>NC_134643.1:105295058-105649058 GCF_030463565.1 Pelecanus crispus | reverse complement strand
AAATGTCTTCAGTTTTGGAATTCTGTAATAATGGAATAATCAATGGCATTCATGAAAATAATCTGCTTTTGCTGGAAAACATTTCTAACTGGAAAAAAAAATACATTGTGGTGGCTAACACCCACCCCCACCGCCCTTCTCACCCCCAAGTCTTTGGTAAATCATGTTTCCAACGTGAAAGCAACAGTTTTATTTCTGTTTGCTATTCTGTTACTGTTACTATAAAACAACAGTGTTACTCTGGAAAGCTAAATACATAAACAAACCAAAATAATTTGGAGAAAGTCAGAATTAACATCTATCTTAATGGTGCAATAAAATGCTCAGATCTGATACTGAAGTACCATTCTGAAGAGCATATTTATATTCAGAGGCCTTAAATGACCGTATTAATGACCTTACACTGGATAAGAGTCTTCCATGAATTATACTCTTTTCTAGGGAAACTTTTTCTCCATAGGTACTTCTGAAACAGAAAAGAATTATATTCTCCCAAAACTATTCTCCTTTTTAACAAACCTACTAATATGCCCCTTGGCGTGCCTCTTGTCTCACAGGAGGTCGTAAAATATTTTGTCAGTGATTCATGAGAAATACATATTATAAGTCATCTCATTTCCGATTGTTAATTTTCTTGTCTGTGTGTGGAAGTGGGAACACATTATTCCATGAACTGAAATCGGAAGCAGCTTCCTGCCATTTAGTATGACCATTACAAAGTGTCATAGTGAAAGCAATAATGGATGGGTATTGAAAAGTGCAGAAGTTTGATATGGTTAATTACAGAAGATGAGGTGATAATTCACAATTCATCCATGCCACCCAGACAAAGTAGACAGGCTGGAGGGAGCCTCTTCAAAGTGTTGTATGAGACCAGTTCTATCTAACAGAGCAGTCCAGGTTTGGCACCTGGATCCAGGTTTTGCAACCTTCCCATGAGTTCATCTTCCTTCTTCTCCACTCTCCAAACAGACAAGCCTGTCTACACAAATATCCCATTCATGATGACAGGACCAATTGCTGGAAAAATTAGCCTCAGTATGTCCCTGGTATTATGTTAAACAGGAGGAGCAGGTCAAGCTGGGGCTTGGGATTATCCAGGGAAATGGTGGTGCAACCTGAAGGCTGTTTTTGCTGTTGTATGGTGTTGGAGACTGGAGTTTTTTTCTGGAAAAAGCTATCCCATCCCTATTCCCTGTAATGGCCTCCACATCTTCCATCTCGGCAGTACCAGCAGCCTGAGCTTCCAGGTTGAGCTGCACATGCGGATGATGTTTTGAGCTGAATTTGTGGCTGGAAAACCTGTTCTGAATTCTTCCTCAAGCAAGATGGTGTTGATTTAGCCAACAGACCATCTGTTTGACTGTGCTGAGTGCTCTAAGCTGACAACAGAAAGGATCACAGAAATAGGCAAGTATTATATTATAAAACCTGGCACAAGAGTTTGCTGGATTTCACATAGGAAGCATAGTAGAGAGGAGAACTGAAACTAGACTTCTTATGTCTAAAACCATTGCCAACCACTGAGACGACCCATCTTCTTCAGAAATTACTTTACTGGTTCTCTGACATGAAAGGGCTCTGTTCACCCCAGCAAGTCCCTCAGTGTCCCTGGTGGTCCTGAGGCCAGTGTGAGAAGCACTGCAATCGATATGCACAGGATCAGGCTCCCTCATTGACAAGATGTTCAGGTATGGCATGGAAAATGAATGCAAACAAGTATTAACTTAGTGGATGAGATGTGCCAGAAATGAAGGAAGGTCAGAGAGGGGTTTGACCTATTTAATTTATGTAATATAATAGACTTTTACAGGGGCTTCTGTAGCTTTACTCCTATCTTCATAATTCCCTTGGCATGAGTGTTAAGAAGGCTTACTATCACTTAATCAAATTTCGAGCTGATATTCAGGGGTTTGGCTAACACACTAGTAAGTGATTGACTCTAGATAAAGTCTAGAGGGAGACTATTTTAGTCCCTAATTCAGTTTAAAGTGCGCTTTTCATAAGTTACCTCATCTTTGGTTCCTGGAAGAATTTCTTGCTTGTCTATATTGACTTCTAAGTTTATCCACCTCTTAAGGGAGGTGATTACCTGCTCAATGCTCACAACAGGTATGTTCTTTCACCTCTTGCTGTCTTTTGACCTGCTTTCATTTTCTGTCTGCTTCCAGAAGTTCAGACACCAAGCTCAAAACATTTTTTTTGAAAGGCATATGACCTTGGTTTTCCTGTGAAGCTAAGGTCCCTTTTCCATACCAGAATATGCTTCCTTAGCGATCTATTAACCCCTTCTGGAAACTGCAGTCCATTCACCTTTCCTGTAAGCTTCAGTTGAATATTCATTGTATCCTTGAATGAGAAAGTGTTTGAGGGATCAGTCTTCCCCTTGGAAATATCCTTTGTTTAGGCTTTTTGGTTCCCTTAGTGCATTGTTGTACTGCAGAAAGTTGTCCCTAATTTAGAAATGAATATTATAGAGCAAATCCTGTTATCCTGGGACATATGAAAAGCAGCTCTCAACCAAAAAGTGAGCTTGCCTTCCTCCACAAGTTTGCTCACTGGAACAAATGAATACATTTATATAAATAATAAATACATATATTTATAAATAACAAACATATAGAATAAATCTATAAAATAAATATAAATAATAATATAAAAATAAGTAATTTATATTAAAAACTTTGCTATCTGATGCCTACCCACTTTTCTTCTATCACCAGGTCAGGTAGTACAGTGGTTTGTGTTTACGTTGCTGACAGCTTACTCCTCAGTGAACTGCAGCTGAGTTCCTCCTGCAGGATGCCTGGCCCAAGCCTTTCTGGGACTTCTGCAAGGCCCTTGTATCCTAAAATACTTTGTTTTGTGACTTTTCAGTGTAAGACAGCTGAAATAATGTGAAAGCTGTATCAGACTCTTGCAGAGCAATTCTTTTTCTTAATAGCCTGGTAGGGAGAGGCATTGTGAGCCTAGCAACATGGCATAAGGCCACGTGTGTGGTTGTTGCTGGCATCGGAATTGTATCTAGAATTTTGTTTTCTTTACCTTTCCCATTAAAAACAGTGCTGCTCATTCAGCCTCATAACTATTCCCAGAAAACATTCCCAAATTTCATTTTAGAGGGATCTGTTTGTTTAGCACCAAAAGAGAAGCTAGGAGTGAATCTATATACTGTGTGGAAGGCCAAGGGGACAGGATGCAGTAGTGAACCAAGGAGCTAAGTTGTTTGACAGTGCAGATGCAGAGTGAAGCTGAGCTGAGCTTTATTCAAGCTCAGGAGATGGTTGAAGTGAACCTGCCCAGTTCATGTCTCTGACCTGAACTCAAATGCAGTTGCTAAGCATTGCTATTGTTTGGGGCTGGATTAATCATATTGCGTAAGAAATTTGTGACAGAATTGTAACTTTGTCATCATAAAGGATGAGTACATAAAATGAGATTAAGGAAATCTACATGAGACTGTTTTTCTTAATTTTATTGAGAGAAGTGAATAAAAAGAGGCAAATCCCTGATTTAGGTGCTGTGAATAAATCCTTGATTTATGATACAGTGAATGGATGCAGTGAAAGAAAGTTTAACGCTTTCACTGACCAATTAATAAAGCAACATGGATTTCTTATTTAGTTTACTTTCCTCCTAAGGTACTACCAAGAAAGATAAAATTCCTATTTTAACTCAGTGATATATAAAAGGCTGTGGAAATATTAATGAGTTCTGAGTCACAAAGAGCTGACATTTGCTTTTATGCAATGTTCTCTCACAGTCCATGGTGATGAAGAATACAGTCTTCGTTGAGGCATGTTAATTACAGAGGGTGACTTTCCTTATAACCATTAATGAATAACAGCTTCCTGGAGTTTATGCAGCCTCAGTAGTGAAGCATTTAAATCTTGGCTGCCTTGGACTAAAATCTATTGTAAGCTTTGCATCTCAATTAAAAGGGCCTGTGTGATTTTTAGCTTTTAGAACTTCACTGGAGTTAGGCAAGCACATCCAAAGACGAGTACCGAATAATGTTTAGTTTATTTAGCATAGAGCTTCACATAATATAGAAGTCCACCTTTGCAAACTCTGGACAGATGCCTTCTCTGTAGTCTTGTCCCATGTCAAAGGCAGGAAAAACAATGGATTTCTTCTGCTAGGGTCCTCTTACTCACACCTAACGAGGGGCATAAATATCACTTAGGCAGACAGGGAGAAGGTTTGGCTGCGTTCTTTTTGAACTCCCCAAGCCCTGGGATGTCTGCAGAGTGCCTGCACACCACACTGTCACACTGCGCCTATAGAAGGTCCCAGGACATGAAGTGTCTGCTGTGTGTGATGCTGCCACGGGCTGCAGAGCACCGAAGTGAGATCACATGTGGCACACAGGCCACCTGTGTGTACAGTGGGATCTGAGAGGTGTTATGGAGGTGGGATGAAGAGGAGAAAGTCTCCCTTCTCCCTCTTGTACATCATTCAACACCTACGTGCTGCAGTTTTGTCCCTTAGCATTGTTCCTGTGTGCTGTTGGCACAGGCCTACCTTAAGCAATAGGATATAATTTTGAAAGGTGGCTCCACAACAGTCACAAACTGATTAAGGACTCATGACACTGTGCAACATGTTTACTGCAGAAACCATTACCTGCTTATCCAGATGATGATGGAGAAGGGATTCACACACTGGAAAGTACTCAGTTTTAGTCTCTGGATGGTCCTCCTTTGTCCAACAATAACCGTAAATTTAATGTCTTTAGGAACATTGGATTTCAATCTTTTCTGAAAGACATCTTCCTTAACCATGCTGTGTCCTATAATGTCCTGCTTATACTGTGGGTGACCTTCAGAGGGGAAGTAATATCACTTAGCAATCATCAACACCAGTTTCTAGTGCCCTGGAAGATTTTTGTCATTTTCAGTGCAATAACAATGGAAAAAAAAAAACCCAAAACATGGCACTAAAGTAATACTTTCTGGTTGTTAGAGATCAGACACTAGTACCAAGTGCTCTACCATTGCTTTCTCCAACAGGAGAATATGTTTTATACAGAAGAGATGATCAGAAGGTGGGAAACAAAACAAAGTGACCCATACTGAAAAGACCTTTCCAAGAGCACACAGCACCTCAGTGTTGGATCTTAAGAGAAGGAAAATCTCCCAAATCTCACCATGCCTACTGAGTATATAATTCCTTATGTTATTCAGTCTGTATGGCCTATCACAAGCAGCTGTTACTTGGCCAATTATTTTTTTCATGTAGCACAGTATCCGAATGCATTTTCTGTAAAATATTAATCCCCATCTATTTTAGCTGTTATTATGAGAGGTATTACAGCTGTATCTGTCATGCTGCAAGCTGGAATTACTAAGATACGGGACAAAATTAGCATTATACACGTGCAGCAAAAATCAAGGGAAAGAGAGAAAAAGAGCATGCATATACACACTGATATATTTCATGTTTTTTTCTTTTGCAGGAACTGCCTTCTGAGTAATTCTTTGTTGTAACCACAAGATTGCAGCAGTATGAAATAAACATACTTTTATCTCATTTATGGTTTTTTATAGCACTTATGAATTTTGTTATAAAAAAGGTGGAAGGGTAAAGATTAAGATCTATATTAAAAAGCAAAATGTCACCATTTAACACTCTCTTCCAAGGTGTAACTTTCACCTCATTCCTTGGCCTTGAGTCTGCTTTTAATAAGAAAAATCAGAAACATCACACAGGTCAGTGAAATTCTATCAGGGTAAAAGCAAGGCAAGCCCTCAGCTCCCTAGTAAAGAGTCACCAATCCCTAGCTTACATTTTATAATTTGAGGATTAAATAGAACACACTTGTGTTTAAAATCAGTATGGAGAGAGCTGTGGATATGTCTATTAATTATTTACTACTTCTCTAAACTTACATAGCTAAAACTAATTTTAATGAGTTAGAGCTTAGTTAGCTTAGACTTCAAGAGCCTGAATTTTATCTGCAGTGTTCCCTTCATGTTCTCGGATTTATGTGTGTATTTATATTCACTTTAACTAAATCCAAACTGGGCAAGAGTATGAATGATATGAGCATGTTCATTTGAAACTTAATTATCAGAAAGGACAAAACCTCAAGCCTCTAGGAAATATCTTTGATACAGTCTCTATATTTTAATGGCAGTTAGGACATCTACCATAAAAGCAACTGGGGCAGCTCTTGGGAAGGAGAGTTACTTTGAAACACAAGTGGAGTTCTGCATATGAAGAGGACCCCACTGTACTTTCTTCCTGGGGTGAGAAGAAACCAAAGGTAAGCTTTTAGCCCAACTTTTAAATACCAAAGCACAGTTGGTTTTGACCCATGACTGGTTGCAGTATAAATAAATACTGAAAATAATCTTATGAAGTGGGGAAGCTGGAGTGTTGTCTATTCACTTACTCAGGGTTTTATATTTATTATTTCTGACAACCATAATAAAAAGGTATTAATTTTTCAATTAATATTAGCGTGAATATTGACTTATGCTATTATGTATATCAAGACACAAAGAAGAAAAGCTTTCCTGCTGCTTTACATAATTGAATAATGCTACTTTAACATTTGCAGAACCTGTAGGGAAGTATAATGAATTCTGCAAACACTCAGATTTACATACTGCAAACAGAAATAAGTGTTGGAAACAACTGGAAAGTTTTAAAATGCATCTCCTGTATTTTATGCAAAGTAATGTTGGCTTTCTAAAAAAAAAAAAAATCCTGCAAAACTGTAAAGTAATCTTTGCCACAGAGGGGACAATGTCATGCTTGTATTTGAGCATTAGGAATGATTGAGATTTATACACAGAATGAATTTCTGAATCATTTCTGAGTCTGACAAAATATGCAGTCAGCACAAAGCACAATTTTGGGACCACCAAGGAGTGGCTTAGCAAAGAAGAAATTGACAGCCAGAAGTTACCAAAAACTCCAGGGCATTGAAAACAAGTGAAAACCAGAATAAATAACTTTGGTTTGAGTCACTACATGGTTGTGGCCTAAGCAAAGCCTACCTTCGCTTACTGGCCAGTCATAGCCGTGATCTTTGCTGCAAAAGGGAGTGATGCTGCCCCAGTTCCAGGCGTGAAGGGTGGGTGCCCATCACCCAGTGTCACCCTGCAATTACCCTCCCTGATCAAAATTCAAATCTGCTTTCCTTTCCGTAAGAAAAAGAGAGGAGTACAGATTATCTGGCACCTAGACTATTTTACAAACCACAAGTTTTCTTTGAAAGTTAGTATTCTTGTTTTCTAGCTGTGAGTTTTGTTGTAGGCAAGAAGTAAGAAGAATTGAGGTCTACCAATATTTAGCTAACACCTGTCAAAATGTACTGTAGTAATGTCTTCTCACTGTAGTATGTCTAGACCTGCATAAATAAATACAGGTTAACATGCGTCTTTTCTACTGCCAGATGTTGATGGCAGTATGCTGGATTGCATTCAAAATCTAGGAACACATAGTTTGAGATAAAGATACAACTGCAGCTCCATTTTCAAGTCACAAAGTTAATACATTTTTTGAAATCGAGGTTTTGATTCCTCTGCTTGCCCTTACAAGCCTCTCCCTCACGACTTGCAGTTTCTCAGTCCTTCTTGGGAATGGGTAGCTGCAACTAATTTTATGTTAGTGGAAAAAAGTCTTATTTTTTATTTGAATGAAGATAACTGTAATTCAAAGAATTTGGCAGAGATACAGCTAGTGCTATATTGCTCCAATTACAAATTGTTTGGCTTTCTGAAATACAGCACCTCATTCATGAGATTCTCACCATCACTTTCTTAAATCCCTTTTCGCAAATTCAAGTAATCAAGAGCATCTCAGGGCTGGGTTTGCTCTTTCTTGCTGCTTACGTTCAGACAAATATCTGCTGCTGGATTCTATTCAAAGCTGCCACTGCTGATCTTGTCCTGCAACGTCTGCTTTGTGGAGTGTTCGGCATCTCTGAGCAAAACAGGACCCCTGCAAGGAGCCCATCAGATGATCTGCTTATTGGCTTTGATTTCCCTACCTAAGAGTTTGCTCAGGGCAACCACTTTCCTAGGCTATGTCTTCCCAAATCATTTATCCCTTCTGCATGCTCACAAGCATCACATAGTACTCCTAGGCTCAGAATACAGGCTGTTACTACAGCAAAACACTGAGTGAAAAAATGCACTGCTACTGAAGAGTAATTTATGTAAATGAAGCCTTCCCACGCTACCTTTTTTCTTCTCCTAGAGGGGGAATGCAGGGCTTTTCTTCTTAAGCCTTCTGGCTTATTTCATTAATAATTCATATCCAGTGTGCTTTATATAGGCCGTGGCTCACTCAAAGCAAACTTACAGAAAGCCATTTTTCCACCAGTGTTCATCAGAGTGGATTTTCTTAAGAGCATACAGCTTTCCAAGCCACAAATTCTTCATTTCTGTGGTGAAAACCTTGTAGTTCCATGAACTGTTTTAAACTGATATTGACATGTTCCTTCTCTACAGAGCCGAAGATGTGCACAAGGCAAGGAAGGAGGGGTTTGTTGTGACAGATTCCACAGAGCTAATAAAGGTCTGATCTGCATCAGTAGGAAGCCACAGCGCTGTGAGGCAGGGCTTGATTAAACATTTCACTATAACTTTGTCATAAGGAGTTAGCAATCCAGCTTTAGTATATTACTCATAGTAATAAATTGTCTTGAAAGACTGGGACCAATTTAACAAGTAACTCAGTTGTTTTAAGTCTGTAACAAAAAAAGTAACTTTTTACATTTTCAAATAGTAATGTTAACAAACTCTTTAGTCCCCATTACTAAGTATCAGCTTTATAATAATAAATGACTAGAGTTATGTTGTAGAAAAAACCAGATGGATAGGCTGAAAGTAAATTCTAAGTTAATATTTTCAAGACAACCTTGTGAAATGTGTTAAGTAGATGAATGATCTGGTAGAAGCATATGGAGCAGGGCAAGCCTGATTAAGTAAAGTAACTTTAAAGTAACATGAACAAATATTTCAGAAAACTGGAAGTGCTTGGTACAAAAAGATGGTGTAACCTCATCCGATAATGTTGTATAGAGGTGTTTCCAAAAGAAACTGTGAAGAAATGTTGGGAAAACATGACAGAACCCAGTAGAATAAAGCAGATTTTCCTAGGTTAGGACAGTAGTCACAGTAAATAAATCTGGATTATAGAGTTAGCTGTGCTTAATTTTTTGGTAATTTGTACATTACATTATTGATGTTAAGGAAAACCTTGGGAGACATCTTTAAGGGCCAAACTGTATAATAGAGATGAGGAGTCCTGGGAACATCTTCTGCTTAGATTCCAGTTATTTTTGTTGCAGAATGGCAAAATCACAGAAGAGAGAGCAGGTGAACCTTCACTTGCCAACACCCTCTACAGAGGCTCAGCAATCGGCAGCTCATGCAGAGGCAAGCCCAGAGCAAAGATGCGTTGAAGCAAACAAGCAGCTTCCAAAGACAAGGAACAGCTAAAAATGATGGGGAGAGAAGAAGAGGGAGGAAAAAAAAAATCTTTGTTAATAATTCTTTGATGGAATAGAATTCTTTTGTCAAGTTAATATTTGCATCAGGTAAACTCAAAACTCAGAGACCTAGTCCTCAAGAATTCCTCAAGAAGTCCTCAAGAATTCCTCAAGAAGTCCTCAAGAAACTGAAAACTGTCAGTTATCTGAACAATTTATTTTGTAATAGTAGCCATGTGGTAGCCAATGTCTGTGTGCTAACAAAGACGTAGTCCTACTTTTAGCTGAAAACCAGAAATTAGCCAATTAATCTACTTAGCCTGTACACTTTTTGAACCCTAGCCATCACAAAGTTCTCAACTCTGAAAGCAAAACAGGCAGTACAACTAAAGCACTGATACTAATGGTCTCATAAGCATTTACAACAGTTATAATACGACTCCTATTTAAGCTCTGCATCCCCTGGGTTCTGTTTGTTGTCGGAAAGTCATGAGGCAGCAGAGGCTGTCTCTTACCCACTTATAGCAACAGTGAAGTTGTTTTTCTCATTAGGAAGTACAAAACTAAACAGCAAACTACACTCCATCAGGTTTGTTTCAAAATGCTTTCTTCCAGTTATCTTTCCTAGAGAAGTTTTATAATGCTTTGGCATCACCCAAACCCCAATTGAAAGATGTAATAGAAGGAAAAAAATAATAAAAGCATAATAAAAGAGTTAAGTTTTAAATCCCAGCCAACTCTGGCATGCTGCTGGAGAGAAGATAGATCAGAAAATAATTTTCAGCCACATTCTGACAGCAAGAAACTGTTTTTCAGAAAAATTAAAATACTATACCTTCTAATAAAGTTGCAGGAGATTATCTACAATCCACAGTAAGATAAATACTAGGGATTGTTCCTGGATGTTAGTCTTATATTAAATTGAAGGTTGCAAGTGAAATAATAAGAAGGAATTCACACCCACATGAAACATGTCAAGAATGAAGACAAGTCTAGGTTACATATTGGGTCAGGATCAGAAGCAATTTATTTTACAATGCTGTGTAGTCTGTGATTTTTGTAATTACAGGTAGATGTTCAGATTCTAGGTGGGTTATAATGATTTTCTGCGAGAGGGAAAAAATCACATTTTGTTAATTTAGTTACATAAAATAGTGCTATTTCAAATATAAAATTAAGCCTAACACTTTTATGCAAAAGCTTATGAGAAATAATAAGAAAGGAAAATAATGCTGTCGGGTTTGTCTAAAGCTCTTTTGATAACCCATTTCTTTCCCTTTCTTATAACTTTTCAGGCTAAAAATCCAGAGGTTGCACTAAGTGTCCCATTTTAGATACAATGCTGATAGGTGGAGTGACACTCCAATACAGGGACAGACTGAGAGAGAAAATGCAGACCTGCTCTATTTTACAATGAACTATTGAACACATGAAGAAGCATGGACCTCTGGCCCTATGGAAATGGGGTATGGACACATGTCACTGTATTGTCTGCTGTCTTTGCAATAATATAGGTAGTTGCAAAAACAGACCAGAAAAAATGAGGTATGATGTAGAACTGTTGCCTCTACCAGTCCATGGTCTCCCAGAAGGAACAATGATGATGGGATGGATGGAAGTGTTCAGGCAGCCTCTTATCTCTTCCCATCCCCATTTATATGCCTAGTTAGCTACTGTAACTGAGAAGACCAGGACAAGTGTAAATTCTCTTCTTACCTAATTCAAGCTCTTTCCTGCCTCTTTTCTCTGCTTTCTTTCTTGTAGCAAGGAATAATTTGGCAAGCAGGCCTTATCTGTAACTATAGCAAGAGTAAACATCTACTCAAGGAATTTACTGCATGGGATGAAAGAATGGGTGGCCACAGGTGCTACTGCAGCTGTGCATCTTCCTGCAGATAGCACGGTGTGGGTTGCAGCAGGTGTTCCAGGGTAGTGCCTGTGGTAGAGTGGTAACAAGGGCTTGCTTAACTCTGTTAGGAAATCCTACCTCAGTGATGGTCAATAATATCAGATAGTTGTAAGTATTGATCAATAGATCAACAGATATCAGACAGTTATTTTCTATTATTTAATTTACAGCTATGATCACAGATACATTGAAGTAGTGATAGGAAGGTGGAAATATATACATATGCAAAATGTATACATTATGATCACTGAACAAGAAAACTCAAAATAGAAACATGAACAAAAACATAGTAGAGGTGGCCATCAGTCTTAAACTTAGCAATGCTTTAGGGCTGAAGAGTTTCTTGTTATCAAATACTCATCCCTTCTGATTACAGAGGTTAAAGATGAATTAGTAATTGAAAATAAACAGCAGTCTTTTATTTAAAAATGTATGATTGATATAGCTGCGGCATAGTTTTTGATAAAACTGAATAAAAAAATAATAGGCTGGTTTTTGTGAACCTTGTGAACATGGATGTGCATAGACAACCTCTTAAATGCTGGTCTAGCTGCTGCTTGTTCTTTAGCTTATGCAATTTCCTTTAAAGTTCTTAAGATCATTGGATGAACATAGGTGTGTTTTAAATAAATATTGATAGGGAAATGTGGTAGCAGAATAACAGAGATTTGTTTTAGAAGCTCACTATGAGTTTCAGAAATGCTTTAACAAAATAATAACATTCCACTGAAACTTGTCTTGTTTTCAGTTATTAGGAGGAAGTACTGTTCTTACTGGCACAAAATGCAAAAACCCATTTGTTTTCAGCTTAGCCCTGGGGGTGTTAGCAACATTACCATCCCATATGTATTGCATTAAACACTTCAAGTGACTTTAATAATGCTTGCAAGTTTGAAATTAGATTGAAGACTGCAATGATTTAAAGGTCTTTGAAATGAATGAACCATGAGATTATTTTAATTGTTTTAAGTATAATCATCTATATTTTAAAATATTATTCCTAAACCATTCCATTTTAGCATCCAAAAATAGATTTATTTGGCAGGCTCTTTTTATACTAGGCTTAATGAAATCACTTAAATGCAGATATTCAAAGTGACCAATGATTGATGGCTGCCTAATTTGAGACATATTGGAATATCATTATCATAAATCTTCCTATATATCAAATATCATATAATTTGGGCCCCACAAAATTGTTGTTTTCCTGAAATACGGTACCATAGTTGTGATGTAAATCAGTTTCTAAATTACTTGGAAAAATGTTATAGAGGTGGATCATTTAACGCTTACCTAACTTTTGTAAAGCCTTTTGAGGACTTTAATGAAGCACTTTAGGCAACAACTGTGTTACAGACTTCAAGTCTATTAGATGACCAGGCTGTAAAACTTAATTAGGATAATGCTATGATACATAGGAAGTTCTATGCTGCCACTAACCCAAGCCTTCTTGCTGAGAACAGAGAATATTATCTGGTAAATAGTCAGCTCCAAAGTATTGCACAGAAACTCCTGAAGTAAAACTTCAAAAGTTTTGAAATAGTGGATTAAGTCACAAGGAAATGAAAGTAATTGTCCACAAGTATGTCAGCAGCTGTTTTGGATTGCTATGTGCAGGGTAACACCTTTTAGCTTAACAATATTTTCAGGGCTAATCAACTTCAGGTAGCTTTGAATGCTAACTACGGATCTCTTACTCTGATGAGGAGGATGGAAGGGAGGAAAAAAAACAACTCCTTTCCCAAAAACTTAGCCTTAAATTTGGCTTCTGTTCTGCACTGAGGGATGGGGGATGACAGGGAGAGAGACAACACAAGGTTCTTTCCACACCTCAGTAGAAAAGGCCTGACAATAAATAACATAATAAAAGAGCTATTTTAATAAGACAAAATAAAAAGAGGAATACAGATAGCGAGTAAATCTTATGCCCCTTTAGATGCTGGAAAACCCACATTCATGCAGCATCAGATGGACCCCAATAAACACGATGGCAAAACCAGAGAATTAGTAGAAGGGTCCTCATGATGTCGTTGTGATGGCACAAGGATACAGAAAGGAAAATCACACCTCTATTTGTGCATGTGCAAGGGTGGACATATGGTCAAAAGCAGGTGTGTTTTGCATCTGAAATGCACATTCATTGCAAGAAGGTGTGGAGCAAAGTTCTGACACAGCCTATATGTTTCAGTCCTCATATTTCTCTCTGGACATCACCCAAACCCATGAAAAATTACATGTCAAAAAATTGCAGAACTCAAAGATATATGGTTGAAACAGTCAGATCCTCTTAAATATAAACAGGTCTCATTAAGGCTGTCTGTAAACTTTATGTCTGACCAAAAAAAGAGGAAGTATTGTGTAGTCTCAAGATAAACACAAAAATGTGAATGGAAACATCACTTCTTTTTTTCTTTTTTTTTTTTTTTTGACAATAGCAAGAAATGGAACAGTAGGTAATTTTAGAGCAGAAAAATTTAGTGCTGGGAAGTCCTTTTGAAATAGGCAGTAGAGCTTCCACAGTTCCACAAGACCAGAGGAGATCTATACTACTTCATTCTTCTGATCAGAAAAAAAAAAAAAAACAACAGAAAACCCTATCAGATTAATCTTGGTTTTCCACAGCCGCAACAAAACTCTGCAACGAAGACTACAGCCATTCCTAACCAGAAAATCAGTTGACTTTCATAATGAGGCTAGAAGCAAATTTTGCCAATATTTTTGAGAAAAATGAAGTCTAGCCCATGCTGCAACAAAATCCAAATATTTCTTTCTAAACCATAATTTGATAGTTTCAATATTTTAGAGTATTCACAGAAGTGTTTCAAATATGGTATATTCAACTATAGCAATATTTTTCATATAACATATTTGAGTAATGTTTAATTAATCCTTAAGCTTTTCAAAAGCTGGGAACTGGGAGGAGCTTTTTTAAGAGTTTGTTGGTTAACAGGGAGGTTTTGCAAATTAATAAGTGAATATGTCTTTAAGGCAGTGAGGTTTCAGATGAAAGGAAGTATATACTGTGACTTGTAAAAAAAGACTAAGAGCCAATGCAGCTTCTTGTTTTGTATACAGAGTGTGTTTGTGTCTGGGGGGCATCTGATCAAATGCATGAATCAGATTTACTGTACTGAACTATTAACTGGAGCATTGCCAGTAAAGGCATAACATGTTAAGAAACTGCAGCCTCTTCTCACTTTTCATGCTATTTGAAACTAATGGTAACTAAGGATTCAGTGGAAGATGTGTCATCTAGCAAATACTACCGTAGTTTGGAAAGCCACAGTTCTTGTACAGTGTTTGCTTTTTTATTTCCTAAACAAGTACATAAAGTAGTCCACCTGTTGTTTGTCTAAACCAAATGAATTGCCCACTTTGATTTCCCATTTTTCACCTGAAAACTTATTAAGTCACAAATAGGCAGTGGGGATAAATTAAAGAGGCAGAATTCTACTTCCAAAAACACAATATAGGAGAAATCATGCAACAATGAAAAAAAAGTCATGCAACAATCAAACAAATACATATGAAATCTTGAATTCAAGAAAGTATTATAAGGAAAAATTAACACATTCAGCTGGTTATAAAGTGAATGTATTCCTTTTTCTAAAATGAGTAATTTTCAGATCTTTGCCAAATCACAAAGGTATTTTAAAATAAGCTGATCGATTTTTGGTCAAAAGAGCCAAACTGGGCAACTTCGTTAACTTCTCCTTTCAAAATATCTGTAGAAACTCTCATTTAAGTTTAAGCATCTGTGATTTCAGTGGCATTATAATGTACAAAGATGACATTTCTCTGTTATGTGTGCATATCTACCGAGTATAAATGAGAAATAAAAGAGAAAGCACAGCTGTGGGAAGTAGTTTGCAATGTGGTAGATATCACAGTAGCCAAGCAACATCATCTCTACTGGTGCAAAAAGGGAATTCCAGCAACCTACTTACTGTATCCAATCTTCCATTAAAAATATTGCATGAATATATCAGGACTGACTGTATTTAATTTACAAGTGAATTATGATACATTTTAGCAGAATAATCTAAAGTAGATAAACTTTTATAAAAAATAATCAACGGGTGAAAAGAAAGTGATAATAGCAATAACTTTTGTTTAGTGTCATGAGAGGTGAACAACTTACAAATAGTAGCATATAGACACGCA
The DNA here is from genome assembly GCF_030463565.1 of Pelecanus crispus. NCBI lineage: Eukaryota > Metazoa > Chordata > Aves > Pelecaniformes > Pelecanidae > Pelecanus > Pelecanus crispus. The sequence goes on along the minus strand of NC_134643.1, from coordinate 105,633,537 downwards.
CACACATCGGTATATCACATACAAAAAGCCATCTCAGAAAAATGTCTAGCCAGCATGCCTGCGACAAAGATCTGTTGTGCTGAGAGTACAAAAAGCTTTGACTTGTCCTATGTCTGAATTGTCATCGGAGTTTACAAAGAAGATGTAACATCTAAAAATTCACACAGTGAGGGATGAAATGCACCACAGAAGAGTAAAAAGCTATCTATTCATATTATATGGGATTTGAGAAAGTAAAGCTCTAACAGATTCAATCTCACAGCAAAGAACATTTTCCTTACCCAGTTGTTAGTTGAAGGCAGCCTAGTCAAACAGCTGCAGACTTATTCCATTGACTCAGAGGTTTTTATTCCACTCATGTATGTGTTTTTATGTTAGATGATTCTGTTGACTTCTGAAGAGTTACCTTGGATTACACTGATACCACTAAAATGAAGTAAACAACCTCAAAAAAACCCACCGAACAGTGCCGCCACCAAGGTTAAAAAAAAGCTCATGACTTCAAGAAATTGATGTTGTGTTCACAGATATATTCCAGAAGTCTGGTTGCAGATGCTTGTACAAATACAGCATAGAGTACTAGAAATCTCTCTATCTTGGACTTTTTCGACAGGAAAACATCTGAATACAGATCTCAAAAATGTGCCACTGATTGAGGAACAGATTCCTGCCTGGAAGCAGGGAAAACATCTCCCACTAAATGGGGGAGATGATGGGGAGATAGGGTTGTATAGCACAGACTCTTTACCATCAGTAATAGCTAAAGTAGCAAGACAGGAGCTACCCTGTGAGGACTCTGAGAATGCAGCACTGGATTGAAAAGAAAGCTTAAAAATAAAGCAAGCTGCCAAAAGCACTCTGAGTATAAAGTCATACAAGGCAGTTGTAGATCATGTGAGCCTTTTCTGGCAGAAATCAAATTTTTAATGTTTTAAAGAACTGCCTATTTTCCCATTATTGTCTGTTTAGACCAGAAGCTTTTTTTTGTTGGACCCTCCATCTACAAAAAGAGTAAGCTGGGTTTGTTTTCTGTTGTAGCTAAGGCATGCTCTGAAGGAGTGTCTGTTGAAACCTATTTGTGATAATAAGTAGGAATTGCACTCTAGCAGATCTTAACTTCAGTGAACCTAGGATAAAACGGGATTTCCTGAGAGATGCAATATTGACAAAAGTGTCACCAGCCAGAAGTATGCCCGTGCTTACAGTGAGCAACGGTGAGTTTTTAGTATCTCAGAAACATACACAGCAGCTTACATCTCCAGGAAGCTGCCATTTGCAAACATGGTACAGCAAAGAGCTACTACCATGAAGCCAAACGAACATGTGGGGGGAAAATTGCTCAGGTACTAATCTCTATGGTCCATAAACAGTTGTTAGCGTGTTCAAAGCCAGTCTTCTTTTTCTCTACAGCCAAAATACATATCTTTTCTATATAACTTTTAAAAATATAAAATTGCAAGCTTTCTTTTTGATGCCTATTTGTCAGATCTGAGGTCCTGACTTTCATGGGTGAGATGCAGACGTCTGTGCTGTTCTAAAGTCAACATAATGTGTCACAAATCACTTGGTGTGAGAGATGAGAACCCCTTAATATATCCAGTGATGGAGGTAGTGCATGTTTCTCACTGTCAATCTCTTCTGGCTGCTTCCTCAGCATCCTCTGCTGCTCTATCTGCTAGTTTGCTAGCACATATCACAGGTCTTGGGCTTTGGAGTTGTCAGAAGCAATGACTTAAGTTGCTGAGGATGTCAGGTAGGAGAGCAGTGCCATTCAGCCAGACCAGGATGAGAGAAATAATTATGCACAGTGACGGCTTTTTGTAGCCCTGTTTGCTAAGAAGGCAGGAGCCCAGTCCTTCACTCCATTATCCTGCAGGCTAGAGTTCACCTCATGGGTTACTTGCTACTAGATTGGAAAGCTGCATGGTATTTAGAAAGGAAAGTTCAAAGCTACGTGAGTCAGAGAGAGTTCCTCTTTTATTCTTTCACCGTGTCAGGTACCATAGATTAGCAATTTCCCTAAGTGATATTTAATGCTAATTACTTCAGGGTCAATGAGCTGTAACCAAAAAAATCTTTAATAAGGCTTTTCTCATATAAGGTTTATAATGAGTATTTCTTCGGACCTATTTCAACTCTTCATGTGTATCTGTCCATACCTAGCCTACACTAGCCTGTATGCTGATGCTCAGCTTCAGACTTTTTCCAGTTATGCTCATCAAATATGCCTCCTACTCATGAGGAGAGGTTTCACAGGAGGCACATGTAAGCTGGCTCTCTTCAACACATGACAGCCCTCTCTCTGTGCAGCGTGCTCCTATCCTCCCTTTGTGCTGCCAGGTTAGATTCCAAAACGACATCACGGATCTGTAATTTGAACTCAGCCGTCCAAATCTGTGGAAAGCGAAAGCACATTTTCCTAATCGCATTCACTTGCATTTCGAATTGGATGTATTACAGCTGAGTTTGTGTCACCCCCTGCCTGTCTTGCCACAGGGGAGTGGGGCTTGTTTGTTTTTTTCTTACAAACATAAAAAAAATGCAAGATTTTTCTTTCTACATAGGAGACAGGGATTCAATGCTTTTGGAACTGGAATGAAACACAGGACTTACTGAGTGGAACTGTACAGCTCTTTTCTTGCAAAAGCTAGACCAGATATTGTCTTTGTTTCTTTTGTCCTTCAAGTTGTCTCAGTAGTACCAGTCTTCAAATATGAGTCAGACCCATGGGAGAAGATAAAAGTAACAATTTTGAGTCGCTTTATTTTTCTTTTAAGATCTTGAGGTTTAAGTTCTTAGTCTTGTCTCTGGTATCCTGAGGCTAGAAACTTGCTTTTTAAAGAAAAGCTGAAATTCTGGTACAAACATATGGCAAAAGGGCTCTCTGAGCTTTGAAAAAGTTTGACCCAGTGGAAAAAAATTCACCATTTTGAAAACACAAGTCTGTGATGGCAGTATTATTTAAATGCCAGGAGAAGCAGTTGTCCATTATTCTTTCCCTAGAATATTATCAAAATTGTTTACAAGACCAAGTGTTGTTATGAAGTGTGATTAGAAATACATTGCTAGTGGTAAAAACAGTTAACATTTACACAATGCTTACTCAGATGTACTGTAACACTTGCCCAGAACAAAAAAGGATGATTTAATAATAATTGTGTGATAGTCTATTTACTAAAATATACAGTGCTGTTTTTCTAGTTGGCTAAAAATCTACTGAATTATTTTGGTCAGAAAAAGAAGAGAATTGGACTAGACTTCTAAAACTTTGCTGCTATTTTTACCTCAATCAATACCTTTAGCAAATGTACTGTTGTAAGTTTATGGAAAAACAAACTTAGTTTCCTGCACAGCTTCTAAACTGTTTTAGGGCTCCCATTTGCTAGGGAAAACATTCTGTGTCGTGGAGTTCCTCCTGTTGACATTTTCCCATTCTGAGCAGAATGTTTTAGGGTGTCATTAAACAACAGAGATTGAAAGTGAGAAACCTAATACTTATGGCACTTCTCATCGTGATGAAACACCTGAGCTTCAGCCTCTGCTCCCATGCATATTTAAGTGTTCTATGCAAAGTGGACAAGTACCAACAGAAGGGATTTGGGAAGTGCCATCACAGGCTGCCTTGCTCAATGCCCTGGTGCTCAGACAACACCCAGGCAGAGGCATGATGTGGGTACAAATCTCATAAGCAGAGGGGGAAATTGAGCAGGGACTACTAAGAAAAAGTTGAAGCTACCTCATTTACAAATTTTGTTCAATTCTCCCTGCTTCATTCTATTTACTTTTTAGTTTGCTTTTACAATACACAAAATTGTTTCATTTTTCACTATTGCAAGGAAGAAAAGAAGGAAAGTAGCATTAACAAAAAAATCCAAATAGGTTGAAAAACTCACTTAAATTTTCGAACTGATGAATTAACTACTGGCAATCCATAGTAATAACAAATAAAATCAGATAAGAATATTATCACAGAATTTACAGTTTATATCAATTTTGACTATGAATATTGAAATTAGTTTATGCTATTCTGTGTATTAAATCAACAGGAAATCTTGCATCAACAAAATGTATGACAGCTAGCATGCACTATGCTTTTGTGACCTTGAAAGAACACAATTAAAATTTTCATTATTTTACAATACAATTTTTCTGTTCATACATCTAAATTATGGCTATAAGAGTGGTCTACAGTAAAAAAAAAATCATAACAAGCACTTGCTGTAATTCTAAATAAGAAAGGAACAAGACACAGTTACTACTTTTGTTGACTTCTTACTTCCATGAGTAGCTCAGTTCATCAACAAACATGTTATATTGAAAAGATTTGAAAGTTTCTGAAGGAAACCATATAGCTCTAAACTTCTGGAAAATCCTATCTATTAGCATACTGAATCCTACAATGCCACCACCAGAAAAATTGTTGAACAAACTGCTGGGTCTGGTTCAATTTGGTTTAAAATCCAAACATCATTTGTTCAAATTTTTTCTCAACATGGGAAAATAGAAGATCAATAAATGGGAGATTCAGTCCAGAGAAAGATGTCTTCTGCTTTCTTTTGAGGAGACAGCATGTTGGATTTTATATGCAGCTACTTTCTTCAGAGTTTTTTCTTTAAAGAAGAGCAAAGCTTCATTAATGGGAACCCCAACTTGTCATCAAGCAGTGAACCCCAAAGGGGAGACCATAGGCTTGTTTAGACAACCTTTGCTTTGACACTGAGAAGATCAATGTGAAAACTGCTAAAAACTGCAGGGTACAGTTCTATATCTTATTTTATTAGCTGCAGAAAAGTGGCAAGGAAAGAGATGAGGAAGTAATCTTCAGCTGAGAACATCTGTGAATAATTCTTAGCCTGCTCACTCTGAAAACTTTTACAGTTCGCAAAAGCATAATGAAATCAGGAAAGTCTATTAACCCTAAATAACTGCAGGCTTCATCAGGAATTAGGTCTCTTAAGCAGAGTAAATGAACCAGCCAGCCTCACAACAGCTGAAAAGTGTGGCCTATCATTACAGTTGTCTTTTTCAAGCTGTACTGACTTGGTTTTACTCCTTACATTCAAAATGAGCAGCTAACTGCTACACAATGAATTTATTATTATTATTATCATTATCATCATCATTATTATTATTACTTATTTTCTCCGTGAGCCATAGTTTTATACTTAGTAGGCAGATGAAAAATACCTTTGTTCTGTAATTCTCTTCCAATTCACGCTATTTTCTTGTTTGAGTTTGAACTATCTTCATTAAAATAATGAACACTGACATTACACATGGACTTAGCTTCCCTTTCCTATGTAAAATCAGTTAAAATTTGTTTTAAAAGAGTGCACATACATCCCCTGACTCAACTAAGCTCCTTGACAGAATGGTAGTACTAACTCTGAAATAATTATTAAACCTGTTTATATATATATTTGTCTATACATACATATGTATGTACATATATATTTATTTTATATATGTGTGTATATATACCTACACATGAGTATACATAGCTCAAGCTCTTATCTTTTGAATTATTTGGTCTGAAAATATTCAGATAACTTCCACACAATTATGAAGTTTTGGTTTATTACATGAGTCAGTTCCAGCTTTACAAGTCAGACTAACATCTGGATCCCTGTTTCTTAATGTGGTGTCTGCAAATCCACAATAGACTACAGGGGAAAGGGAATTTGCTTTTCTTCTTGTTGCTGTTTGTAAAGGAAGCACCTAGGTGTCCCATATCCCTCTTGTATTCCTATGAAAAGATACAAAAGACATATTTGACTCTGACTTCTCTGTTTTCTTTCTTACTCTGGAAATGCCTGAATAAGGATCCAAAGTTGTTTTTTGGGTTGTTTTTTTTTTTTTACCTTTCTCTGACTCAGGCTCAGACATTATGTTTTGCGATTTATTTGTTTTTTTTTTTTTTCTTTTCTTTATTTCAAAGACAAAAACTGTGTCTTTGTAAATCCCTTGTTACAGGCAGGCAGCTACCTGATCATGACTACCATAGAAAGCTCTACACTTGCACAGGTTTTGTCCTGCCTAGTCTGAAGTTCACATGCCCTTGATAAACCAACATAATCAAATCCTTTTCTGTCTTGAGACAAGGCATATCAGGTGCTAAATGAGGAAATTCTGTTATCTTCCTTTGTAGAGATAGCTGCTTTCTAAATAGGAAAATATATTAGTAAGTATTTCAACTTTCAAGGGGAGCTATATAGGAAAGCATTCAATAAATGATGGTGTGAACCAGAAAAGAAATTTGGTAAAATTGACTAAAAGGCAGGTGAGACAACATCATACTGTTTTGAAAGAGGACCTGTCAAACTGGGGGAAGGTTACAATTTGAGTTCCTCAAGATCAGACTTGAAATTAATCTTTATTTATTTTCCTTCAGAATCTCCATTAAAAAATTAATTGCTGGTTATATTAGTTGAGGATTGAAGTATCACACAGAAAGAATCTGAGTGAAAAAATGGGATGAAATACAATAGTACAAAGCACAAGGTCTTGCACTTGTAAAGTAAAAGAGGAGGAAAAGAAACTGAATGTATCAGTGAGTCACAGGATAACAATAAGCCTGCAATGTGCAACAGTCATGGCAAAGCCAAATACATCCTTTGTAACAGGTTGTCATTTCTAGTACAGGTAAAGCAATATTCATTCTTTTTTCAGTTAGCACTATGGAAACAAGGGATTGTGGCCATGTATCTGCATCCAGAGTCTACTGCTAGCAGTCATTTTCATTGCTCTGTTTTGGCCAAAGCAGATTTGCTGACAAATTTTCTTTCCCACTCCCACTTCTTCACAGCCAGCCTTGGCCTCCCAGCACCATGGTCAGTGAATCCGATGCCAGGGAAACTTGGATGCCAGCTGCTTGGGTTTCACAGCCAAGGACTGCTTGGTCAACATAGTCTTAACTCCAGGCTAGAAAAACAGTTACTAAACAGACATACTTCTTCTGAAAGTGCAGTGTTTTCTATCTCTAGATAGATACGGATGGTTTGGGACAGTTAAGGACTCAGAGTTCTTTTGCTACTGCTAGACTTGACACAAGATTGCTCTACATCATTGGCTTCATCTTCCTCAAAGTCAAGGACTACTTCACCAGCACAAAGATAATATCCTTAAATTCTTTCAGGAATTTCCCAAAGACTTTCAAGCACCAATGAGAAACAATCAGAAGGAAAAAAATTTTTTTTATTGTGGGAGTGGTCAAACAATGAAATAGGTTGCACAAAGAGACAGTGGGGTCTCCATTGCTGGAGATATTCAAAACCCAACTGGACATGGCTAAAGCCACTACAGCAACCTGCTCTAGCTGTAGATCATGTTTTGATGAACATCTATGGAATGACTATTCATGTAGGAAGATGAATGGTCTCTGGTTTTCTGAAATCAAGACAAACAAAAACACAAACCCTGGCTTCCCTTAGTCTTCTGATGGTAAAGTCAAAACAGTTTCTTTATCAGTTTTAGATTACTGTTGAGAAATTAGCCCTTCATAAAATATATTTGAAAGTTGAAGACTTTGCTTCACACATTCATTAAATTGGAGCTTTCATTTTACTATAATTCTGTGTATTTTAAAAGATAATTTTTATAACAGAGGAAGAAACAATTACATAGTGTAGTACACTCCTTAATGACACAACTTTATTGGAATTTAAGTTAATCACCATAATTGTATGGTGTGCACTTTATTAATATGCAGTATGTTGCATTAAATTACTATAATTTTATTAGACAATTCATTTTATGTTCCCCCTATCAGAAACACAGGTATAGGTCATAAGGTTAAAAAGATGTTTGAAAAGTGAAGGCTGATTTTGAACTATCTGTTTGTAATTTTATAAAAAGACAGGAACATCTCCCTTACAGATGTAACTGAATGACTGTTACATGTTTACACTATCTCAGAGATTTTGTCATTAGAAAATTAAAAATGAAATCTATTCCGTATGTGATGTTCAGCTATTATTCACAAAAGATAAACTGCACCAAATGCATATTCACAAGGAATATATTCCCCTTTCTTCCAAGGAAAATTGTAACCCAATGGCATGAGCAGCATGTGAACAGGACTCAGCCTTTCATTTTTTTTCCTCTCTCTCTCTTCATATAGTCTCTCTATGCATAGTGCTCCAGAACATCTGCACAAGATTTTATGTGCTACTTGTTTATGGAAAGACACAAGAGCTGTAGAGAAACTCTCCCTTGAAAGAATGGCATCATGAAGCATCATCATGACTTTTAAGCACTCGATATAATCCTCACCAGAATCTCCTGACTCATTCTTGGAAGGCTACCTGTGTTGTTAGTGTACTTCAGTCTAATTTATTATATAATTACATGCCTACATATAAAATATACCTTTATTTAGCAGTGATTTAGCAGTGATGTGGACTCTGTAGAAGGAATACCTGTGAAGTCACAGAAATATTAGCTTTAGCTAAGAAATACATGCCACTGTTACCAGTTGTCTGTTTAAGATCAACAGTACTGATTGTAAAAGGGTGTCCACATTGCTTTCTGTGCTGTTTTTTATTTTCTGTAAGGAATAAAACTATGAACAGTGACTAACTGTTTATTAATGGAAAAACACTCTATGGGGTTTGCGTGGCAAGGTTTTGGGAGCAGGGGGGGCTACAGGGGTGGCTTCTGTGAGAAGCTGCCAGAAGCTTCCTCTATGTCCAATAGAGCCAATGCCAGCCGGCTCCAAGATGCACCCACCGCTGGCCAAGGCTGAGCCCATCAGCGACAGTAGTAGTGTCTCTGGGATAACATATTTAAGAAGGGGGGAGGTGGCGGGGGGGGAGGAACCAACCGGACACAAACTGCAGCTGGAGTGAGGAGTGAGAATGTGAGAGGAACGACTCTGCAGACACCAAGGCCAGTGAAGGAGGAGGGGCAGGAGGTGCTCCAGGCACCGGAGCAGAGATTCCCCTGCAGCCCCTGGTGCAGCCCATGCTGGGGCAGCTGTGCCCCTGCACCCATGGAGGCCCACGGGGGAGCAGATACCCACCTACAGCCCGGGGAGGGCCCCACGCTGGAGCAGGGGGATGTGCCCAAAGGAGGCTGTGACCCTGTGGGAAGCCCATGCTGGAGCAGGCTCCTGGCAGGACCTGTGGCCCTGTGGAGAGAGAGGAGCCCACGCTGGAGCAGGTTTGCTGGCAGCACCTGTGACCCCGTGGGGGACCCACGCTGGAGCAGTCTGCTCCTGAAGGGCTGCACCCCGTGGGAGGGACCACGCTGGAGCAGTTCATGAAGAACTGTCTCCCGTGGGAGGGACCCCACACTGGAGCAGGGGAAGAGTGTGAGGAGTCCTCCCCTGAGAAGGAAGGAGCAGTAGAGACAACAAGTGATGAACTGACTGCAACCCCCATTCCCTGTCCCCCTGCACCGCTCAGGAGAAGGAGGTAGAGAAAAAGTGAGAGTGAAGTTGAGCCCAGGAAGAAGGGAGGGGTGGGGGGAAGGTGTTTTAAGATTTGGTTTTATTTCTTATTACCATACTCTGATATGACTGGTAATAAAACTGATTTCCCCAAGTTGAGTCTGTTTTGCCCATGATGGTAATTGCTGAGTGATCTCTCCCTACCCTTATCTTGACCCACAAGCCTTTTGTTATATTTTTTTTTTCCTCTCCCCTGTCCAGTTGAGAAGGGGAGTGATAGAGAGGCTTTGGTGGGCACCTGGCATCCAGCCAGGGTCAACCCACCACAAACACTAATGAAAAACTCTTGCATTAGTGAGGTAACAGATACCTTTTGGTTTTTTTTCATTATTCCTACGTATCTACTCAATATTTTTCAAAATGCATTTTAGCTAAAGGCTTCTCAGAAATGTTTCAAAGTAAGTATAGTGTTAATCCTTACCATTTTGCATAGATAGCTAAACAAAAGACAAAACAGAAGAATAAGAGGTTTTTGACTTCACATTATTACATTGTTAACTACTTTTGTAAATTAAAAGTAACATATCAATGTCCAGTATCTGAGATGACGACTACACCTGAGTATATGCTTTCCCCAAAGTTCATCTAGCAAAAGTGATACAGGAAGACAGTTTATGGTGTATAAAAACAGACCTATAGTGGAAGAAAGAATTTAGAATGTAAAAATGGCATGTAAAATTGGCTTGATTGAAAATAAATGTCTGAATCAAATCTTACACTTTCTAAAAGTAGAAGAAATGAAAAACCAATGATAATCTTGCTATAAAAACTGAAGATATACTTCCATGGAAAATGGAAAAATACCTTGGGATTCTTCCTGAGTTTAAAAAGCAGTGATAACAAAAGAATAACTTTATATGCAGTACTTTCAGCTGCCAGAGACCAAGATGGGAACACTAAAATTGACAGAGCTCACAGATACTATTTTATGAAAAGAAAAAGGTTATTTTTCTTTTCAAGTTCTGAGTCATTCAGTGCAAGCTAAAAGAATGAAATTCAGCTTTCTTAAAAACACATTCCAGAAAATGTTGACATTGCATTGTTATTTCCCATCAAGCTTCAGATTAATTATGTCAAAATCTTATTTATATTCTATTATTTGAAATAAAACTCATGTTTATAAAATAACATTCAAGGTGCAAACCCTGTCACTAATATAGTTAGTGAAGATGAATCTGATGGCTGAATTTGTGTGACGTTCTTGCTACTGTTTTATTTTTACATACAGTTATTTACTCCAGGCATGCTGAAGAGGGTGCAGCATATCATGCTGACAAAGGCTGAAGCCCCATTTCTTCTCCTGCATTTCCATGGAAATCAAGAACTTGATAAGATTCATTTGACCAACCCCCAGCAGCTGCTGCCCTGATTTGAGTATAAATGCTGGTCATAAGGCATAATGTTGTGTTCAGAAGGGAGTCTGCCTTGGCATGAGATGTCTGGGGCTCTGCTACAAACCTCTCTTTGACCTGACAATAGTCAAAATCTCTGTTTAAACTTTACTTTTTTTTTAAATACACAGTGAAAAAGGAGGTTTTTTTCCACGCTACATAGTGAAAATGGGGATTTTTACAACCTTCAAAAGCCTTGGTCAAGTGGTTTCTAACCTTTTAAAGGTAAGAATTTTCATTGAATTCACATATGCTTTAGGCCACACTGGGGACCTTACAGTGCTTTGACCTTGGGGTAGTGTGACAATATTCCTAAAGGTGAGGGTAAGAGAAAGAAAGAACAAGTTCCCTGAAATGGGTTCCAGATAGGGTGACCTATCAACTCCAAAAGGAACTATTTTTTATGTTGTTGAATTTAAGGGGCATCTACACTTTTCAAATAACAACTCTCCAGTTTGTTCTGAGGTCCTTATTCCATGACTGTCTACACTGAATAAATGTTAGTCCATTCCTTTCCCACTCAACCACCTTCAAAGTTTGAAGTGAAAGCAGAACCAGCACCATTTTTCCTCTACCACCTGAGGAGATGAATTTAAAACAGTATTAATTAGTTAGCAGATTCCACTCTGCTATTCGTATAACATAGATGTGGTCTCGGTCCTTCCTGACCCAATGGACATCACTTCTACCTAATGAACCAAAATAGAACTACTGTTTCTAAAATTGAATCTCTTTTTCTAAGCCAACATCATTATAACATCTGGCTGTGCCAGATAATTTCTCTTAACAAGAACTACTAGAAAGTTTAATCTTTCACTAACTCTTGGCAGTATGTTGCAAATGCCATATGTTTTCTGGAAGAAAGCTGGCAGAGTACATACTGTGTTTCCTCTAACATTGTACCTTCCCTAATTTTACTAAAAAGTTGTGCGGGAACCCTGAAGGTAGAAAGCTTCTGTTTACTTGTACTTTTTGCTTGTTTTTATTAGCAATAGGTAGCATACAGACAGTGAAGGACAACAAACTTTATTATTACTGAAAAGAGAAACTAGGCTGGATCATCTACTTACAGCAGATGTCGTATGTACCTGACTCATTTATCTTGCAGGGAACAGTCAACCAGGGTCTTGTATAATTTTTATCCCAGTATAGTGTGAGCTGAAGGTACTATTCTAATAGGACACTGAAATTACAGCATAGAGAATGACAGGCTCAAATAGGAAAAGCTTTCAGCACCTTAAAGCTTGTATTTCTTGTCAACTTTGAGAAGTAATATAATTTTCAATTTTAAATAATCAACACAACATATAATGTGTTCAAAATATTTCAGTCATTTTCTCATAGTCTTTAAAATGGCTTTAAAAGTCGAACCTAAAACCTTCAACAAAAAGACTGCATGTTAGAAAATGGATCTCAACATTACTTTTGCAGTCTGTGATACCCTCCAAAAATCATACCTTTTACTGAAAAAGAAATTTATATCAGTTTTGAATATGAGGTTGCTGATTTACTGAGGCATCATGCTGTTCATATTTTGTACTGAAATGTCATTTAAATTGTATTCAATATTAGCAAATTTATTTTCCAGCGCATTCTGAACTTTAGGATTTCAATCAATCCCAACTGTTTGCCAGAGTAAGGATATCCTATAATTTTTTTACAGTAGGAACCTGCATGTCAGACAGACCTGCCTGATTCTGATTCATATTTATTTTCTATGCTATGGCAATAACCTGGAAAAATTAGTTTGATTGGCATTTCAGCAAAATTGCTAAATTTACTTCATATTCTTTTACATGTGTTTCGATACAATAGACAGCCTAGTCATTTGGAGACACATTTCCAATCCATCTTGAACTAAAACTAGCTGAACAACATCTTCAGCACTTAATGTCCCTTCTCACAATTACAGCTTATATTAGAAGAAGAATTAAGAAAGTATCCGTCAAAAACCCCCATTTTATCAAGCACTAGAAACTCAGAGTACAGTTGCTGCCTGTTTTGTTTCACCCATAAATCTGGAAATTCTTATGGGAAAGAAATCCTAAGTATGAGCAAAAAAAATTACAGACACACTCAATACACATACATTTTATCCTTTCCATTTACAAGTTGATTTGACATCTTTCCCCTTAGCACAAGGGGAGAGCTACAAACAATAGAAGTGGGATGTTGATCATCATGGTTATAGTTTTCTAAGGGCAGACACTGTTCAAACAAATACAGGGAAGTTATTTTGCCAGACTAAGACCATCTCTTAAAAATAAATAGTGTTAATGATAGTAATATTAACAACAACAATAACAATAAAAATAATTAAAAAAGAAAAAACACCCTTCCACAACCCTGCACTCCAGTTTTGTAGTAGAAGGGGATGTAGGAATCCTATTCTAGTAGTTCTAGGGGTGTCCTTTCAAACTTTAATCTTAAGGAGCATGCATTCTCTTTTCAATGTTGCTTTTAATATTGAAATTAGAAAAGGAATGGCTTTTCAAATAGGCATAAATATATTTATACACATTATTTTATTCAATAATGAATGTGCTTTTATTTTTTCTTTGATTAAATGTAATCAACACAGTGTCAGCATTTGGATTAAAAATATCCCATGAACCCTACCCTGATACGTAGAGATAACCGAGCTTGGGGACCTTGGCCTTCATTCCATAAGCTAATTAGAGTAGAATGAATATAATACTTCCTGAGGGCCTTTAGTTTATGAGAGAGTACATCCACAGAAGGAATCAGGTGCTGAAATTCCCAGTCATTATGGTAAAAATTCCTGCTTTGCTACCATGTACCCCTGGACCCTGTACTACAGTCCTCAGGGTTTAATGTTACAGTTTCTAAGACACTAGAAAATCTAATTCTGGCCAGATAAGGTAAGAGTAGTGACAGAAAATAAAGTCTATGCTCCCACAAATCCTTATGAGGCTGGGAAACTCAATACCAAGTTAATCTCTGTATCCATCAAGATCCATAATTTTGATGTCCCTTTTTCTGTCTTATCGGAGGAGCTGATCAGATAGGGATCCTCAGAACAGCCCACTGGACTAGTCTGCACAAAAATCTGGTCTCCTGGTTCAAGTCCTCTGCTGGTATCTGCAAGATGTTGAGATGCCTTTAGGCAGACCCACCAACTGAGGTCAACTCATCTGCACCCAGAATAAGAGCTCTAGTCACTGACTGATAGTTGCATTCAGTTTGCTACTATATATTTTGGGGTGTGGGCTGGTAGGATTTCAAAAGCAGTTCCTCGGATGAGTGTCAGTCTGGGTCCTTTACCTTTTGAAGTATAAATGCTGTCTTTAAATTGTAACACATCTCCCTGCATAAATTTCCCTTTTATAATTGAATGACAGGTGCCAAATGATGTGGTTACATCACTTGGGCAGCTGAATTACACTAAAAATAGCTACTAAAGGAGAAATTGATATAAGGATGGGAAGAAAGATGAGAATTAGCCTCTCAAATGGAAATTGTGCTTTTAAATTAGGTGCATGATAGAGGATGACAGAATAGTGATAGAAGCAGCAATCCTTGTTCATATTACTATGGACTTCAAAGGGAGTTTTCCCCATGTGAGAACTGCAGGATCAGACGTCCTATCTGTACTTGTTTCTTTCAGCATCTGGCTCTTACATGTGTTGTCAGGAGAGCTTTTCTCACCTATGGGACTTGTGAAACATATTTAAGGCCCTTGGTAATGTTCAGTCCATTCCCTACTTCGCTGGGCATTCCTTACACCTTTCTAAAAAGTGCTACCACAGAGCAAAGTTTAATTTGCACTTTAATGTGGGAAAAGAAGTCTTCCTTTTATAGAACATTTTTTACATCATTTGCGTCTTACTGCAGCTTTTAAAAAAGTAAAGCCCCTATGCCCCATGCTGCCTCAAGAGAACTAGAGCATGTCCTTTTCGCTTATTACTGTCAGACTGCGGCTCTTCCTTTTCCAAACCTCACTCAACAGCCTGAAGCTAAAATGGTCTTTTGAAAGCCTGCAAAACTTTCAGGTTATGGGATACAGAATGACTTTTGGGCTGCTGTTTCAAACTGGACAACTGGAGAAAATTAGCCATTGTCCTTTTAGGTCTAGATGTCTGGGGAAAAATGAATCAGCTGCTGTTATTAAATATTTATAAAGGAGATAAATGTTGTTGTATAAAAATGTATCTTATGCCACTCTATAATGAGGACCTGATTTCATGTATGCTCTCTGGTTATCCTAAATTCTTGTTTAGATTTTGTGATGATGCACAGCTTAACTCAGAGGCTTTTGTTGTATGTTTTCCACTGCTGCATTAACAGTGGAGGACTTGTGAGTCCTAGAGAAGGTTAATGTAAATGTTATCTGTAAGGATCACTTGCCCATCACTGATTTCTCTCTACAGCACTTAATTTCTATGTGATATGAAGAATAATCCATGGCAGGCTGGGGCACGTGGTAAAACCAGCATACACAAACTCATCCTATGTCCTACATACAATGTGGTACACATTCTCGCTACTGTTTACCAGGTTCAGTACATAATTTATATGTCTGGATTGGTAATCGGCCAAAACAGATTCAATACCTCATTTTGGGCTCAAGGTCTTGGTGAACATTCTTGTTCCACTGAAGCTTTTTTCATAGCTTAAGAATTCTGTACAAACTGTGCAGAATAACATTGACTATCACAAACTCCAGAGCAGGAAGAGCATTGACTCCCTGAACCTGCTTGAAAACGGCATATTCTAACTTACTGACATTATTTTTAGATGTATATAGTAATATATACATATGTTGAGAAAGTGAATATACAGTTTTCTTTGCTAATCAAAACATGCAGAATCATCCATTAAACCACCCTTCTCCCTTCTATATCTTGTAATTCTGGAAAGCGGATAGAAAATGAAAAGTTTGATTGTTCTTCCATTCTTCTTAAATAGTCACTGTGTGCATGTAACTGTGATATCTACTGGTGTTGTGTTACTAGCTCAAGTGTAGCTTAATAGAATATTTCTGAGGGGGTAGTCTTGAAAATTGTGAGGAATAGCTCCAGTTAAACATGTTCTGATAACTTTAGGCTATTCTGAATGAGCAGGAAGTATCTGTATGCAATAATAAATATTTTAATCCTGTTGCTGGTGGTAGTTTAGGGGGTAGCATTAATTACAGCAGATATGGCAAATAATTAAATGCTCTGTGTGTTTATTCCCTTGCTATAATTCATGGTTTCATTTAAAAGATCACATCAGTCATTATCTGATACACCTATTTTGTGAATATCTGTAAATAGAGTTATATTTATATAACTACATTTTTTTTTATTACCAGACCCTTCTTGCAGACTACAGCACCTAAGTTTCTCCAATAACCACTTCTTTCCATTTATCCTCTGGCATTCTGCTGATCTAGTTTACATATTTCCTCTGCCCCAAGTAATTTGAGATAGAGGGTGACAATCATGACAGAAGACTCAAAAGAAATCATTTGGTTAAACCTCTAGGTAGCCATCAAAAAAATCTTGTTTCAAATGCCTTTCTGCTGTGCAAAAATGAACAGATATTCATTGTGACATTCAGCTTTAATCAAATGTCATATCTGGGATTCCTTCTGCACAGCAGTGTTTTTATAATAAGAGCTATCATAATACTGCAGCTAACACTTTAAACTAGCATTAAATGAAAGTCTATGAGCTGGATGCATTTCACAATGGACAGCATAGCTTGCTATTCTCTGGAAGAGGGAAGTTTTAAGCTAACAGTACATCCTTAAATAGTGTTTTGGCACCATCTAGATATTAGTTCATTCTGACATAGACTTCTGTGGCCTTGCATGACTCTCTTAAGCTCCCTTGATTTTTCTCTAGATTTTTATCTTTAAAATAAAGATAATGAGATTTTTCCCTCAAAGAGAATAGAGTTCAGATAAATCAGGATTATTTTTGTAAAACTTCAGAATCTGTGACTTTGACAACATGATGCAAGCTTATCTGTGATTTTGGACTTCTGTTAAATGAAAGCATGATATATTTTACTTCTCTCTTGTGTCTTTTTTGTTAAATTATATAGTCTTGTTCATATTAATCATTCTTGCCCTGCTTCAAAGAGGAGGGAAGGGAAGGGAAGGGAAAAGAGGGAGAAGATTCTAACCTTCAAACTTAGGTTAGAAAGGTAAATAAAAAAACTTTACTGTTCCATATCAGCTCTGCTTTTCTCTTGATCTGTAGTC
Organism: Pelecanus crispus; assembly: GCF_030463565.1. Taxonomy (NCBI): domain Eukaryota; kingdom Metazoa; phylum Chordata; class Aves; order Pelecaniformes; family Pelecanidae; genus Pelecanus; species Pelecanus crispus. Next base: position 105,616,484 of record NC_134643.1, on the reverse strand, counting down.
ACCTTTTCTTGTATGCATCAAATTCAAAACCAGATATGAAGATCTGTATTTCTCTGTTATCAATCCTGTAAAAGTTTTTTTCAAATACTTTATGTGGTGTATATGTGTATCCTGAAGGGACTGATTATAGGCATAAGGTTTGGCACTTATATCAGAATTTGCAGGACTAGGGATTCTTTTTTTTTTCTTTAAGGTCCATAATAAATTAGGGAAGTAACCTGCAAAGAGGTCTCTAAATGATAAGGGGGATGGTTTTGTTAAAACTCAAGATACACATACTTCTGTTCGAAGAAGTAAAATGGAAAAGTATTGTCCTATTTCTATTAACTAGCAACCTCTCAAACAGAAAGTGTATATGTTCAAAGGGCAGTATGCTTGCAGTGTGCTTACCATTCTTCTGGCTCCTTATCAAAAGTACCACATCTGGCTTTCAGTATTTAGATATTTCCTTCTGAATTAACAGCAGTGGTTGGGAAGGGAGGGAACTGTTCTGAATATGCTTGTTTCTGCCAATGGACTTTGGGAATTAAACACAGATGAGGCTTATTAACAATCTTTACTTTTGGGTGATAGAAAAACACATTGGCTGAGAACAAATATGATAGGAAAATGTTGAGTTTAGTGTGAAGTAGTTGCCAGGGCCCCAAGGCCAGCTGATTTTGTGGTGCTGTGGCACTTACGTCAGAGTCCATAAAAACATAGATTCTAGGGATACTTTCCAGGCCAAAAGGAACACTTGGGTTTTAATTATTTTCCTTATATCTTTTACTTATTTTCCTTACATCACAGTCAGTTATGAATTTCTGCAACAAGACAGTCATGTTGCTCACTTCAATTGAGGGGAAAAAAAGGAAAACTATCTAGATAACTGCATGAAGCATGTAATAATGGTAGCTGAGCACAGGTTATGAAGTGAGGGAAATATGTTAAATGTGTAGCAAGCAATGAGTAATATGTCATTAGGAGAGGTTCCTGAAGGGCATCATTGCATGTGAGTGTTTGTTTTGCCAGGGAGGCTTAAGGTTTCTTTGAGGGAAGATATGCCTGTGGGTTTCCTGGGTTCGATAAGCCCAGGTGCCCCTATCCTCTTTCCAAAACTTCTTGTGTTTCTTCCATGTTACCATTTAGTTAGCTAAGTACCTTATTTCCCTCTTTTCTCTTATCTCTTTCCCCTTTCTCTACCTATTTCCCGCTCACTCTGTTAAATCATCTGGTTAAAATGAATCTTTATAAAACCCATTGAGATGCCATTATGTTCATATCTGATTTATTTTTCATGAAATAGGTTTTCCTCTTCCCTGGTGCTACTCAATCTATATAAACTGACTATTTTAGTCAATGAAAGTTTTTATGACTCCAGCAAATCAGACTAAAGAAGAAAGCAACATATTGGTGAGGTGAGCCATGCAACATTATGAGATGCTTCCCTTAGGCTCCCAAATGCGAAGCAGTCCCGGACCACTATCATATTTGATTGATATAGTCATATTTGAAGTGAAATCCAAAGATGAGCAAAATGATGGGGCATCAGATTAAAGGCTTTTCTTATGTAGGCTGAACATGAGTTCTGCCAAAAAACTGAATTTGCCGTTCACTGGAAGACTTTTTAAATCTGTGGCCGGCAGAGCTGACTTCACAATTAATAAATATCATACCTGTGTGCATATGCAGCTGCCTATAATAGTGTTGATTCCAGCAATATCTTTAGAAGTCCTGTTTGGTGTCAGTGAAGGCAGTGGACAGTTCCAGGGCACGTTTCTGATAGCAGTAGCAATGAAGTACAGTGCCTTCACAATGCATACCAACACTTGGTATGGTATTTTAGCCAAAAGAATTGCAATAGGCAAACTGACATGGGAAAACTGTATGAAGTTTCTGAATGGTCTGGCATGTCATAAAACGCAGCAATAACTTTGTTTCAGGTGTTCAAAAACAGAAAAGCTGAACACGTGTATGGACATCGTCTCCTAGGAGCCCATAACCAAGCATTTAAAATATTATTTCATTTTATCAATATTTACATAGGGCAGTTTATCAACTAATTTTGAATAAACAGGTGTTCCTTTTTCTTTCTGAAGTTCTACTTTTATTTACTTTCTAATGTTTTGAGCATGCTGCCCCCTTTTCAGCCAGCCTGTTCTCTCTCTGCTTTTGGGTTTCTGTGGGTTCCTGTGGGTTTCAGGAGAAGCAGTCAGAAGCTCATCACCCTGATACTGTGAATTCTGCTTTACTCCACAGCTCAGCTAGCAAAATACTAAGATAGACTACATGGCATTTCCCTTCTAAGGAATCCAGAGCCATCATGAGAGCTGTGAATATGCAAGTCTTGTGAGTCATCAAATACAAGCATTAATTGTGATTCTGAGAAACACTGTGTTTAAAACTGTTTTGGAGTTATGATTGTATTACAGCTCTGTTTTAAGAAAAGCTAAGTGACTTCACCAGCTTTAATCTGAATAGCTTCTCAAAAGATTTGCAATGGTCAGATATGCACGTGTACTGGTATAAAAGTATGCAATGAAGCATGAAGGTTTTCTCTCAGACTAAATTGCAAAGATGAGGAACGTATTGTCAGATGATATCTGTTGGCAACGGAAGTGAGAAATTTATGGGATGTAGGATTAGTTGTTGTCTGAACAGGTGATACAAAGCTGAAGATACAAACAATTTATTCTTTTTTTTCTCCTGTTGTTGGTTTATCATTTGCAGCGTTAATTTGTTTCTTCCTCCAGCTTTAAATACATCTAAATCAGGTTACTGTTTGCTGACACTGGGGTGCTGACTCTTGTGACATTAGACTAATGCCATGTTCCTACAAATATTTGAACACATACCTCACTTAAAAATTGCCAGTAGGTCATTCAAGCCAAGTCATATTCCATACATACTCATGTTTTTTAAAACAAGAGTTCCCAAACCGTCTCATGCAAGTGGAAATACATGAGACAATTTGGAGTGGTGCATCTATGCTCTATGGCCCTTTTGTACCATACGTATGGACATATTTATGGCCACCACATCCTCCTCAGGGATATCTTTGGCCCTTGCACCAAAACGTGTTGTTTAGCACCTATAAAAAACTGGAAATAATAATAAAGGCTGAAACTGCTACTGAATCCCTGGAAGAGGGGGATGTAAGACTAGAGGTGTGACTCTCAGCACAAGAGCAGATGCTGTGCTGCTTCTACCACATAGGAAGCTATTCATTACTAGCACCAGAGGCTCGGGTGCAAACTGCAGAGCATGGGAACCTGTGACTTGGAAAGTATCTAAGTGTTTGCAAAACCAGTGTCTCAGTGGTGTAAGGATGCCTATGAGATGAAAAAATGTTTACCAACATGGATGTTGATTAATTTTTCTACCAAAGACACTGAAGTAATAAGATAGTTACCTGCAGTGGACTCGACAGACCTGAGCTGCTGCTCACTTCTTGATCAAGCCCTTGTATATAATAAAAATGAGACCCAGGGGTTGAGGCAGGCCTGAAGACAAGCTGTATGATTCAGACTACCACACTACATTTGGCACAGCTACAGTTCCTGCCTCTCCTCAAGCACTTCTTAAATTTGCCTTTGCATAAGCAGATCCTTAATTTTAACAGTTTGTTAAATCAGGGCCCAGAATATCCAGATTGCCCAGATTTACAAGTTACACAGTATTATTTCTGATACATTTTTAAAATAAATATTCATAAAAGATTAAATATTACCCAGTTGTAAGGGATTACTTACTTTAGAAAATCCTTTTGTCCTTTTTCAGGAAAACTACAATATATATCTAGTTCCCTTAATAAGAAAGAAGTTATTAAACAAATGTATAATGCTTCCCTTTTTGTTTCCCATGGGGTTAGTCATGCGTTTGGCATGCAAAGATTAATTTAAATGTCTTATTGCACCTTACTAAACAAACTTACATTATTTCAGGAAAGATTGATTGCAGCTTGTGGTATTAGCAGTTCTTTCAAAGACATGCTGATTTGGAAATAACAAAGATCTTCATGTATATTAAACCTACTGCTAGCATCACTCCAGAGCAGCCTACAATGAATTAATAGTAGCTTCTGATGATCTGAAAATGTAAATGTAGTTTAAGTTTTGTCATCTGGCTATTGACAGTTCATATTCTCTTTGATTTCCTGGAGCCATCCGTTTATTTGCTTCTTTCAGTTCTTCACAACACACTTCGGGGGGCCAGGAGGGGAGGTGCCTTTATATTTGAGAGACTGAGAAGTAAAGGTGCTTAAAATTGCCCTGTCCTGGGAAGAGTAGGGTCACTGCCTGGCGGTATGAGGCTAACTGGGCTGCTGTAGCGTTGAGTGTCCCATACAACCAAGGAGCTTCTTGTTGAGATGGACATGGTTCTTGCTGGTTTAGCTGGTGCTCCACCTAACTGACTGGTGACTGTGAAACCAGGCTTTGCCTTCACAGCTTTGAATCTATTAAAAATCATCCCAGGTTTAGTAAACCTAAGTCTAGGAGCCTATGATGCAGAATTTTGCTTTTGAAACACCATCTACAGTATGTTTGAAATGAAACATCGAGAGACAGACATGCCATAAGAACAGCTGTATAGGGTCAGATTAAAGGTCTGCCTCTACCTGTGGTTATTGCAGAAGCCTGTGGAAGTACAGGATAAATGTTAGTGTACTCTTTCTTGAAAACCTAGAAATATTTTTCTGAAGCCTCGATAATTAGTAATTCAGACACTTCTGAAAACCCTGGAGTATCCTTTTATATTCAACAGCCTTCAATAGATTCTTTTTTCCTCCATCAACTTGCTTAGTTGCCTTTCAACCTCTAGAAACTTTAACCATCTTGAACACCTTCTGACAAGGAATTCAATAGCTTAATTGTACACAATATGAAAAAGAGACTGTTTTTGTTTGTTTTGAACCTGTCACCTCCCAACATCTCTTGATGTTCCTTGGTTCTTTTATTGTAAAATCAGCCAATAATTATTCCCTATTCATCAGAATCTCAAATGCATAGGTTTCAAGTAATAATTTGAAAATGCAAATCATCTGTGTGATAATTGTGACTGAGCTTGATCATGAACTCTTCCAATACAGGTGTTCATTCTTTGGTTCGGGTGACCTATTATAAACCTAGAAATGTCAGCTGAAGATACTCTGAAAATAATAGATTGCATATTTTATTAAATATTTTCAAATACAAATTAGGTTAATTGATACTGTTCACAATATTTTCTTTGGTGAACATGATTCATCCAGATCACTACACTCCATTTTGTCTTTATCTTTGATATATGCATGCTTTATTAATGATAAATTGATGATGACAAGATCTAAATCCTGGTATTACTGTTCATCCATTTTTTCTAGCTTTTTCACGTTAAATTATCAAAACATTCTCTCAAAGGCACAGAGCAAATCAGATGAGTAAATCTCAAAAAAAAGTGGAAGAAAATGGAGGGGAAAAAGTTAGTGACATGTGAAGATGTCATTTTGAAATTCAAAGTATTAAAACTGGCCCACCAGAAAATATTCTAAAACTTCACTGAGGGATGATGGCATAAATGATGGGGAGAGAGAAACTGAGTGTTATGAATCTTACAGTTCCACAGGTATTGGTGGTCAGGTCATCAGATTTGTATACATTGGGTTGTTTGTTCTTACCTTTATTCTTTGAGCAGCATCGTGTTTCCTATTCAATCCTACCAGAGTCAAAAATGCTCATGAGAGATCCATAGAATTCAACATACATAGTATCAGGATTGGAACCATAGACCAATAACCTGTCAAACATGCAGATGCTTATTTTAAAAAACAGCTTAAATTAGGTATGACAAAGTTATATTTAGAAGAATTTCTCAATTACTTCATTAAACCTGAAGTCTTTTGTAACCCCAGCTGTCATTTGTAGGAAGCAGATGCTCTTAAAAACTGTGGATATTAGATCCTTTTAAAAATACTCCTAAAAAAAAAAAACAAACCCAAACCCACCAGGGTATTTTTATAACTATAAAACACAGTTAAGCAAATATATAAAGCAAATCAGTTGACATTCTACCCTGTCTCTAGCATTAGCTCCAAACTTTATTTCATTCTTTCTTTCCTGTGTAAAAGACTGCTGAATTATAGGTGGTTGTAATAGCATGTCCCAAAAGTCAGAGTTTACTGATGTGATCTGGACTATCAGTATCTGTGTCCACGCTATTGGACTTCAGAGAGGTTGAACTTTTAATTTTAGATTTGTTCCACAACAACATTTTAAATCCCTACATCAGCTAGCAAAGCTTATATGAACAAAGTGAATTAGAATCACAGCCTATAAATGGCTGAAATTTTAAGAGATACATTCCTACCTTCTGTTTTGGGTGTTTAACAACACTGCTATGCCCAAGTAGCTGAATGCCCAGTGAATCAGCACAGTCTTTCATATCTCTTTTTGCTATAAACATGAATGGGTTTATGTTACTACTTTAAATATACTTTTCTGGTAATGAAGATTTCTTTACAAAAGATACATGGTTCTCGTTAACAATCCTAAGTGAAAAAAAGTGCTCTACCACATCCATCACACATGTTCAATCCAGATGCTTAGAACATATGGCAACAGTGAAGTTGTCACTGCAGCGCCATTGAGTACCCAGGTCACGTGCCCAAATGAAGATGTTGTCATCTTTACTGAACTGACCTTTGAGGAAACAAGCAGAATTTCCCTCTGGGTGTCATCTGTTAATTTGGCTCGCTATATGCCACCAACAAACTGGCTTCAAAGCCAAACATACACCAAGACAGGACTTCCCCAAGGGGCTTTATTAGATAAATTATTTTAAATGCTTCTGGCCAGGAGAAGTCTGATGAAGACAGATGGCGAAATGGAGGAGTCTCCAAAGGAAAGGATTTTTTTTCTGGCTTTGTTGGAACACCACTCCATTTCTGGGAAAGTTTTAAGGACTGTGTTTGCACAGAAAAAAAAGGTTTAGAAATGTTGGTAAACTATCCCAAATCTTTATAACGGCGCAGTGTTTTTTCATAAACATTATCTTTTATAAGAATGTTTTTATGGGGGGTTGTTTCCAGCAGGAGATGCTAACCATACAGGGTGGCATTAATGTGGGAGTTGGGAATGTTGCCTCCCTCTTATGTGTAAGAAGGAAAGCAGAGATTAAGCTCCTTGTATAACACAGTGCTTAAGCACGAGTTACTTTAAATGGGTGAGGTGCCAGAAGGAAAACTAATGAACACCAAGCAATTTAATCCTAGTGTTACTGAAAATGGGTAGTCAAAAGGAGCACAAAAGGTAAGGCAAATTGTAAAGCCTCTCTAGAAAGCCAATTCAGTGGCAGAACCACCACTGATTTAGCCAAACGCCTGAGGTGCACCTTGCAGGCTAATTGCAGTTACTGAGTATGTTTGTGTTACTGCGACTACACCTGTGATATTCCTGCCTCTAAAATATTTGCATATCAATGATAAAATGCAGAGACTTTCTCTGTAGGGTGCTGACTCTCTGTCCAGCGTCTGAGCCTGATGCGGTGTGTCACCCATAAACGGAGCGATGATGAGCAGTAACCCAAGCAATCCAAGGGTCTGTCTGAGGAAGGAGCAGACAAACAAGAGGTGGCTTCTTATGTGCTTTTAAGGCTCAGCTGGGACTTGCACTCCTGAAAAAGTTCCAGGAGGGAGGTACCAGTCATAGCTCTTTTTCAGCTCTCAGTATGTTTCTGAGAGTATGAAAAGATTCAAACTGGATATCACAGAACAGTCGTTCAGGAAACAGAAAAAAAGGTTTAAGCTTTGGTTGTTTCTTGAAAAGGGAGGGCAGAAGAAGGCTAACTTTATGGTTTGGTATGCGTTTCTGCTACCATCTCACCTTCTGCCTCTGGGCCTGCAGAGGAAAACCTGAAGCTTGGACTCGTTCCAGAAAATGTATGTTACACAAGTACATTTTCTTAGAATAAAACATTGTTTGGCATTAAAACAAATTCTTCTGCACACTGTATTTTATTTGGAGGAGACTCTAATGCTGGCTGCTGATCAAATGCCATCTGCCTTTAGAATTTCTGTAGTGGGTTTACAGTTAAGAACAACTCCAAACCATAATGACTGCTACAAATTATTGTGTGTATGTTGAACTTCATTGTCTCACGTTAAATCTATTTTTTTTTTTTATATTGAAATACTATCACAAAGAACAATGGATAGAAAAGTTTCCTTGGAAAATACTTTCAAATATATTGCAGGAGTCATACTGAGATTTCTTAAATCTTTGTGTTACCATCACCACTTTACAGTATAGCTTTTTTTCTAGTTGGTGATAATTGATGTAGTTAGTAGTACCAGAGTACGGCAATCTGTAATTTAGAAATAAAGATTTATTTAATACCATTTAAAAAATTCAAGCTATTTTTTTGTGACAGATTTTTAGCTGAAATTGAAAGCATTATTAAAGTTTGGGGTTTTTTTTCTGTTTTTCAATTGAAATGGCATTTTAGAGCCGTGTGCCTTGGGATTGTTTCTTGTAAGCTTTGGGACACAAGAAAGAATCATATCTGCACTGTTTTTTGCTGTAAACACATAATTTCCCTGTCCTGATTTTTGTAGTCTCTTCTAATTGCATGAAAATTATTAAGCTTCCTTCTTTATTTGTCACCTGGGTATTGCAAAGTAATAATACCACTTCGCCTAGTTGTGCTGTAACAGGGAGAATTTTGTAGCTGTGTGAGGCAAATCCAAATGAAAATAAAAGGTTGTCAGCAACATAATTGCGTGCTAATATTTTCTGAGATTTCTTAAGCCTTATGCATGCCAAGGAGCCTATTTCTCAGGCATTAATATTGGGCCTGCATTTACATTTACAGTATTTCAGATCAGTCTGCTTAAGCACTGGAACCTCAATAGAGCACACAGATTTTCCTGGAGCCCCTTTTTTATGCTGTGCCAGGCTTGTGATCACATTGTAAATGGCACTGGCCTCTGACCTGACTGTGCTGGGTGGTTTGAGAGGGCCAGACTCTGAGCACAGGCTCCTCAGTCCTGAAGGGGACATCAGCCTGTGCTGCTCTGAATCAGGGCCACAAATCCTCAACATTAAAAGAAACATTTCTCTCTGCAGCCATAGAGCTCTCCATCAAATCAGTCTGTCAGCCTGTGCTGAAGTATCCTTACTGTCACTGGGTAGAAATTGACTTCCTAATATTAATGTCAAAAGGGTTGAAATAAGGACATGGTCTTTTATTATTTGCTTTGTTTTGGTTTCTTTTATTCCATAACTCAAAAGCTTGGAAAGTAACTGTTGTTTAATACAAAGCTCAATAGCTCAAACACTTACTTTCCTCCATCTTGGCTTTATTACAATTATTACTTAATAATTATGGTTGTTCCTATTACAGTGCATTGGATTGAAAAAAGAGCTATTCATAAACAACTTAAAATATTATTTCTAATAAAAAGTAGACAATTGACATGTTTTAAGCTTGTTGACTTCTGGGGAAAATTAGGCTTACAGGAACTTGTTGATCAGCAGGATTTAAATCCCTTATTTATATATGTGGTAATGCCATGCTGTATAAATACAATGTACCATGTCTCTGCCTCTAGTCAAACTGGCTGCAACTGACTGCAGCTACTTTAGTTTTTCACCAAGCTACCGTTCTTGGACTTACATAAAAGTAGCACCGATTGTTTAATTTGCTATTTACTGCTTATCACAAATTACAGTCTTAGTTGCTCTGATTTTCCCACATCTCAGCACCTGGGAGAGACTCTGCTTAAGGTGGAATTGTCTGAGGGACTTCCAAGTAAAATGCATTCAATGAAGCTACATAATAGGAAAACGCATATATATATATATATAAAAAAAAACAAGGGTAAAAATATCCTCTAGATAAGATCTACCATATATGCATTAGCATCTTTTAAAATGATAACAGCAAGCAAATGAACAAAAAAAACCCCACCCTACTTTGCTGAAGAGGTCTGGTGTTTGAGTTTTTATTTAGAGCCCTTCTATGACTGGGAGGCCACCTATTGCCTTGCCATGCAAATTTGACTGTGATGAATGTCCCTGAGAAACACACTCAGCAGCAGTTTGCAGCTTTGGAACCTGAATTACCTGGAGTTTTGGCTTTATTTAGCATATCTCATCCCCTGATTTGTGTGTTTCTGAGCTTTACCCAGGCACCATAACCTCAGTAGGGCTAAACGTCCAGCTGCCCATCGTGAAAATGTCTATAGGAAAATGATACTACATCATTCAGTATTTGCACCATAATGCGAACAGTCAGGGACTCATAGGCAAACTTAACTCTGACACATCCTGATTTCCAAAGGTTTGCATTTTTAACACTAATTTTCTGGGTTTTTATAACACAATGTTCATTTTGGCTACATTACTTGTGGCTTAAACCTGGAAAGATACCTACCCCCAAATTAACAGCAGTCAGTAGGGTTTGAGACTATTTCAGCAGCTCCAACAATGTTTTTACTAGACATGACATGGGTCATGTCACAGGTTTTGTATAATTCAAAGGTTAGGAGGAAAGGTCTGCTGCTTCTGTGATATCTGATAAAACTAATAACAACAAATGATTTAACTTCCTGGATAAATAGACTAGACAAACAACTTGAAAGCATTTATTGCTTTGCCTTCAGGTACTTAGCAGTTGCTAAGCAGCAAAGGGTTCATGTGTCTTTCTCTCCTGGGCATTTTTTCTCCAAATAGTAAAGTAAATTATAAAAGATTGATTTTATTATTTTTAATTGAATAAATGTGATATGGACAAGAGTCATATCTCAGAGGCATGTACAGACATTTCTTCCCATTTTGACCAGTTGATAATAAAGTATAAGAAAAAGAAGTTCATCCTGCAGATTAAGAGCTCAAATATGTTGTCAATGAAAAACCAGGAAGCTTAATTCTGTGTTGGTTAGAGTGTTGCTACTGTTTGCACTGCAATAGCTCCAAAGAGCACCTGTCTTCCATAGAGACTTTGTTATACTAGATACTGTACCAACGCCTTGTCCCATGGCACTGGCAACCTATATAGCAAGGACTAACAAAAATGGTCAAAAGAAAGTAGCTGTATTCCCACTTTCAGAAGAGAGAATAACCCACAGCAATCTAGATTTCTCAAGAAGCTTTCAGGAATTGAATGCATTCTATAGTGAACTTGACAGATGCAGCAGGAACAAGTACGTGCTTATTTTATCACCGAGTGCTTTTGCTCCGGAAATTCAGTTACAAAATACAACACTGATCAGCTATGTAATGTTTTCAGCTATGAAAAGATGTTTACACAAATGTTGAAGCTTGCTTAGTCTGAGCATGAATGATCTGCAAAAGGAAATCCTGAAAAATGCAAAGCAGGATCTGGTCCAAGATTTAGGACAAAGTGAATGTTCACCACATTCCCTGCATTGTTCCCAGTTTCCTTATTTTTTTGATGTTTTGTTTGCAAAGGAGGTGAGAGTCCCCATATACTCCATTATCTTTAAATGATGAGCATCAGTTTGGAACCATTTCAAGGTAGATAAAATTATTGTTCATGCTGTGTTATCAGTGCTTCTCCACCAGCTTCACCAGTCTTGATTTTCTACAGGGATGTCTTAAAATGTTAATGTTACAACATATCCCAGTGTACAGACAACCAGCTTGTACAGTGGTGTGAGGTGTCAGTGCTGAACTGTTTAACAGTGCCTGCTTTGATGCTTAGTGACTCCAGTTACGTCTAACATATGAAAGTGTACAACTAGATCTATCTATTTCAGCAAAGAGCCATTAGGAAACACTGAGTAAATGCCTATTAGAAGCATTATGTAGGTAGATGTGTTTAACAGTCTTTCTAGTAATGAACCATGGATAAATGCCTACTGATGAACAGACTGCAGAATTGTAATGGTTTGAGCTAGACTGAATGCTTCCAGTTCTGCTTCCAATATTGATGTAAGTCAGAGTAAAAATCTGATTTTGCAAAGAAACTGGCAGTACCCAAGTAATCAAGACCCTGCCAGCTGGGACTGGTTTTCAGCATATTCTACCTGCCTCAAAATATTTATATTAAACTACAGAAACAGAAAGATCAGGATTAATCTGTACTGTGCAGCCAAAAGACTAAGTTCTCTTGGTCAAGGTCACCCTGGAAAACAGTAGCAGAGCTGAAAATTGAACTGAGATGCCCAGTGTTTGGCACAGACACCTCAGCTCTGACCCACCTCCAGAAGAGACCAGTCCCTCCATCCAAAAAGAGATGTTACCAGAGGTATTCTCTGGTGCTGTTACATGATCACCAGAAGAAACAGCAGGAGCTGAGAGGGCTTTTGGTACAGCCAGAGGTACATTGCAAATGATTCTAAATATGGAAAGGAAAATGAGCTAAAGAAAGGGCAAGACAATGAAGTTGTCTTTATAGAGTGGAAGTAATTCTGCTGATACGCAGCAGCTCTCAGGAACTCAAGTTTCATAACTGAAACCTTGTGGTACTAAAATTGTAATGCAGTGTGGGATTGTAATGCTATGTAAGGGACCTAGAGTAAACTTCAGTCTAATTCTGTATGTGCCCCACAGAATGAGAAGTGTTTTGGAGACATATTTGGGTCTTTTGTGTCTACAGCAAGCAATGTCACCTGATGATAATCCAAATGGACAGTTGCATCTTATAAAAAAATCATCCCCAGCAATCTACTCCAAATTAAAAATCCAGTACTTCGCATCACAGAAGACACCACTCCCACTAAATATTTCATAGGATGGAAGGAGCTGCCACAGAGGAAATATTTTTTTACAGTGGTAATTTCCATGCCAAGGTGAATATGGGTATTACATTCTGAGTGTGGGAGAAGCAAAACAAACCAAAAGGACAGAAAGGCAAAAATAGCAAGTCTCAGCAGTCAGCTGAGTGTGTTTCTTTAGAGAGAAAGATTTCTTATGACACCATTCCCAGGAGCACCACCATGGCTTAAAAGCATTCTCCTGTTCAGTAGAAGTTTGTGTGCCTGTTTGATTGAGTGGAAAGAGTGCAGGGGAAAAATGAGAACACAAATGTATGTTTTGGCTGCCATACAGTCAATACAGTAATAGGTCAGCAGAAACATCAAAACACAATCAAGAGCTGTCTTCAGGGCTGCGAGTGAGCAAAATTTGTTGGGCAATCAGCCAAGGGAAAGGAGAAGAGGTCTTCTGTTGTTCTTGTAGCTCATCAAGAGCTGCTAAAGAAGCAAATTGAAATATCTTTATATTGAAACTGGAATCTCGGTTGTAATCTGCATGTGCAGTTTCATTATGTGTAGTGTAACACAGCTGCCACTTTCTTGCCCCTGAGGTGACTAAACGCTGGGGATGAGGAAGTTAATAGTGTGTATATACGTAGTGCACATACTGTTTGTAGCATGGTGCAAAAATTTTCAAATAGTGAGTTAGGGGTGGATGCAATACTCAGAAGCGTTACAGCCCAAAGTGAAGCAGGTCATTGCAAGTAAGAGGTAATAACTCGTTATGTATCGCAACATTATAACTTTGCTCTATAAACAAAACAAACAACCCAACCAGGAGCACCTGAGAGTTTCAAGCCATTTTTTAGAACTTTCCTTTTTGAAAGACAAGGAAATAATCACCAGTGTTCAGCTCTCAGAAGGAAGCTTAAAACATCATATCCACATGTGAAAGGGACACATGTATGAAGTTCCATAACTCTGCACCTTCCAACACTGGAAACAAGGACCCATTTTGCAAAAGGAGTCTGTGGTAGCCCTTTAGTGTGGATTCAGAATTGTATTTCTCATTCCAATATTTGGTTTTACACTCTTTATCAGTACTGGGAAAACTTTAAAATGACAACATTCTGATAAAATTTAACACAAAAAGCAAACAACTTTTGCAAGCAATAGAAGTTTTAAGGCATAAGTAATTTCTTGTTCTTCCTATCACGCTTCTTACTGGTCTTGGGGCAGGAATATGTTGGATGAAGACGTAAGAAATGTACAAATTTAAAGAGAAGTCCTAACATTTCTGTTGCAGATTGATTTACAGGAAAATGACAGATTGTTTGAAGCCTCCTGAGGATTTGATCTCATACAGAAGGCAAACCATTAAAAAGACATTATCAAATTATCATGTGCCTCTACAACTTTGTTATATATTCCTTTATATGTTTGCATGTGTGACAGAAACAGAGGGCTCAAAAGCATCTCTTGGGCTTGTGAAACCTAGCCCTTTGGTACGGTACCAAGTGACTTTTCTGATTCACTTTATTAGCTCAGTGATTACCATTTCCAAAATGGTTAGTGAGTTTTGCTTCGCTTAACCAACTGGCAAAGTGAACATCCTTCCTTTTGTGATAATGATCACCTTCAAGTTTCCAAAATAACTTTATTCACAGGCAGCTCATATGCAAGTATTTTTGTGACAATGAATGATTTTTAGCTTTACTGAATCTCTGTCCTGGCCTCTTCATATGCAGCCAGATTTGGTATGGGAGATCCTTTGGTGGTCTGAAGAGCTTTCCTCTTGTTCTTTTGCTGTATGGATGACTTGCATTCATATAGCAGGAAAAAGCATGATGATCTGGAAAGCATTTAAAGACTCTGTGGATGTTTGAGGAAAATTTTTGATTTAAAATAAGACTTCTAGAGACATGTAATATTACAGAATCACTGTATGGTTGAGGTTGGAAGGGACCTCTGGAGGTCATCTTGTCCAATCCCCCTGCTCAAAAGGGGAACCTGCAGCTGGTTGCCAGGACCAAGAATGGGGACTCCACAACCTCTCTGCACAACTTGTGCCAGTGTTTGACTATCCTCCCAGTAAAAAAAAAAAAGTCTTGTCTTATGTTTAAATGGAACTTTCTGTATTTCAGTTTGTGCCCATTGCCTCTTGCCTGTTCACTGGACGCTGCTAAGGAGAGCCTGGCTCCCTCTTCTTCATTCCCTTCCCTCAGGTGTTTATGCACATTGATAAGATCCTCCCGAGCCTTCTCTTCTCCAGGATGGACCGTCCTGCTCTCTCAGCCTCACCTCATACGACAGGTGCTCCAGTCCCTTTATCATCTTAGTGGGCCTACACTCACTCCAGTGTGCCCATGTCTTTCCTGTACTGGATAGCCCAGCACTGGACCCAGCATGCAGTGCTGAGCAGTGGGGAAGAATCACCTTCTCAGACCCACTGGCAATGTTCTTCCTACTGCAGGCCAGGGGGCTGTTGTCCTTCTTTGCTGTGAGGGTGCACTGCTGGCTCATGGTCAGCTTGGTGTGCACCAGGACCCCCCAGGTCCTTCTCTGCAGAGCTGCTTTCCAGCCTCTACTTGTGCAGGGGGGTATTCCTCCCCAGACACAGGATGTAGGTGGCAAGATGTTGGCAGCAGGACTGAAGGGTTGGCCTCTGTGAGAACCTCCTCCTTGTCTGTGGGCCAGGTCTGCAGACAGCGGCCTCCAGGCCCACAGCAGGGACTCTCACTTGCTGGTGTCCCTCACTGCTCCCACTAGCACAGCTGAGAAACCCTAGCTGAGAAGTGTTGTCCCCATGCCTTCTCCTTTTGATGTTGTCACAGGATATGTCATCGGAAATGTCATTTGAAAATGAAAAAACACCCATCCTCTGTAAAAACCCTCCATGGATGATTTTCTCTACATCCATGTATCGGTCTTGTTTTCATTCAAACCATGGTTCTGCTAATCCCTGGGGGAAGAGCGTTTAATTAATTTTGGCACAGCTGTAGGATGTTATAACCCAACCCAACAGGTGTATTTCTGCACATGTGAAAAGAGATGATATTCAAAGCCATAAGTAGCCAAAGCTGCAAAACACCTGCTCAAAAACCATGGATGAAACATGCAGAAAAATGCTTTGAAAATATGTGCCTAAAACATATGAAGTGTGTTCACAATGAAATATACCATGTGAGTGAAATAATACTATAAATTAATTACTAGGCAGTCCAAATGTTTGTAGACTTCACCATAATGACCCTTTGGGATGTTTTTATCCCAGTAATAGAAATAATCTAGCTACAAGTACTTGTCAGGCATGATGGGGCAGGATAAACCTGCCTGCAAAGCTCATAAGGTGCTGTAATGAAAAGGCTTTCACCTTCCTGTCTGATAAGTTTGAAACATTGGGTATATGTCAGAAAAACTGACATTGAGGCAACACAGACTTTTTGGCCAAGCAGTGGGGTTATTCTTTTTCATTCTTATCACAGTTGTCTCACCAGGGGGCAACAAGGAAGAATGTAAATGTCCTCAGCTTGCAGTACAACCAACAAAGGGTTTTCATTTCTTCTATTTCTGCATATGCAATGTAAGGTGTATTGCAAACAGCACCAATAACATTTGCTTTTATTCCTTTCACATGAATAAAGGCAGATGATAACAGTTAGTACCACCACTATCTGTGACCCTCCCATGTTCCTATGTTGTAACAGTGAGAGCCAGATCTTCATATGCAGCCCTTACTATGAAGCCTGCTGAGTGTAACGGCTGCAGGGACTGGAATCTATAACTTAGCTTGCTTATCAAGGTTAAGTAATTTCATCTTCCTGAGCCCACGAGTCTATTCTGCAGATCAAACTACCCACAAAAGGCTATAAAGTACATGAGTATTAATCAATCAGCACAACTGATCCAATCCATACAAGGTGATTTCTTCATGGCAGTTTTAACAACCTGCGCTCAAAAAAAGGCTGTGTTCTGCAGCAAAAATGAGTCAAAAGTCTTCAGGACATTAGGATTTATTCTCCAGGTTTGCCACAAGCCAGTTTTTTCTTTGGGTTTTTGGTTTGGTTTGGTTTGGTTTTTGATTTTGTTGGGGTTTTTTGTTTTGTTTTGTTTTTTACCAGAATATTAGTATGATATCCGAGGGTATCTAATTTAGTGCCACTATGAAAAGTGACTATACTATAGTAACTACTATAGTAACTATACTAACAGGGTGACCCACCTAGATTCATCAATCCTTGCATGAAGCAGTGTATGACAGCCTGAGAAGACCCATAGTAGCCCCAGCTTCCTTCTAATATGTCCCATGTCAATTTGCAGAGTACAGGTTGCCAGGAATAACTGAAGAATACTCAAGACAGACCTGTTTTGACTTGCATCTCCTAATGTGCTGCTGTCCAAATTTAACAAAGTTTGAAAATACATAATTTCTCCAGTATTTCTATATAATCGTCTTCTGTAGTTGCCATATTTAAAGTGTAGTCTGAAAATATTTTCTGCATATGATCTTTTTACTGTTAATTTTGTTTTTTACTTTCTTTAAAACTTTCTAAGTATTGGGTCTTTAATGAATTGTGACATGTACTTTACTTTTGCTCATTATTAGCCTGACATGTGGCCTTTGTTTTCTGTAGCAACCTGTGGGTGGTCATGCACTCACCTGTGAGCTTTGTATGAGCTAAGCTACCAGACACGCAAGACTGATTTTATTGAAAACCAAATGGCTATCCCAGAATTACTTTCATAGAACTGGAAAAACCTCTGTTTCTCTAAAGCCAGCCATGCAGTGCACTGAAGCCAAGAAAATGTCTCTCATTGACATCCCTGGGCTTTGGCTTCGGCCCCTTGCCAATGTTTTATTTAAATGAGCTTTTAACAGTTTCGTATATTCAACTCCTACCATTTCTCATGTTCAAAAAGAGTAAACACGTTCTAGAGTTGAATGTAATGTATCCGCTTCAAACCTATGCTGCTAGTAAAAAAAGTCATTTGACTACAGTGGCCGGCTCCCACCATAGTTTATTTTGAAAGTACAAGCTGGGGCTGTGCTCTTCCGGAATATGAGACTGGAAATTAGGCGCAAGTGTCATATGTAAGAAAGAAAAACTATCAAAGATATGAAACCTCTGGAATGATGTGGAGGGGGGAAAGGAAAAGAAAGAAACATCTGCAGCAAGACCTAGGAAAGGGAGAAACAAGTAGGCGCAACGTCCCACGCATGGGGGGAGAAGGTAGAAGGGAGGAAACAGGGACAATTCTTGCCAGGCTGAGGCTCTGCAGATTTCCCACTCTCCCACTTCAAAGACTTTCATGCCATCTCAGGACTGCCACCAAGGGCTCCCCTTAATACCTCTCTCATATCTCATGGGGACCATGGAGGCTGAGGCTGCCCCCAACACCATGCAGGGGCGGCTGATTTTCGTCAGGACAGCACAGCCTCGAGGGCACTGGGGACCCCAAGGTGGCATGGGGGATGCTGAAAGGAATTGCTTTTCCCTGGTAATTGTATTTCCTCACCCTTTAATTTTGCCCAACACAACAACTCTGTATAAGGCACAGTTTGTCTCCTAGCGTGGTATACTTAAAGCAAAGGTAAATCTGATTATCTCAGTTCAGTCCAATAGTTTCAAGTTCCAGAAACCAAAGTGTTTTTTATTACTATTTTGTGTGTATTGCCCTCAGTGTTGGCAAATTGTCTCTTTCTTTTCTGAAAATTTTATTCTATTATAAAATCTGATGAAACTGAAGTGGAGAATTGCATTATATATAAAGAAATTCAGAAAGGTTTAAACTCATAATATATTTATTTAAAAAAACCACAATTTGAGGATGTTGAGATATTTAGGGCATTTTGTATTCATTATTATTTTATGTGTAGCTTGCTGTTACATAAAATACTGAAGTAGTCTGTGGGGAATGAATTTAGGGCTTAAAGGCGCTAGAGGAAGACACACACTTAGCACATAAGCCAGGATGCTTTGTTTATTATTTGGAGATATTTTTATAGCAGGGAGGCAGGCTCACAGCCATGCATACTGTACAGCCGCCGAAGGACAGCGTTGTTGCTGCTCTTCCCAGGCATGGCAGGAGTTAACGCTGAGTTTTCCGCTTCCTCTCCAGAGCTGGCCCATGCAGGTCAACACTCTTCTTCCATCTTTCTGTGTTACAACAAAGACGGATTATTCCCTTTGAAAATACAGGTTTTAACATTAGTCAGTGTTATGCACCGTGTCTAGTTTGCAGCTAAAAAAAACCCTAAAGATTTTCTTCACCTTTAGCTTAACCCATTTTGAAGTAAAACTGCAAAAGTGAAGCAAGTCTCACTGGCTTCCAAATGAAGTGCCATAACCCCAGCAGCGTGGTGGCACCTACATGGAGTTCACAAGCTGGACAGAAATTGAGCTGCATGGCTCAATCCTGCCAGGACATTTGAAAGCTTAGTGGTAAAATGGGAAGGAGGGTTGCTGCTTGACATGATGGTCATTTTCATCAACTATAATAATTTTAATTAACATTATTGAACAAGAATTATAGACTTTATTTTCAAACTTCTATTTCCTTATATGCAATTCATTTTACTTCTTATTCCCAATACATTATTAATTCTACCTTGCATCTTATGTCATTCTGTTTTATCTCTTTTGGATGCCCAGTTACTTTCAATTAAATATTAATAACTGTCTTTTAATTTATCCTGTAATTTGGAAACAAAAGAGAAGAGCGCTGCAGTGGTTCTTGACTTTCCAAGGGATAATATTTCTGTGCGGTGGTGGAGGAATACGAATGGCAATGCACCTATCTCAATGAATATCTGGCCCAGGCTGACAGCATACCAATTGCCCTGCCACTCTCATCCTGTGGAGGTGGAAGATAATTTGTGGAGCTGTGTGGAAATGTCAAAACAGACAAAAGGCTACCCTCCACATTTTGCACATCCAGAAGGGGTGTTCTTGTGGGAATCAGCACCTGTGAGACGGAAAGATCAGATGCTTAGACACAAAAAATGTATTTCAGCTTTGG
Source organism: Pelecanus crispus (assembly GCF_030463565.1). Lineage (NCBI taxonomy): Eukaryota > Metazoa > Chordata > Aves > Pelecaniformes > Pelecanidae > Pelecanus > Pelecanus crispus. Next base: position 105,596,791 of record NC_134643.1, on the reverse strand, counting down.
AGATGGGTCTCCCTTTCTGGGGTTTTTCCGAGGCCTCTGTGCTGGGGTATGAGCATCAAGCGTTCAGGTCACAGGCAATCTCTGCCTGCCGTTGTCTGATAATCAGGAATCTCTGCAGCATGTTGAGCTGAGCATTCAAAATCCCTTTTATCGCAGGACCTTGGCGCTTTGGCAGTGTTACTAGAAGCACTAACTGAAGATGACCCACTATTTACTGAGGATACCCTTGCAACTTGAACAGTGGTAGGGTCCCTGCTGTGTCTCAAGACTTTTGGGGTGGGGTTTGGGGTGTTTCCTGGCCTCTGATCATTGATTTGTTTATTAGGCAAGAAGAGAGTAAATATCCTCCCCGGCTCAGTGATAAAAGAAATATTTCACGCTGACTTTTCTTCTTGGTGCTGTTTTCGAGTTTAGACCATGGCTACTCAGAATACCCTCGAGCAGTGATGTATGTGTGCAGTCAAGGATATTGTCACCTTATCAATAGAATGAGGAGGGATATTAAACATGATAACATGTCATTCTGAATCAATTTTAAAATCTCTTGTTTCAGAACAAGTTGTAAAGTGATTATTCATTTTAGATAGAAGTTGGTGCAGATTTATTCTTGTCTTCTTTTTCCTAAAAATGATCGATAATAAGATTTTTTTTAAGCTGCCTGGGGGACTGAGAATCTTTATCCTTTGGGTGAGTTTGATACCTCTGACCAAGTCTGTGAAGTTTCTTTATGCGTGCAGTGTACTAAATCAGGATTGCCTTAGACCTCATTCTGCTTTGCAAATTAAAAACAAATAAACAACGCCTTCCATGTTCTTGGACTAATACATTTCAATATTTTTCCCCGTAATTAAAAAATGCTTGATTCAAATGGAAGCTTTGTATTCATAACTTGAAAATGTGATGTTGTATGATGACCATGCAGGGAAAATGCTTTTTCTTCAAAAATAAATATGATCCTGCCATCTGCCACTCAGAGCTGTCTTTAAAAAAACCAGCAGGCAACACTTAGAAGATAAGGATGTTTCCTATTACATACATATCCCGACAGACATGCCTTTTAGATCTGGACATAGTGTCCCAGAAGTGTGCATTAATAATTTAACTACCTGTTTCAGAAAGATTTAAAAGACTTCACTGAGTTTTATTCAAATGAATCCTGTCTGTATAAAATTTATCTATTTTCATTTTATCTACAACAGTTCAGAAGGTGTTAAAGGACAAGGAGGTCAGAATTTATAAGCATTCAAGAAGGAAATTTGGTGAACTAAAAGATTGTAATTTCTGATGGAATAGAGGATTGATAATTTTCTTTCAGGGTAATTGGTTCAAATCCAAGCTAAGATTCTCAATTGCAGATACATACCTGTGTGTGTATATATATAGGTATATATATGAATTTTTATTCAGCTGAGTAACAGCTGAGCGTCTGTAACCATTCAGGTGCACAGAACCTCTCAAGTAAGTATATGTTGGGAAATTAAGGGCCTAAGTCTGTATTTTGTGGAAATTGTTACTATTTTTATTTATAATGCAGCATACTGGTATACAGGTACTTTTAGAAAATGGCAGAGCTAAAATATTGGTGCCAGTAGCCCAGCTGTTAACACAGCTGGAATTAAACAAGGATTCCTCCCTTTTCCCAAACAAACATGGAAAGTAAACTCTTACCAGCTTGTGTTCATTGGAAAGCTGGCAGGCTATTGACTACTGTCAGGAGAGATCTGGAAACGCAAGCTATCTATGCTGTTGATAATCCTATAATTAAATGGGCCACAGATTTAATGTAGTTTGCTCTATTTTTATATTTAGTATGATTTTACTAATATTATTGCTAATTTAATTATGGATATAAGGACTTTTCATTCAAGTATAACCATTAAAACTGTTTACAATTCAATCTTTGTTGAATGGCTGATTTCTTTCTTCTTTTTATTTTGCCTCAAAGTGTTTTAGGTGCTATGTGAAATAAGAGAAAGAATTTAAAAAAAAAAAAAAAATGAAAACCAAAAATCAAAACTCCTTAAAGAAAGAGGCTTTTTTGGAAAAATTAGTCCAGTTTCTGGGGTAAACAGTTAAACTTTTGGCTGATTCTTCTACCTGAATCTCTGAACTACCCGCTAATGAGAAATTGGAGCCAGCCATTTTCTACCCTCAAGCAGAATGAGAAAAACTGAGATTTCTACTTAAAGTAGGTAAGCTCTGACTTATTAAGGAGCACGGACCCTTGTAAGGACCTGATATGTTTTGAGACAGCATTTCAAACATTACTTGTTCAGTAGTTCTGAGTGATTTATCAAGCGACTTTATTTTGTTAGTTTAGAAAACTAATATTTCAATTGTGGATTATTTTTTTCCTTTCTTGCTTGCTACCGATACAGTGAAACAAAAATGCATCTGCAGCTAAAATAGATGTATGTATAGACAATATTTTGCTTTTTAGTAGCAGGGGAATGGCCTGATGGTTTTTTCGTTGCAGAGGCATGATTTTTAAAAGACTGGAGTTTTGAGACATTCTTTTCATCTCAAGCTTCAAGAGATTTTGACACCAAAAATTGGTAATAAAAAGTTATCTAAACAGGAATCAATTTTCAACATTTCATCATTGCAAATATATACCATTCAGAAAGTGACACCCAGCATTGTCATAATATTTATGGGGTGTGGGGAAAATATTGGGTTGGCAATATTTGAAAATCACATAAAAGAGAAAACTGAGTAGGATTTCCAAAAACTCCCACAAAAACATGTGATTGGATAATATAATATATGAGATATGTATATCTATATATATCTATATCATATTCTAGTGGTAGAGTAGATCTTGTGATACAGAGTGCAGTTCTGGTCATGTCCCTTCAGAATGTATATGGGGGTTTTAGATTACAGGAACAATTAGACTTCTATACAAAATGTTGATATTTATTTTCCATTAAAAACAATAAAAAGACATATGGTCAAGCCACTAATCAAAAGGAAAAAAAAAAAAAAAGCAAAAAAAGCAAAGGAATTATTGACAGTAAATTCCATTTTACTTCTGTTTTATAATAATACTAGATAAGCATATATAATTACATTGAAAGCAATTAATTTAAAGTTAGCAAAAGGAATTACTCTTTTACATAACATACAATTAGCTTGTAAAGCTCTTTGTCAGAAGCTATGATTGAAGTTGAGAACGTAAACCAGCCACTGTGGATTAAGGTTTTTAACACTTCACAAGTGAATTAGGTGGGCATTTTTGCACTATGGGAATGAGGACAGAAGAATTTCCCAAGATGAAAAAAATGCTTGAAATAGTGTTTCTTGTATCTCCCCTTGAAGACATGTTTCAGGGCATTGTTTAAGACATGTTTCTAGATTGAGTCAATCACCACATTAGTTCTTAGATAGCTTTATGAAAAGGTCCTTATTCACTGGAGATTAAAATGTAAATACCAATCTTATGTACAGTGTCATAAGTGAGATGTCATATTTTACATGCTGTTTCATCCATTTGAGTATCCACCTGAGTTCTGAGACAATTTTAACCCAATTGGTAAATCAGTTTTTGGGAGGGCTATTTTTAAGAAGCTTTGGGAGAACTAATAATCTTTAAACAGAAAAATACCATGCCAGGCCTTTGCTCTGAACCAATTATCTTAAGCTAAAATGCTAATTAGGTCTGATTTGCCTATCCAAATAGTGCTTGGGAGTATCATCAAAGTAATGCTCGAACAACTCTGAAGAAACTTTGTATACTGCTTTCCACAGCTAAGGAGAAAGAAAACGTAAAATGGCTGAAAGATTACTGCAGATAAGAAAACAAATCCAGCTGCTGACAAAACCGGAGAGACAAAAATATTTGCAAATTCTTTCTTATAACATATACTCGTTGCAACACTGAATTAGACATTGACTCCTCTGCACAAAGCCTACTTTTACTGCAGGTGCCATCCTTTTCACAAGTCTCTGCTTGCCTTCGGAGGGCAAACGGAGGAGCTCCATTGTGACAGGAATGCCTTGGTCAGATATAGCAGAGCAGAGACCCTCTCACACAAACAGCAACTTGCTGCAGCTCTTCTTGCTTCGAAGTAGTATTTCATCTCTTTCAAAATCATATTCCATAGGGTAAAGGAAATACCACTATGAGATTGTCAGCAACATTCCTCACTGCTCAAGTGGCTTCCTTGGAACAGCTGTTAAGATACAATTTTACCTTCATATTTGCACTAAAGGAATAGCAAATAATGAGTGTAAGTTGGAAAAAAACCATTTGAATTCCTAGGCAGATACTTTATTTGTATTGCACTTATGGTCGGACAGCAGCAGCGCCCATTTGTTTTTAACTGGCACTCGGACCCCGTGTCCTACTGTGCGAGGTGAAACACAGCAAGGGAGTAATTGCTCCTCTCTCTTACCTTGGGGCAAAATGGCTGGTGTTGCTGCAGATTGAGTTTCAGGGGGAAACAAACCAAGCAGCACATTTTGCTGTGTCTGTGCTTGTGTGGATAAAATACAATGGAAACCGAGGGCACAATCCAAATCCCTGTGATCCAAGTCCCTGTGAAGAGTCTTCTTGTATCCCTTCTAGCATCACTTCCCAGGGCAGCAAAGTGCCAATGGTGGAGCGACTGCAGTGGTGCTTCTTCCATTGTCTTGTCCTAAAATGGGGAGCAGAAAGTCCTAAAGGAAGGGATGCAGGGAATGGCTTTAGCCGTTCGGCTCTGTAAGGAGCAGGGATAAAAACATTCAAAGGCTCATCACGCTCATGTGACTGCTTAGCTACAGTTGGTGACACAACAGAAACCCTCCCCATCTCCCTAAAACCAGTAATGGGATGTAGTGCAGAGAGAAAAGTCACACCCAACACTGCTCTTACAGCAAAAATGCAAAGGGACAGACGGAATTATTTGATGTGTATGAGGTATCTGAAGGCACAGTAAAAATTATCAAAGATGTTACATATCAGTAAGTTCAACAATTTTGTTGCCAATAATGTTATAACAATTTAGCATTGGTTTTCCTTACCACTTTTTCTGGAGTTGAGCAAAATGCAACAATTACTTCCCTTTATGTGTTCTAAGGGCATAATAGGGCAATGTGTGTTGTTTGTAGAATAATTGTCAGAACAGCTTTGCATAACCAGTTACAGTCAAAACTCATTCGCAGTACCTGTATCAACTACTTATGTGGAACATTTTTGGCTCCTACCTGGTTTGCAGGAATTTTGCCTGAATTTCAAGACAAGTTTTTAAAGCTGATTTGAACCAACTTTACATCAACTGAAGCTAAGGAAAAGCTTTGCATGAACAAAAAAATAAAAAAGGTGCTTTGGATTCTTATACCATCCGTATAGCTATTTTGCTTTTTCCTTAAAAAATTGTGCAAAAAGACAATTTAAAAAATTTCAATCACAAAATTAATTTGTCTTGAATGAGAGAATTTCTCACAATTTCAACTCTGCGTGATTATTATTTGGAGGAGAGCTGTAGCAGTGCAATATTTGCTGACACTTGGAAAATACAGTAAATATTTTGCAGAAGATGTCAACTGCTCTCAGCTTTGTGTGTAACACTGAACTTCCTATGAAGTGTGTTATTATTAAGGATTTACTACAACGTTACCTTTTAATAAGATCATAAATCTTTAATTACAGTTCAATACGGTACCAACTAAAATTGGTTTTGGAATGAAACATTTTTATTAAATTATATGAATAAGAAATTTCTTTCAGAGGTAAAGAAATCATAACTTCTCAGGGAGAAGTTAAGGTGTGCAATACTCCCACTGACTTCAAAGGATGCCAGCGTCTGCCCTCTGATTAACTTGGAATTTACCTAGTCTGCCACTACTATTTTTACTATTTTTAATGCCCATTAAAAATTCAGGTCCCTCTGTGATTGTTGTATTTATATTTTTTCTTTAAATTCACAATGGTGTCAGCTCTAATAATGTAAGAGATCTCATCCCAGGGAAGTGGCTCGGCATGACATCTCTTTCCGCTGTCAAAGATCAAGGCAGTGGAGAAACAGCAGGTTGGTGGAGAGACAGTTTTCTTTGAGAAACAAGAGTATTCATTGAAACTATATCAAAACTACAATTGGAGTTTCTTGCCAGTTGAAACATAAACGTCCATTACTGTCATTGCAGCTGCAATCTCAGCTCCAGCTCAGTCAGCTTCCCTGCAATGACCTTGCCGAACACTTTTCTCCTCGGGCTCTGAGGCTGCCTGCGGTGGCAGGGCTGTGCAAAGGGAAGCGACTTTTTGACTCAGTGATGGAGTTCAAATGCTGTAGTGACGGGAAAGTTTTTAAAACATGCAAACCTGCATATTATTGCTTGGAAGGATATTTTAGGCATCTCCCAAAGGGATAATTCCTAGGACCAAAGCTTTAATTCCTGTTGTACTCAGCTCAGAGGGCAGCCAGGAGGAGGCCCATGGAGCGGGACATGTGGGGCAGACAGCATATCTGCTCCTGAGCATGTATAATGCAGTTTAATACTTTCCTGTTAGTTTAGTCTTCAACAGTTTATTTTGCTTTGTTTTTCAAACAGCAGCTGACTTTTATATGGGAATGTTTTTTGGACCGTACCCTTGGATTACACCCATGAGTGGAAAGGCAGTATATCCTACCCACTCCTGAACTTTCATTCAAGGCAAAGAGGAAATCTCTGCCAAAGAGAGCAAGCTGCACTAGGAAAATGCAGCTGTGTCCTGAATGGATGTGTAAAGAGGTAATGCTTCAATTGCAAGGCAAGGGAAAAAAAGTGGCACTGTTTTCACAGCAAATATTTTCCAGCCCACTGATGTAAAACCCTGTATTTCCTTACTAGAGTATATGATGCAGGGAATTCTTTCATACTTGCAGATGCACTGGGCAAACCAAATGTTCACGTGCATTTGGTGAAGCTGCATCACAACAGCTGCTGGTTTAAGCAGTCCTTTCCTCTCTATAAGTATATATAAGTATAAAAAATCATTGGCAAGCAAGGTTAGTATTGGTCCCAAGGCTGTTCCACAGACTGTAAATTAAAAGATAAAATTAAGGTGATTTTGCAAGTGAAACCGAATTTGCATTCTTTGGATGTAAATTTGCCTAACTGACATGTTCTTGTTACAAAGATTAAAACATTGTCCTGGTTTCGGCTGGGATAGAGTTAATTTTCTTCCTAGTAGCAGGCACAGTGCTGTGTTTTGGATTTAATATAAGAAGGATGTTGATAACACACTGATGGTTTAGTTGTTGCTAAGTATTGCTTACACTAGTCAAGGACTTTGCAGCTTCCCATGCTCTGCCAGGTACACAAGAAACTGGGAGGGGGCACAGCCAGAATAGTTGATCAAAATGACCGAAGGGATATTCCATACCATATGACGTCATGCTCAGTATAGAAACTGGGGGGGGTTGGCCGGGGAGCAGCGATGGCTGCTTGGGAACTGTCTGGGTATCAGTTAGCGGGTGGTGAGCAATTGCATTGTGCATCACTTGCTTTGTATATTATTATTGTTATTATATTGTTACTATTATCATTATTATTTTACTTTATTTCAATTATTAAACTGTTCTTATCTCAACCCAGGAGTGGTTTTTTTCACTCTTACTCCTCCGATTCTCTCCCCCATCCCATTGGGGTAGGGGGAGTGAGCGAGCGGCTGCGTGGTGCTTAGTTGCTGGCTGGGGCTAAACCACGACAGACATGGAGAAAGCTACCTCTGTACGATTCCCCTTATCCCTCTCTTGACTGGCATTACTGTCCTGTTTTGTTTTTTTTTTTTAAACTCTCTCTGCTTCCCTCTCAGATCTGGGGTACAAAATGTAGTGTTTCAAAGGTAAGATTACAATGCATTACCTTTTGCTAACTAACTTGAAAAACCATAGAAAGTGAAGCAGCAGTAGCGTAGGTGTCAATCTGGCTAGACTGCATACCCAAGAGCTCTGGTAGGTGGAGACAGTTTGCGTTGAAATTCATGGTGGTACATCCATGCTGGCATGGCCATTGAAGTTAAGTAGTTTAAAGGTTACACGCTGATACCGACTCCCTACTCTGCAATCCTCCAAACACATGTAGATTTAACACATCCCTGACTATTGTACTTGCTTCCGGCCTTCAGAAATAACTTTTGTCCCATGGTCTAGAAGCAGTTGTAACGTTGGCATTGGTTAGCTGGCAAACTTGCAAGTTTGAATGTTTTTGCAGTAATAATTCAACTGGAATTTTGCTTCCCGCAGCTATCCAGTCTCAGCATGTGGTGAATATTTCCAAAAACAGTACAATGGTTATGTTATCTAGTATCATGCACAGAGAGGAGTGCACCTGTAGAGTGAAATGGTAGTGACAATGCCACATTTTAGGCTTTTTCAGGTTTTATTAATTCAGACTGCCTTGCATGTGCTGAACACCCATTTGCAACTGGGGTGCATTATGTGTACTGATGGTGTGCATCTTCTGGCCTAGTTCTATCCAAAAGGAAAGCAGTCTGTGTGAGAGCTGGCTGGGGTTTAGGTAATGTCACAATGCAGACAAACTGAAATATCACAGGGCTGGGGAGGAGGATGAAATAAAGGTTGCCGCCTAAAGGTTACCTAAAATCTCTTAATCTAAAACAGCAAATAGTGCTACACATTAATTAAAGTGTTATGGTTTATTGCAGGTAAAATGAGTGGAGTTGGATGACCGAATGGTTCATTCCCAAGAGTAGCAAGCTTAGATTTTTTTTTTAATCAGATTTAAAGAATTTTTCAGTTTTACCTTGGGTTTTCAATGTTTAGATCTGCTTAACTGCAGAACTGCCTTCAGTTACCAGTACACCCTAATTTTTAACACCACCATATGTTGGGCATATATGCAAAAAGTTATAACTTACCTGAGTTTTTGCAATCTATTTTCACAGCCCATTCCCTTTGGCAATTGAACTTGTGATTTTGTTTTTTTAATATACTTTATGGAAAAGTATAGGTAGCTTAAAGTGACAAGAAAAAAACATTCAGGAATGTTTTCATTTTTCTTTTCCTAATATGTTGCTGGCCTATTAGATTATGTTCATAAATGAATGCCACAAATAATTTGCTGAAGTTTGTGAAAAGCTCATATAACAAATTTTAGATTAACCTTTTTTTTGTATACCAAGCCTTCATACCAGAATAAGCAATTAATTAAATATTTCCCTAGCTTACACTATCTTGCTGACAGATTTTTTTCTAAAAAACATTATTTTTGAAAAAAATGATGTGGGTGTTTTTTGGTTGGGTTTTATTTGTGTGTGTGTGTGTGTGGGGTGGGGTTGGTGTGCTAGACTCCCTTCTGAATGTGTTTTATAATGTCAAAGAGACTGAGAGGGCATTTCTCACTCAATTTCCTCCAGCTATAATTTATTACAGGATTGTAGATGTATGTGAACTATAACACAGGGAGAAAAAAAAAAAAAAAAGTATTTCTCATGATATTGATACTACTGGGTATACTGAATAAAAGACTACTAACTTAAACTCCAAGCCTGGTGAAACACATGCCATTTATGTTTTAATTAAAGAATTTGAAAGGGCTATACTTCTGAGTTTATTTCTTTGTTAATTTTTTTATTCACAAGGATTATTTGTATAGGGCAAATAAGATAAACTGTCTTGCATAGAAGTGAAAAAAAGTGGTCTGTGTACAATATGTATTTGCAAAGTCAGCAGCCCAGTTACAGTGATAATTTTATGCTGGCAGCTAGCATCTGGCATGCTGACCTCACGAACTGACAGAAAATCTGCACTCAAAACATACATTCAACTTATTCTGTGGAAAAAGTCGGAGAAGTTTGTGCTTACCACACAAAACTCTCCTGTGTGCATATGTCAGAGGGATGACATTTCCCTGGCAACACCCAGGAGAGCACATCTCACTGGGAAGGCAGGTTGTCTGCAGAGACTGAGGGTTCCCCTGGCCTCCCTGCTTCCTGCGGGTGGCTCCAAAGCTGCTGCCCCTCACTGATGGATGGGTGAGCTCTCGCCCCTTCAGGGCTGCAGATATTCAGCTCCGTGGTCACGAAGCCTTTTTTATTCCATTTTTTTTTCTTCCATTTGCCCATGCAGCTGCCTCCCTCTGCTTCAGTATGTTTTTCTGCAAACATCTGAGCCAGAGCGCTGATGCCCTGTGTTTTCCCAGGAAAGCCCACCTGTTCTTTCTCTAAGATGAAGTTCAGGCAGACAAAAGTCAAAATTTAAGCTCTAGGCAATAGCTTCCACTGAAAGGGGTTTGTGGCTGTGATATTACTGTATTTTCTCCAGCATGGGGAATGTTTTAAAGCAAACATTAGTTGTAGCCTGGGACCCCATAGCATTCTCTTCATCCTGCTGGTTCCCTTGTCTTTCATCCTGCCCTAACCCTCCTTACCAGAGTCTCAATTTATGTCCATTTTTCAGCAATTTGGTGTCATGATATCACTAGGAACATTCCCATGTCCTTCAAGGAAAATGAACTGAGGGGTTTTGTGAGTGTGTTGAGCTTTATGGCTTTTTTTTTAGGCGCTCTTGCTGCACAACATTCTGCTACTGTACCAGGAGGATATAGTACTACTACATCAGGTCCAGTCATGGGGAGACTCCTTTGTCTTTCAAAGCAGCCCCTTTTCAAGATCCTCAGCTATAGGAATTGTAGCAGCTATTACCAGGCCCTGGCCCTGATGCGAGTGCTTATGCCCTAAAGGGAAAGCAGGCTTTATCCCCACTCTTCCTGCAAGTGGGTACTCAGAACCTTGGAAGAGAGCACAGCATCTCAGCGGAACCATCTGAATCAGAAAGAACCAACAGGTTTCCACTTCATTTGAACTGCCATTTTTCACTTGCTTATTTGGAGGGGTGTATTGTGTTTGTGTGGCAAGGTTTTGGGAGCAGAGTGGGGCCACAGGAGTGGCTTCTTTGAGAAGCTGCTAGAAGCTTCCCCCATGTCCAATAGAGCCAATGCCAGCCAGCTCCAAGACAGACCTGTTGCTGGCCAAGGCCGAGCCAATCAGCGACAGTGGTAGTGTCTCTGGGATAACATATTTAAGGGGAAAAAAACAACCCAAAAACCAAACACTGGGACTCAAGATACAGCTGGAGTGAGGAGTGAGAATATATGAGAGGAACGACTCTGCAGACACCAAGGTCAGTGCAGAAGGAGGGCAGGAGGTGCTCCAGGCACCGGAGCAGAGATTCCCCTGCAGCCCCTGGTGCAGCCCATGCTGGGGCAGCTGTGCCCCTGCACCCATGGAGGCCCACGGGGGAGCAGATACCCACCTGCAGCCTGGGGAGGACCCCACGCTGGAGCAGGGGGATGTGCCCGATGCTGCCATTCCCTCCCCCTCCGCAGCCGAAATCAGTGCTGCACCTTACCCCCACTCTTCAGCTTGAGTGTTGTGGGCTGCCAGAGGGTGACACAGCAACCAGATCCTGACCCCTAACACTGATTACCTTTCCCACAGCAGGTTTCATCAAAGAGGTATATTAATCAGAGGTGCCCTGCTCAGGTTCTAAACTGGATAATTAAATTTTCCCTGTCTACATTACTTTTGTAGTTTCAATTACTTTACAGCTTTTCTTTCCTTCTTTTTCTATTAATACACATGATTTGATGAAATGGTGTGCAATATTTCTTTGCTCTCAAACATGTGTCCACTCCAGATACATCTGTATTTGAACCATGGTAATTCTGCCCCACACGACATTTGTATAGCGCTTGCAGACACTCTAGGAACCAATGAAGATATCTGTTTCCTTGGTGATATAATGGCAATTCATGATACATCATCCTCCACCATACTTTAAAATAAATATGCCTGCATTTTTATGCACTTGGAAAGGCATAAAAGCTGCAATATTTATGAGGGCACTGCCCTCAGCATAGAAGACCCAGAGACCTGGAGAACATAGAACCATAGAATCATAGAATCGTTTAGGTTGGAAAAGACCTTTAAGATCATCCAGTCCAACCATTAACCTATACTACCAAGTCCACACTAAACCAATCAAGGGTAGACTAGACTAAACCATGTCCTGAAGTGCCACATCTACCTGTTTTTTGAACACTTCCAGGGATGGTGACTCCACCACCTCTCTGGGCAGCCTGTTCCAATTCTTGACCACCCTTTCCTTCAGTTCATTTCCATGCCACCAACTAGTCAGTACATGGAGGGCAGGAAACTGCCTCTCTGATAAGAGAGGGTGCAGGTCCTGAATATTTTGTTCATTCTAGGGCATAACACATCTTTTAGCTGCCACAGCTCTTAGCTGGTTCTTTGCTATTACTCCAAAATAAGTTGAACCTGTAGCTTACATCACCAGAGCTATCCAGAAACATGGACATAAATTCCAGTCAGTCAAATAAAACTTCACACATCAGATGAGAATACAGAGCAGAAAGATTCGATTCAAGGCATACTGCTCCAGGTTGTTGCACTGATGTAATTTTTATCCTTCAGAAAGGTTAAAAGGAAGAAATAGTAAAAAACGTTGTAACTAAGCCTATCAGTGAGATCTGTACCTGGGGACTATTGATTTGGTGCTACTAACCCAGAGGAAAGGCAGGGGTTCTTGCATTTACTGTAGCAGTAATAAGGTGAAGTTGTAATTCTCAATGATGTTCCATCCAAACAAACACAAACACTGAATCAATATTCAAGGCTGTTGTTTCCTACTGGAAAAGTCCACAGCAGGAGAAGTTGAGGAATTAATTGCTCTGCCCACGTAGATTTTAACACATATGCTATGGGAATATGTTTTTCCTGTGCTTTTTACCCAGGCATTGTGAGAAGGCTCTTGGACTTTGATGTGTTCAGGTTTTGCTTACAAGGATAGTTCAGACACTGCTGTGAGATTACCTTTGCTGGGAATCTAAAGGGAATCTGGATACTGAATTTTAATGTAGCAGCACAGCGAGACCTTTTTAGTGCAACACCTCCCCTTGCAAAACACCAGATCTGCCCACACAGGGGGGCAGCTGGGGCAGGTCTGCAGCAGCCTGACAAGAGTAAGGGGGCCAGAGACCTTCCCTTATCTCATTAATTTCCATCACTTTGTAAGTGTAAGGAGGAGGCCAGAGAAAGGAAAAGGGAGAGATGACATACGGAAGGGGAGGGAAAGAGAACAAACGTCAGAATAGGAGCAAATATTGTGTTTGCCTTGGGACCTGAAACAGTTTTTGCTGCCTTGTAGAGCAATATATAAAATTAACTATTTTCATAATGAAAATAATAAGATATTAGAGCTTGTCCAATAAAATGAATTTTCATATCTGGAATAGCATTCAAATCCAAACTTGTTTTCGATAGTGATGCAGCACAATATTTGGGTCCAATGTAAGTCCTTGTGTTTCTACATATTTAGGTCAGATGAAGTGATTCACGTGTAATGTAGTGTTTGGTGCATGTAATGCTGACTTCTTTCTCTGCCCCATCCTCCCCTCTCCTGGCGGACTTAAGTAGGAAAAGACTTTGTCTGAATAGGAGTGTCAATATCCTCTTAACATCACCATTTATCTAGTCCTGCTCGTGACAATAGCTGGCTGTCAGTATAAAGTTTATAGAGACGATGAGATGGGCGACGAAGCAGGACAATACCATTGGCCTTGCTGCTGTTCAGAGTCAAATTTGATAGAGCTGCTGCTCTATCCCTGACTGGAGGAACTATGCAGAAATAGAAGTGAGCCTGAGTTTCCAGACACCTTGCAGTTGCTTACTGTTAGTAGTCACTTACTCTTGGGGATGTTATATGCAAAGAATTAATTTCCTTAATGCACTTTATATCCATGGTGGTGCTGTTAATGAAAACTGTTAGTGACTGACTGAGGGACTGCAGTCATTCTCTCTCTCTTGCTACCTCCCACATATCTCAGTGTCATTTCGTCATAGCCAATATGCACGTGTTGCAGACAGCTCTCCCAGGCACTCTGAAGGCTTGGCAGTGCAAGTGTTAGTACACAGTAACCTCAGGATTTGTGGTTTAGGGCATAAATGCCCAGTGTACAAGCCATTCCGCCATCCTCATTCATGCCGATGCTAATGATAAAGTGTCGACACAGAAACGCTGAATGTTTCTGTGCATGGGGTTTTGCTCTACTCTGAAAGAGCATGCTGTGGATATCACCCCAGCCATGAGAGCAAAATGGCTGGTCACTGCAAGTGTTCCCATAGCCACTTTTCATACTTGCTTTTCCCACTATACAAAATCTAATTTTCCTTAATGTCACTCTGCTAGTACATTATCATCCACTTCTATGCCCTTTTGCACTGCTGAAATGGTGAGAAAAACATACGGGAGCAGGGAATTAAGTGTCTCAGGGCATTTTGTGAGTTGAGGGCTAGTGTCTTAATCATTACGATAGTCTACTTTTCTGCTTTCCAGCGAAAATGAAGTCCAAGTAAATATAAAGGGACATTCTTGCTTTTTGCTTGATTCTGGAATATTTTCCTTTTTTTTAACACTATAGACTTTATTCTAAATATTTATTAACGTCACTGCTACAGAGAGGCTCCACTGAATCCTGGTTCCTCTTTCGTTTTATTGCAGATTAAACATCACAGAAAACTACAGAAACTTCACCCACGACTTTTTAAAGTTGTGTGCCCACAGTTGTGAGACTGGCAGTGTTTCCCCTGCTGAAATATTTGTTTGGCTCAGCAGCCCCGGGCACCTCACAGTTTAGATGCATTTCTCACACTTTTAGTACGGTCTCCCCTGCATGGATCAGCAGAGCACCTGAGGGTCCGTATCCTTGAGGTAGCACAAATCTTGTCATCCCTTTACCAGTGTACACCGCATCCACTAGCTTTTAATGACTCAGTGCTCTGGTATTGCCATGTTAACTGCACTTTAATGTTTGGATGGATGTAGCATCTTACAAGTTTTTAAAAGCATTTTAAAGATCTGAACTTCTAAGTAACATCCCTACTACTATATGCACAAGCCTTTACTTTTTTCTTCTGCTTTTTTTCTTTTTTCCTGCAAGGGACCTCACAGACCTCAGAATAGGTTTTATGCAAAAGTCTAAACAAAGCAATTGGTGCAGAAGGTATTTCCTCTAATTCTTGCTGGAAATGGATATTAAGGGCTGTATGGCATGGGAGAGGAAAAAGCATTTTTTGATATTCCACTTCTATGGCTTTTCCTTTCAGCTCACATCATTGTATTAAAAGGCAACGTACACTAATTCCTGACTGTGATGTACAGTTATTCTGGATATTTTTGTTGGCCTCAGTACAGATTCTCATGTATGTTAGCTGATCATCCTATACCATCAGCAATAAATAAAAAAAGGGGGGCCTTTGAGTTTTCATGTATTTACTCACAAATGACATTTTTAATACAGAAGAAAGCCAGCCCAGTCATCCCCAGGGTACTCAGGCCCCTGAGCTAGAGGATAGGGATGGGGAGCAGAATGGAGCCCTCATAGTCCAGGAGGAAGCAGTTAATGACCTGCTACACTACCTGGATGCTCACAAGTCTATGGGGCCAGATGGGATCCACCCGAGAGTACTGAGGGAGCTGGCAGAGGAGCTCACCAAGCCACTTTCCATCATCTGTCAGCAGTCCTGGTTAACAGGGGAGGTCCCTGATGGCTGGAGCCTTGCCAATGTGACGCACAACTACAAGAAGGGCCGGAAGGAGGATCCAGGAAACTACAGGCCTGTCAGCCTGACCATGGTGCCAGGAAAGATTATGGAGAGGTTCATATTGAGTGAACTCCACAGGCAAGTGCAGGTCAAGCAGGGGATCAGGCCCAGCCAGCATGGGTTCATGAAAGGCAGGTCCTGCTTGACCAACCTGATCTCCTTCTATGACCTGGTGACCTGCCTGGTAGATGATGCAAAGGCTGTGGATATCATTTACCTGGACTTTAGCAAAGCTTTTGACACCGTCTCCCATAATATTCTCCTTGGGAAGCTGGCAGCTCATGGCTTGGACGGGCATAGTCTTCGCTGGGTAAAAAACTGGTTGAGTGGCCGAGCCCAGAGAGTAGTGGTAAATGGAGTTAAGTCCAGTTGGCGACCAGTCACAAGCGGTGCTCCCCAGGGCTCTGTTTTGGGGTCAGCCTTGTTTAATATTTTCATCAATGATCTGGATGAGGGGATCGAGTGCACCCTCAGTAAGTTTGCAGATGACACCAAACTGGGTGGGAGTGTCGATCTGCTGGAGGGTAGGAAGACCCTGCAGAGGGACCTGGACAGGCTGGATCGATGGGCCGAGGCCAACTGTATGAGGTTCAACAAGGCCAAGTGCCAGGTCCTGCACTTCAGTCACAACAACCCCATGCAATGTTACAGGCTTGGGGAAGAGTGGCTGGAAAGATGCCTGGCCACAAAGGACCTGGGGGTGTTGGTCAACAGCCAGCTGAACATGAGCCAGCAGTGTGCCCAGGTGACCAAGAAGGCCAACAGCATCCTGGCTTATATCAGGAATAATGTGGCCAGCAGGAGCAGGGAGGTGATTGTCCCCCTGTACTCGGCACTGGTGAGGCCGCACCTGGAATACTGTGTCCAGTTTTGGGCCCCTCACTACAAGAAGGACATTGAGGTGCTGGAATGTGTTCAGAGAAGGGCAACAAAGCTGGTGAAGGGTCTTGAGAACAGCCCTTATGAGGAGCAGCTGAGGGAACTGGGGTTGTTTAGCCTGGAGAAGAGGAGGCTGAGGGGAGACCTTATCGCTCTCTACAACTACCTGAAAGGAGGTTGTAGTGAGGTGGGTGTTGGGCTCTTCTCCCAAGTAGTTAGCGATAGGACAAGAGGAAATGGGCTCAAGCTGCGCCAGGGGAGGTTTAGGTTGGAAATTAGGAAAAATTTCTTCATGGAAAGGGTAGTCAAGCATTGGAACAGGCTGCCCAGAGAGGTGGTGGAGTCACCATCCCTGGAAGTGTTCAAAAAATGGGTAGATGTGGCACTTTGGGACATGGTTTAGTCTTGTCTACCCTTGATTGGTTTAGTGTGGACTTGGTAGTGTAGGTGAATGGTTGGACTGGATGATCTTAAAGGTCTTTTCCAACCTAAATGATTCTATGATTCTGTGATTCTATGATTAAAACATTTGTCTTAATCCTCATCTATCATGAGCTGTAACATTTCAGTCTTCTATAGGGCAGAAATACTTGGTTTGGTGAAAACCTCTTTGGTGTCTGGCAAAGGTATATCTTCTAGAGAAGTGTCCAGTGTTGACATGACGGAGTAAAACTATAGTCTTGGTAGACTATTCCAGCAGTCTCTCCATGTGCATATTATTATTAATGTACAATCTGTCTTTCTTCAAGTCATTGGTTATTTTTTGACAATCCTCTCTTACAGAACTCTTAATAATCAGTATTTTCTTACACGCATCAGTGAAATTACTTCTCAAGGTCCAGCCCCCCCCCCGCAAAAAAAACCAAACAAAACGAAAGCACACCACATTTCTTGGTAAGCTAAATAGGCCAAACTCTTTCAGTTCTTCTGTCTGGAATTTTCCAAAACTACAGGTTGCACCCTCTATAACGCTTCTCATTTGGCCTCCCTGCTGCTCCCCTCACATGCATCATTCTGCAAACACCGACAGCCAAGCCAGAGCTGTACTCCCACTTTGTTTTGTTGAAGGCATTGTACACAACTGACATGGCTTTCAAAAGTCACTTGTACCCATTTAAAATAAGGAGAGAAACTCATCTTGATTTTGCAGTGGGTTGCAAAATTCAGGTACAGTTTTTACTGGCTACCAGGCAGTGGGAAACCTGACTTAAAAAGTGCAAGTGGTTTCTGCAGCTCCAGTAGGGAGCAGAATAAGATGCATATGCGTATAGGCCTGTCACAGTTTTGAGGAAAACACTTCAGTGCCAGTTAAACTCAGCTCTCAAAGCATTCATGGTAAGTGCAATCTTAGGCTGCAAAAATTCAAATCAAGTTCTGTAACACCCTAAGGAGAGTTTAGGATGGTTTATATAGGAATTTGTAGCTATTCTTTGAATCTCTGGAATTTAAAAAGCTGCTAAAATTCAGATCTAGGCTTTTGGCTTAGGTTTAACTCTAATTTGCACAGAGCTGTGCATATAATGTCTTGTCTGAGCCTCCTCCTAACCTTCTCCACATTGTGTTTTTCTTAGACCAGCCACACTAAATTGCTTCCATGAAAATAAACAGTTCACTAAAAAATGCCAACTGTGGAAACAGAACGCCCTTTTATTGGTCTAATATGACATTCCACTACAGATATGAAATTAATTTTGTTAATGATATTACAGCTCAGAACAAGAAAAAATGGGCTTTGATTTTGAGTCTTGCTCATACTAGATGCAAACACTAGCTCATTTCACATGAATAACATGCTGTTAGGTTAACCAGGCCTATTAAAGGCAAAAATCAATATCAAATACTTCTCTAGTACACCTATTTATACCATATTTTTTTATCTTACCTTACGTATTTTCAGTTTCTAAGCACTTCTTAAATAATTTTGGTTTTATTCCTCACTCTGCATTGTACTCTCTTAATTTGTAGGTTAACCTTGTTTAAACCTGTGTCAGTTCAGCTTTGGGAGGAGATCGTCCTAATACTATTGTGGCTACATAGTTTATTACAAGTAACTGTACATCAAGTCCCAGAAAATTGTGGGAGACTACCCAGACAATTCTTGGAAAACAATAACCTACTTGTTTTTTTGAAGTTACCTGAAGACCCAAATACTGGAGTAGCTGTAACACTGAGATGATCCAATGTGGCAACTGCCCCACTCCTCTGGAAATAATGTTAGGTAATTCTTTCTCTCTGGTTGGGAAATAAATATAAAACAAACCTTATAACTCTGTAAATTTTGTTGTCTCCAGAACAGTTTATAATATGCTATAATAATATCCTGTCAAATGCCTACCTGTCAGCAAAATAAACACCCTTTGAAATAGCATAGGTAACTGATAAGAAAATTATTAAAATCTTAAGAGAAAAGAAAATTGATCCTGTGGAAAACAATAAGGTCAGACTCTAAAAAATTCTGACCACCTAAAAAAACCACCACACAGAAATGCTGGGTTTGATTTTAGGAAGCGCTGCATGTATCTTTGACATGCTGCCTACCAGCTCTCAGTCACTCATCTCCCTGGGCTGTTGGCACAGTGATAGCAACCAGCAGAAGGGAAGGTTTGATAGATGAAGACATGAGGCTCAGCCACCCATAATGGTTGGCTTGTAGTGACACGCTGGGCAGTAAGGTGCTGGGGTGGGTGGTGTGTGGGAACACATCTTTGTTGTCCAAAGGCTGCCTCTAGCAGGGAGCTAAGCTTGGCTGGGGGATGCCCTTTTCTCCATGAAAATGAGCAACTAAATTGTCTTCTAGTTAGTATGACAGTAAATCAACTACAAATATATTTAAATGTGGAAATGAAATAAATAAATTTATCTTGATTTTTTTTGTATTTTTCTTTAGGACTATGTTGGCATGGACTTTGTTAAAAAGAATATTCCACATATTCCTTCCTTAATAATTCTCCTGCCAACTTCTAATTAACTTTGCACATTCTCCGAGATGTACTTTCACCTTCCAGAAAAGCCATTACCTCTGATCTGTATCAATTGTTCATTTGCTGCTCCTTCTTGAGATTTCTCACTCCTGATTCATGAATCCATTAAAAGGCTTTCCTTTGAAAAGTTGCCCCCACCACTGTGTCAATTATTTTCCAGTGTTGGTGCTGGCAAGTAGAACTTGTGACTCTCCTGAGCAATTAACCTGGCAGTTATCAATAGCAAACACTGAGCACTGTAACAAAACGGCACTGCGTTGGGAGCCATAAGGCAAAGGATTGTACAATACAGCTAATGGAAAATGTAATTGTAAAATGGTTAGCCCATCTGACTTCTTTGAACCCTTGGCAGATGACACGCTTAAGTAATGGGTTTAGAAAGCTCAGTCTCCTGCCTTCCTGTGTTCTGGGTACCGTGGAAAAGCAGTAATGCCTATATATGTATAGGTGTGCCTGTGTATTTAAACAGGGAATGTTACAAGCAGGCTGTAACACCATTCTGTATGACTGGGTTTCTTTAAAATGTGTGGATCAGTAGGTGGAAATATGGGTCTTTTAAATCAAAATCAAACTCAGACAATAAATCAGTTATTTTACAGAAATCCTTAGACAGACAGAGTGATGTCTGTGCTCAAACATGCCCTTCTTGGAGCCCAGTGCTGCATTTCACATAAGCAGACTCGCTGGTTTTATAAAGAGTCCTCAGCACTGTGCCCAGCCTGCACTTTTCTCTGTGAGCTTGCCTGTAACATGATGTGCCTGAGTTCCTCCAGGTGACAGGCAGGCAACGCTGACATGCTGCTTTATGTACTCACCTTGCAGGAGCTGGTCCTACGAGGGCTCAATGCCGCAATGCAACACCCCCCTGCACAGCACAACTGTGCATGTACAGCCATCTCTTACTGCATTTTTTGAAGCAATTGTCTCTTGCTTCCCCCTTCCTCCCACGCCAATGTGACTTCTCTGAAATCAGATAGTTTATTGTGGCTCACCAGACTCTGGGCCTGGGCCTGGTAGGGTATGTGCTGCACTGAGGAAGGGAACCAGACTCTAAAACAGTGAACTCAGCGATAAAGCATACTGAGAATTTACATCTGAAATGCTGTTTGTGTGTGTCACATTGCTTTCTACAGTAGATCATATTGTTTCACATCTTTTAATTGATAGGAAACTCTTCTGGTGTGTAATAAAAAGTTGCTTTGTAACCGAATGCAAATACTTGGTACCCTTGGCAATTGATTTCTACTATCTGTCCCAGTGAAGGGTGGTTAATTATCTGATTAAACACCAATTCCTTATGATAGCAGTTGACAGAGACGGGCACTGGGTGTCTGAGTCTGGTCCAGGATTCTGAAATTGTCCATCATCTCAAAACATGGTCTGACTTGGATGGTGCTAAAGAACATCTGAAGGATATCATAACTTGTATAAGGTACAGACAAACCTGCATTTAGTACTGTACTATATACTTTGTGAAGTGTAACAGTATGAAAGTTACACATTAGCTCTATGAAATTGAAGTGTTCTTGCATATTACATTAATATCAGTTAATAGGGAATTAGTGCCACCTAATGTAAAAATGTAACCCAAGTGCCTCTGATAGTATAAGGGAAGACTTTCTGATTCTCTCTCTTCCATTTGCAATAAATATTAGTGAGATAAAAATAACCATGGATTATGTAGCTGTTAAATGTTATATATTCCTATGCTATTAAATATCGTCTATTCCTATTACGTAAGCTTTACCTTTGATTGGCAACAAATATTCTGCTTTATTCTGAGAAATTGGCCATTTCGTAATGCTCTAAAGGATTAATTGTGGTAATGAAATACTTCCCTGTCACAATCTTGTGTAAACTATAATTATTTTGGCCCCAGTTCTGCAAACACGTGCAGAAGTTCTTAAGTGCACTCAGGTGAGGAGAATTAAGTGCATATATAAATGTTAATGTGAGCAGAAACAAGGTCCTATGTGTAGGTCTTTTTCTTTTCACTAAAGGTACAGCTCTGAATTCCAAAGATGACTCAGTCTCTCTGGCTATTTTATAGGAGAAAAGTAATCCTTTAATAAAGATTAGTGAGAGTAAAGATAAATATAGTGAAGGAGCGCTCTGCTTCTCCAATAATTACCTGTCTGATATCTTCTATCTGAATTGAATTTGCCAAAAGAAAGAGCAAAGAGAAAGGAATCATTAATTAAAAAAAAAAAAAAAGTTGCAGTTTCACCCAGAACCCTTTATCCTTTCTCACACACCAGCCTCCTTGCGCGTTGGCTGCAAGCATCCTCCACCTTTCAGTCGCTGATGGGGGCTAAGGTATACAGCAATGCCTGAATGTTGAACACTTAACCCTGTCTGCAGGTTTGCTCCTGCCAGTCCCACTCAGGACAGTGCTCCCAGTGACTGCGGAGAAGGCAAAATGCTGTTCAGCATCTAGACTAAAAAGATACGATACATAGAGATCTCTAGCTTCTGTGTATAACAAATATATAATTGGCATGGTGATGAGTTTGCTTGCTGAGATGTAGTCACATGAGTCACCCCTGCCCAAAGGTGATTTGACATTGATGCAGTGACATTTATAAAGTCACAGGTACATACTGCAGTGTCTAGAGTGATCTGAGTAAGAAAGAGTGGTGAGCAGTCTAGGGCCTGAGCCATGAAACTCCTGTTATAGGCTTAGTTAAGGGTTTTGCTGAGAAAGCTTTGTTTTATCTTTTCAACTAATTTTAATGCCAACCTATGCTGAAGCATTATTACATTTGCTATTTTAGAAACAATGCATTTGAGCAAAGGTTGCTTTAGACATTGCCACTGCTAATCATAACAGGCCTTCCAAGGTTTGAACAGGGATGCATCTGGATAGTGATGAAGCAGAAGTGGCTATTGGCAAATACTTTTTTTTGTTTTAAAAAAAAAAGTATATCAGTGCATGACACCTTGATAAGAGTTAGAACGAAGTATCAATAAATGATATTACTGAAGCTTTTGAAAATATTTAGCTCGTAATGCTATAGCCACTTCCAAGTGGGCAGGAATGCAACTACACTGGTTTTGTTGCATCATCTATAGTGTGTCATAAATGAGGTGAGGAAAAAGTACCCAAACTCAGCTTCTCTGCTTTATTCAGTAATTATGGTGAATGTCTGATTAAACCTGACTATGCAACTTTAAGAGAATTAAAGCCCCCAAAATGGGATGTCTATTTATAATGTGAATTTGGTGAAAGACACCATTTGGTTACATTAACATTTATAGTAAGACTTCATTTTTTTTAAGAATGAAACCCAAAATTTGTAAAAACTATAAAATCAACTAAATCTTAAGAAAACCCCACCCTAGGACTTGGGTCAATGAACTTGACTTTGTGAAACATTAGAAAGAAAACTGCTATTATGAGACATAAACAATGAATATTGTGAGGGACTTTACAATAAATTTCAGCACAGTCAAATGCAGCTGGATGAGATTTTTTGACTCAGACAATATGGAATGACTAAATGTTAAAAAAAAAAAAAAAAATAGACTGCATACATTTCCTTCTCCACCAAAGTAATTTTAAAAATGCAGTATCTTTAAGTGATAGTGCATAATAGAAAATTCAAAATCTAGTTGTAAAAGTAATTATTTGTGTCATGCACTCATTTATTTTTATTACAGCTCCAATTTTAGCTCATATTTTTGTTACCACCATGTAAATAATAAACATTTTTGTAGCTGCCTTTGTACCAGGTTATATATTTAAAGCATAAATTGTTGCTATCAGGATTACGACTCATTGTGATGCACAGAAAATGCATTCTGGAACAAATTGTACAAAGTTGTATGCTCTGGCTTTTGAGATAGTTTGAGATAGTTTTGAGTCTAATTGTGAAAGGTTTGCCTATTTTGGTAGACACAAATGGAAAGCTAAGGTGCTTCGGCTGAGCTAAGCTAAACTGTAATGTTGAAACTATCTTCCAGGTGCTAAATGGTGACATGCTTCTCCCTAGAATTTGTCATTTCCTTTTTCTGAAACACACAATCTTGTGCGGGTGCGGGGAGAGCTTCAGTGCCCAACCTGCAGCCAATTGTGAAGTCCCCAGCACCAGCGTGGCCTCCCCAGGTAGTTTGGCTCCCTGCTTTTATTTCCCTAGCTCATCTAGCTTTAATTACAGATGATGCTATTTCTCCCCCCGCCCCCATCCACACACCCCGCATGCAAAGATGAAGCCATCCTGCTGGGCTGAGGAAAGGAGAGGAAAATTCTCATTAGGCTTAATTCAAAGCTTTGACATGGTGCCTCCACACAAGAGGCCCTTGACATGCAACACCTTGCAACAGATTCTGTGCAAACTACTTGCACCTATAGGCACCCTATTCTTAAAAACACCTGAGCGGTACCAAGGAGTCCCCACGAGCATTACAAGAGTGGCCTGATGTCAGACACTGCACCAAGTAAATGGATGCTGTGGATCTTACTTTCATGTGCGCAGAGGGCTGAATATTTTATGTATGTGAGTCAGACTTTGAAAAAGTCTGCCTCATTGTGACAGTAGCCTCCCCCTTTCCTAACCCTGTGCACAAACTACCCTCCTCACAACGTTCTCTTCAACTGTGCTGAAGTTTCGTGGGCATTTGAGAACATTTCATGTGAAAGCAGTTGGCTTTCCAAAAATGTAACTTGTTTCAAGGCAAAACCCCATCATATCATAATTTATCATATCAAACCATACAGGGGTGCCCACCCAGCCCCTCCTCTTGGTCGGATGTCCTGGATAGCAGCAGCTGGTAGGATGCTCAGTCATAGAGAGAGTTCTCAAGGACAGGAGTCCAAGGGGTGAATGTCAGGGACCTGCACTATCCTTCCTTTTGGTCAGATGGCCTGGATAACAGTAGCGAAAAGCTGGAAAAGTGGGGATAAACCCACTCACTTAAACACCCAAAAGCTGCCAGAGAGGGTGTTTGCCCAAAACCGGTGGAGTAGCTGAGGAAGATGACCATCAGCTGGACTAAATGGTAATAAAGAGACTTTCAAAAAGGAGGAGCCAGCTTGAAAAGGAGTGATAAAGTGACATGAAGCATGTTTGGGGTCAGGGACCTGGGGACGGCAGGGGGCCCTTGCAGCCGGGCTGCAGAGGCTTGTGCGCCTGTGCGTGCCATGTCCTGGGGGTGGCACAGGAAGGTGTAAGGTATCTGCAAGTGCATATTACCAATTTGCAAGTGTCTAGTGTCGTGATGAATGTCCTCTAGTGCTGGTATTGATCCTGAATGTATAGGTCACAGATTGCCAGTTATTTATGTGCTGTTAATAAATCAATAAACTGTTTGATCTTGATTTGATTTAAACCACCTGAACTGAGAAGATTTTCCTGTAACAATCATATATTTCAGTGGGATATTCTGGGCTTTGGTAACTTCTGCTCCCATGTACAAGAGATTTCTTTTTCTTTCCCATAGCTTTCCCCCTTCCCCTGCCCCAATTTTCTCTATTTGTTAAAGATGTCAGAAAAGTAGCTTCTAGACTCTAGTGGAATCAGGACAGGTTTTTTTTCCATTTTCCCCATACCATCATTTTGTGAGTGAGTTAAATACAGAGAGAAAGGATGGTCAACTTCTTACTAAGATCATTTATATGATTTTATATATCTAATTTATATTCACCAGATCCTGTAAAAAGGGAGGAAGACTTGACAACATGCTGAGTACCGGAATGTGGAAAATAAACAAACAAAGAAACATAAAATCCACCAATGAAAGCCCAGAGTGAAGATTTCTACATGATCCTGTACCCTTCTTTGAGTACATTTAAATTCCATTAGCACACTGAACCATATTCCAGAGCCTTTAGTTCAGCTGTGACTTTGAAGGTGAAAAAACAGAGCAAAACGTCTTTCTAGTTGAATTTATTTTTAAGTCTCAGGGTCTCTACTATGTTTTAGAGATCAGTGAGAGGGTGCAGAAAGTCACTGCAGTTTTGCTTGCCTGTGATCTCTCTCTGTAGCAAGGACAAAGAATGCCTTTTTCCAGGCAGGCTGGTTTGTCTGTTTTCTAAGACGTTTCTTTGAACTGCCTTCCATTGAAAAGAAAAGAGCATTTGGCTGTATCAGATTTACTGGAAGATTCATATTAAACCACAAAATAGTTCTTCTCCACGCTCCCATGATCAAACTGTGTACAATGAGTGAAACTGGTCCCTGCGTACAGCAGCAGTGCAAGGCTTATTGCATCTCTCAAGTCCCAATTATGCTTTCAGAAGAGTGCATTGGCATTATGAAGGCAAATTTGCCCACAGATGCATTGTACTCAGTATGATCCATTTGTCCTACCTGGTGAGCTTTATCTAAGGTTTCTAAGCTTGTTTTTTCCTGCCAGCCAAAATCTTCACAAACAAACTTCTTCTTGAGATTTTTCTGGGATTTTATGTTTCTGAAGAAATACCTGCATAACATGCTACAGGATGCTGAATAATCCACATTATTCATGTTTTGTAATAAATTTCTATATTTCTGGCACTTTCAAAATCCATATTTCTGAACAGCCACAAGCATCATATGTCAAAGGGAGGGAGGATTTTCATGCCATTTATGCAGGCTCTGACATTAAGAACTGAAAAGCTCTGAAAAAAACCCTCTTCCTCTATCCTAAGCAGCGATAAAAGTAGCTGGTGTCTTTAGAGGCGACAGATGCCAATATTTTGAAGCGTGGGGAAAAAAAAAATTTGAATTTTCTACCGTATTTAGATCATTGTGCAAGTCATCCCACTTTGCAGCCTGTGACAGAGAGATGCTGATCCCCCCTATCTAGTCCTGGTTGATGGGTACTGGTGAAAATTGACCAACTGAGCTGTATTTAAGAGGTATAGTGGGAAATGTATTTGGCTCCTTTCAATTGCTAAAGGCAAGGTTGTAGTGATAAAGGGAAAATAATGAAAGTAAACAAAAAGGTAAGAGCTGATGCTATTCCTTTTTCAGACCTTTCTGCATGACTAGATACTGTGAGTTAATCAGCTGCAGTGAATGAGCGCAACCTCCTGTGGCTGCAGCCTCAGGGTACAGAGCGCTTGGTGGCAGAGAAGCCCAGGGCACTCCTGCCCAAACCAACCTACTGTTGGTCCCCAAACACAGCATGTGATGTCCTTGGCTGGGCCAGCACAGTACTTCTGGGGACCACTTTGTGACTCGGAATCAGAGGGCTTATCTGTCTTAAGAAAAATGTGGTTTTGTGAATTAGGTCTTTATCTGAACACACCTAGTCAAGGTGTACCATATAACCGAAAGGATCCCACTTATTTTGGAAGTCTTATAGTGATATATATACTCCTTCTCAAATGTTCTCTTGTATTAATCCTGAGACAGCATCCTGTATCTCCAATCCTGAACAACATTTTTGTATGTATTTCATTGTTGGATTTATATAGTCACATAACACAGCAAGAGCTGATAGGGTCTGCATTTTCAATTAATTTTCTTAATGTAAAAATCATGTTTGTCTATTCTTAAATGCATACACCAAAACAATGGAAAGAAACACAAAATTGTATCTGAGTCAGAATCGTCATTTTTTTGGACTTCCTCTCTGCTAAAACAGGGCCCTAGATTTTTTTACATGTACCATTCTGGTCATATATGATTTAGTAAAAAGCAGGCATGTAGGGCATGAGCTACCAGTACAAGCAATGTTGCACATATGTTTACATCCCATGCTTCCCATGATGAAACCTGTGCCATTTCTTCATTTCATTGCAAAACACGGTAAACTTTCTTTTTTAACTGTTGATTTTTATTTCAGAAGAGTCTGAGAAAAGGTATATTATATGTTTTCTGATGGTGGTAAAATTGAGTCAAATACTTGACTCCAATATGGATGTCCCACTGTATATTAAGTAGAGAGCTGATTGTAGCAGATTTATTTGTCAGAGCAAGATCTTTAAAGACATAGCTCACAGTGTGATTCATTTCTATTAAATCAGTTATTTGTCCTCCACAGTGTAATTTTTTCCAGGGAGATATCTAACATAGTTTGAATGCAAATTCAACCCTAGGGAAATAAAACACATAGGAGAACCAATGTAGTCATATTCCATTTCCATTAGTTCTTTCATCTGTTAACCTCAGATTTGTTTCAGTCTGTATCAGATACAAATTCTGTCATTCTTACACTTCATTATGTCATTCAATATGTTTCTTTCCTGGAACTGAATTATGCTTGTTGTTGGAAAACATCATAAATTCAGAGATGGTTTGGAAAAAATCTTTTGTAGTAACTACCTGTATTTGTATTTTGTAACTCTGGCACGCCAGAGCCAGCTCATGTTCATGTGTTCTTGAGAAGAAGACAGGTATTGAGAACAGCATCACTGATTTATAGGTTAAGTCTAAATGGTTTCCAGGCAGTGTCCTAAAGTTATAAGAGCTGCTGTTCATGCTACATGACAAAACAAAAGGGGTGTAAGGAAGGAGCTTGAAGAAAGCTACTGCTGCTTTAGGCATTGTTGTGGGTGGTTGTTTAAGTCCCAAATCAGGAAAAGACTGAAGACTGTGTTTTTTATCAATCCTGCCATGCAAGTACAAACCAAAATGCTCAGGTGAATCCAAGCCACAAAACATCCTTCCATGAGAGCTGTTCCACTGCTCTCAGGGATTTGGTAGCTCTTACGAGTGAAAAAGTGACTAGAGCAATGACACTGCATTGTAAGAAGCCATCCTGGTGCAAAGCTACACTGCCCCAACCAGACAGATTTGGGCCATGCACATCAGACTTCTTCCTCACTGATTTCAGCTATGGTTGACTGGAAAGCTGTACTTTTCTAAAGAGCCGTTCTTATACAAATACGTACATACATATTTATGCATCTTAGGGAAAAGGCACCCTGAGGTGCTAAATTAAAATTTGTGATCTTGGTACCATATAGCACAGGAAGAGGCTTACTAGAGGAGCTTTGCTTTTTGAGGAAGTTTGTTCTTTTATTGCTGTAGGTGTTGCAGACTAGACTATCTGCATTGAACAACAGCAAGAGTGCTGACAAATTACTAGATATAAAAGAGAATGTTATGTTGTCAGTTTGTGGAAAATCTGGCTTCTAACCTGCAGAATGCAATGAGGATCTAGGAGTGCACAATGTTGCAAAAGTGAGTTAAAATCTAATCCTGCTCCTATTACAAGCAAAGGGTTTCTACCTCATGACTTAATAGTGATTTGGAGAAGACTTTGTTCTGGAAAGCTCTGAACCACCAGGTGCTGTTGTTGGACAATGCTTGTCTGTGAAAGAGCCATAGCTGTGTACCCATACCATTGTGACCTACAGACATTAATGCAAGTTATAGCTGGAAGAATTATTCTCATGGTACTAATGTTACTAGTAAATTGTTCTTTGATTACTCTACTAGATGCCCAGCTGTGATTTTATAATGTGCAATTATATTGTGTTAAGTGAGGTTATTATTTCCAGGAAATAGTAGCGTCGATGGAGTGTCTATACTCTGGGAGTATGAACTTCACTTTGGCTGTAGACGTGGCAACCCTCAAATCAGGCCTCTGACAATTGAAATTGTTGGGCAGACAAGAGTGTCAAATATGGAAAAGCAATGCATTGCAGGTATGGTAAGTGATAGTGTCAGGATGCAAAAGACCTACTTATTGCCAGGATGGAGGTATCTGCCTCAGCCTGAGCGAGAGATGCGTCCCTGCATCCACACTCTGGCTTACCCTGGACTTCCAGGCGATGCAACAGCTCCTTCAAAAAAGTTGTTGCCAGGGACAACCCCTACTTGATCCTTTCTACCCTCCTGCTTAAACACATGCAATAAGATGAGCTCTGCTGTGGTCCTCCATCCTCAAATGCAGGCATACAAAGTTTGAACCATCCACTGAAAAATGGAAGTATCTATTTTATGTTGAATCCAACAAATTGTCTTGGCATGCAGCCGAGGAGCTCCACTGTCATTCTTCCAGGCTCCTTATGTTCATTACAGACTTATGCCTGCACAGTTTGGCCCCGTCAGCAGAATAGTTTGCAGTGAGCATGTTCCCAGGAAAAAGAACTTTTTTATCAGGTCAGAAATGAGGGCTGGACCAGCTTTTTAGCAGATTTGCCAGGTTTTTAGTGACAGTCAGTGCTTCCATGCAATTTCTGTGCTTCCTGCTATGAATTCATCCTGGGTCTGTTGGAGTAGCCTTCTTGCAGTCTTGGCCTGGGCAGTGTGGTATGATCAACAGTCTTTCATCCATGTGTGCAAACTTTAACAGGTAAATTGCAGCCTGCAAATTAGGAGTTAATTCAGTATTCCTATATGTCCCTTAAACACATTAATCTACAGTGTGAGGAGAAGACAAACGACCATCAGTTCAGCATGACAAACCATTACAGGCACTAAGAAGAGGACGTATCATTTGACTTGCTCTGCTATTATTTTCAATTTTCTATTTTGGTACTTTTGCACCTACTAACAAATAATAGCCAATTCTGTTATAGTTCATTATATCATCTTATTTTGTACAGTGAAGAATGGGCAGCTGAATGAAACCCTGTCAGTGAAGGCCTGTATTTCCATGTCAAAATCTTCTTTTCCTTGACCACTGTTTAATGTTGCATTGTAGCAGCAGTAATAACTACCTGCTGTGGCAGTTTTCCATGAATTTATATGAAGTCATTGACTTGAAAATTGAGCAGTATTAATCACCTTTTATTCCACATGTAATTGTTGCAGGCAGGCATCCTTCCCTTCTGTCTCTTAAATTTTGATACATTATACCATGTGTAATTAAATACATGCAGAAGGCAACTCTCTTTGAGACGTTTGAGCCTTGTTTATTTAATTTTAAAATGTTTTATGGTGAAATAAAAATTTACAATACTCCAGCCTACAAAAATGTAATCTGTTGTAAAATATCTCTCTAATTGAATTTGCAGGTCCCAATGACTTTCAAGGTATTGCATGCCACTATCAGAATGGCACTGGTGATAATATGCATACAGGGAGAACATGACAGAGATATTAACCTTTACAATACTCCTTGTAGTGGCCACTCATCTAATGTATATTTGGCATATGTTTAACTACTGGCATATCCCACTCCACCATGTTTGTTCTGGATATGGCCAGTAAAGTACTGTAGACACTTTTTTTTCTTCCTCTAAACTTCTCCTGAGATACCCTTGGGAGTGTGAATTTGCATTCAGGTCTGACATGATGCAAAAATAAGATAAAAATAAAACCTCTCTCCTACTCATCGTGTTAGTCATTTTTGAGTTAAAAAAAAAAAAAAAGCAGGCAGTGGCTTACTTGATGCTTGGCAAACGCGTGAGCACTCAGAGCATACAGAAGGGAGACCCTACTTAAGAAAGATAATAATTTGCTTTAAAGCATTGGGATAAACAGACCCATGAGGAATTGTGTCCATATTGAAAGAGACAAGGCTATGGGGCATGGGTACCTTTGAGAGTGTTTAATGCTTTCTGATTGTTTTTTCCATTGACCTGACATGGACTGATTCCTTTCCTGGTCCTTGCTGTTTGGTGTTGAGTAAAACAGAATAAGAAAATAAGGGGACTTTGCACTTGAAACCTCAAAAATTCATCATGGGACTGACTTGTGCTACTTTGACATTGTCCTGCTTTCAGGACTATATACAACTACACCATTCCAGAAGTACCACTGGGAAGAAGTGCCTCTGCAATAAGGAACACTGGTTTTACAGAGAAACCACACAATGTCCTTTAACAGTGCTGCAGCAAACTAAACTTTACTCAGTCAGCCAGCCCTCTAGGGCCCTGCACTGCATCTCTTTAAAATCAGGTGCAGTCTTCTAAATAGTGTAGCAGCTTAGGTCAGGACCTTCTCACTCGCATCAAAGGCACAGCGGAGCCAGGACTTTGCCTCATCTCGGTCTCTTTTCTACCTCTTTGAGGACTTGAGTGCAGGTTATAGAATAGAATCATAGAATTGCTTAGGTTGGAAAAGACCTTTAAGATCATCGAGTCCAACTGTTAACCTAGCACTACCAAGTCCACAACTAAACCATGTCCCTAAGCGCCATGTCCACACATCTTTCAAATACCTCCACGGCTGGTGACTCAGCCACTTCCCTGGGCAGCCTGTTCCAGTGCTTGACAATCCTTTCAGTGAAGAAATTTTTCCTAATATCCAATCAAAACCTCCCCTCATCCAACTTGAGGCCTTTTCCTGCTGTCACTTGGGGGAATAGACTGACACCCACCTCACTACAACCTCCTGTCAGGTAGTTGTAGAGATTGATAAGGGCTCCCTTGAGCTTCCTCTTCTCCAGGCTAAACAACCCCAGTTCCCTCAGCTGCTCCTCATAAGACTTGTGCTCTAGACCTTCCACCAGCTTCATTGCTCTTCTTTGGATATGCTTCAGCACCTCAATGTCTTTCTTGTAGTGAGGGGCCCAAAACTGAACACAGTATTTGAGGCGCAGCCTCACCAGTGCTGAGCACAGGGGGATGATCACTTCCCTAGCCCTCCTGGCCACACGATTTCAGATACAAGCCAGCATGCTGTTGGCCTTCTTCGCCACCTGGGCACACTGCTGGCTCATGTTCAGCTGGCTGTTGACAAACACCCCCAGGTCCTTTTCTGCCAGACAGCTTTCCAGCTTTCCAGGTGAGGACCTGGGGAATCAGAAAGGGCTGAAATACTTACTGTCGTAATTCCAGCCAGCAGATGATGGCAGGTCTTTATTTTTTCCCTCTGCACTTCAAAGAATTTAATACTAGAAGGATCCACCTTGCCCAGCCTGATTCAGCAAGGCAAACTATGAACCTTGTTACTGGTATTCTCCTCAGAAGAAAACCCGTGAGCATGTTCTTAATGCTATACTGAAGCCCAGTGAAATAAATCACAAATCATGCATTCTCCGGTAATTCTGCAGTAAGAGACTAAGTTTGATACATTCTATTAATAATTTTCTTCTTGATTTTATCTCTGTTATGCTTTTTTTGGCTTTAGACACATCAATCTACATCTCCATTCTACCCATTAAATATCTCTTCATCCCGTGGGTGAAGTTGAGTATTTTCCACACACAGCCACTGCTGCAAACTGTTGCAGACTGGGAGAGTGAGGACTGAGGGAGGTATCACTGCATGGCTGCCACAGCCTTAAACAGCCTTGATGCACTGGTAGATGGTCACTGTCACAACCAAGATGCTAGTTTGGATGGGTCCTTGGGCAGACCTGCAGTATGGCCGTTCTCAGGATTTTATACTACTAACAAAGATTTCATAAAGGTTTTGGCACCTTTCTGTTTGCTTTCTTAGGGGATGAGAGATCTGTGGGGATTTTTAAAAGTATTTCTGTAGGCTTTCTAGGCTAATGTGTTTCAGAATGCTTTTAGGGACATGACTTGGAAAGGATGGCTGTTGGTGAGTGAGACAGGTGTTAAGGAATGCTTTGAAACCTTCAAGGGGTTTGTTAGCACATTTATAGCACTAAAGAAAAGGAGGCTAGATGAACTTTTTTAATCTTAAAGTCCAAAACTAGAGTTCTAATTAAACCATTCAAAAAAGTGGCTTGAGGTAAACAGCAAAAGCACTGTCAGACTCCCCTGACTCCAATGAGAAGCATGGATGTTTGGGACTTCCTGCACTTCTGCAAAATCAGACCATTCATTTTGGTTTTCTGTCAGTAAAAAGTGTTATTAAAAAGGAGACAAAAAACGTGTTCTCTATAATCATAGGAGGCAGAACAAAAGTAAATGGTGGCGAGGGAGATTCAGACATTCAGAAGAAGGAAAAAAAAGCTATCCAATGGTAAGAATAGGTAAAAATCAGAGCAGGTTGCCTAGGGAGGTTGTGGAGTCTCCATCCTTAGAGATATTTAAGAACAAAACAGCATCAGGTCCCTCAAGGATGACCTAAATTTTGTTGATCTTGCTATGCAGAAGGGAAGGTCTGGGGAAACATCCACAACCCTTTGAAATGTTATGCATCTGATTTAGGTGCTAAACATAGCTCTGTGCTTATGTATACTAAAACAAAATATAAGCTAAAAACTTTTTCACAAATTGCTAAATTTGTACAGTTATCCCAATGTTGGTCTGACCAACTTAGGCTATTGAGTTTGCAATAGTGGTAAGTTGGTGGTTTTCTTCATAAACTAGTCTATGGGTTTTGTTTTGTTTTGTTTTGTTTGGGGTTTGGGTGGGTTTTTTTTGTTTGGTTTTGGTTTTGGGGTTTTTTTTAAGGGAGACAAGGAAACAAGCTTCTTTAAACCCACTCCAAATTAGATCACTGGAATGCTATTTCTATGTGTATAATGCACCTTTAGGTACGAGTCCTGCAACAAAACATTTCAGATATAATGAGTACAATAAAGCTCTCAACTGAAAAGTTATAACTTTTTGCATCATTTGATTGTTTGGGATAAATGCAAAAAAATTATGAAATCCTATAATGAAGGGATTTTTTTCACATGCTAAATGGCAAATTCCTGAGTCAAATGACTGCCAATTTAATAGGAGAATTAAACCAGTGGCCTGATAGCTCTGTAAATTATTTGCAATTCAGGGAAGCATGAAATTTAGCCATGCACTGTGCTTGGTCACCAACATATTGCTGTGCTGACATTTGAACATGACTGCATTTCTTTCCTCTCTCCATTGCATATTAGAAGTTTGGAAATAAAAATATAGAATTACTCTGAGGAGGTCTGGCAATAGAGCAGTTCCACCACTCTTACTGATGCTGCCTCTGTCTGCAGTAGCCTGTTGCCATGCTGCCGGTTAGTGCTCCTGGGACCAAAACCCCATCCTTTGGAATTATCCTTTGGAAAATCAGCTGAATCAGCCTTTGGAAAAACTTTGGATGGCTCAAAAGATGCCCCAGTTTTTATGGTAGGATTGAGACTTTGGGAACGCCCTGTCTTCAGGGTGTTCTTTAGACTGTCTCCAGAAAACACCTGGAAGATCCACTTTACAGAGTGCTCCCAGAGGTTATCTGCTCACATCACTTTACGAGGCCTATAAGCTTGCTAGGGTAGACAGTCCCATTCCGTACTTCTGCCTGATGGAAATTTAACATGGCCTGGAGAATGCTAATGGAGTTTTGCCAGGAGATATTGCCAAACCTTGCGAGGTAACACACACCACTTTATGTGCAGAGTGGATGCAATCTGGCATTTTTGACATCCCAACATGCAACATGGATGCAGCCAAAGTTGTCCTTACTGGGATGGCCTTCAGATGCAACCTAACAGAGCAGCAATAGTGTGACAACTGAAAAGCTGTCCTACAGGCTCTCTTTATCTCCCAAAACAAGAACAAATATTTCAGATTGTATATAGTAAACAGCAAACCAGTTTTTTATGTTACTATAAATGTGGAGCCATGCTTCAAAGCACCTTCTTCAGAGCCACTTCTAATGTACACGTATTGAGCAATTGCATCAGTACAAAAATGACTTGTAACAGCACAAGAATTGAACAATACTAACAGCTGAATTGCCCCCCATTATGGATTCATACAGTCATTGTGCCCTGGTGGGGGCTGTGAGAGTGCACGGCATGACCACAGCACCTGACAGAAGACAATAAGTGTCCAAAATACCTTCACCCTGTTCTGATAAATCTACTGGTAACTCTATGACTTCACCTCTAAGTTTTACAGCACTCCTCACCCATTGCTGTGAACAGTATAATCCCTGTAAGAACTGACAGCAGCACCAGGAGGTGAGGCATGCCCGTAGCACACAAATACAGCTGAGAAGCGGTAAACCTGGTACCTGGTAAATGAATGCAGAGCCAAAATTGCTATTCTGTATGCATTTAGGTATTTAATTCACATGGCTAAATTTTTCTTTTAGAAAGCAACCTTATTTGAGGGAAAGGATAAATGGTGATGGCAATGGGAACCATATCTTTCAGAGAAGCACTTCCACAGAGCTCCTTGAGAGACGGGTAGGACAATTACTTACAACATCTCTTAAACATGACATACCCAGGGCTAATGGTCCTGGCCTACTAACTTTGCTTTTTCCTTTCCTACTCTTTCTTGCCTCTAGTGTGTGAGGTTGTTATGCAGTAAGCACTCTGAAAGCAGTCCTTTTCCCATTAAGCTGAAAAAAACCCTAGCTACCCTGAAACCTTAGATGTTTTACCTGAATGCATAGAATGCGGCCATCTAAAAAAACCCCAAACCCATGGAATATTTCTGGCATGCGATAATTACCATACCAGAGTACCAAAAAAATGTAAAATAGTGTACAAAAGGATTCACTTTTTATAATTATATATTTAAAAGACATTTAAAATGTAAACTAATTTAAATTACAGAAAAACAAGAAAAATGTTTTATTTTCCATATAGTACTGATATCCTCCACAATAAAAACATGGCAACGCACAGTGAATGATAACTTTTGCTACTGGTGCTATGCAATTTTACCATTACTATAATCTTCATTAATTTACAGTATGTGGTTAAAGATTTGTCAAGACAAAAATTAGACTTTTTTTTCCTGCTCCTTGCCTAATGTAAGGCAAATTTTAGATTAAAATGAAATGGCAGTGTTGAAACCTAAAGTAAAATTTTCTACTTACAGAGCCATCACTTCTTTCTGTGAGCATGTTTTCATCTTTCATATACTGGGAAATAAGTGAACCTCTTTATTAAAAAATCCCAAACCAATATAAAAAATAAAATACCTTTTGTCATCTCTCTTTCTTCCCATATCAACTTTTCATGGCTCATAGGATACAATCATCTTGTTTGAGATGGATTTTGGAGAACTTAGATATAGAGCTATTATTGGCATTAAAAAAAAAAAAAAACCAAAAGCTGAATTATTTGCCAGAGTGGGTGGAAATAATCAGTTTTAAAAACTGACCATAGAAATACACTTTTTAAAACTGACCATAGAATTACATATCTCCTTGGGGAACATCCTGAAGTGTCACATTTTGAATTTTAGAAATAAAATTTTAATACATCAAGTTCCTAATGCATGAACAAGTTTTCTCTCAGTAGGACTTGTTCAAGTATCCTTATGTGTCTTCCTAAGCCTTCACCACTTACCTTCTGTTGAATCATAATGTTATTGTTGATTTTTTTTTAAACATTTATTTGGATTTCACACTAAATGGAATGCTTTTAGAGATAAGTAGTCTAATGTATTCTGTAAAGTGCCAGAAGAGTTTCTTTCAAGAGGCTTTCTATTGCAAATAAAATATTCTCCAGCATGATTTGAAGGGTGACTTTTAAAACCAGAGATGGCATTAGATACTGCAGTCAATTCAAAGCTTCATCAGAGGCTTCAGAAATAACCAGGTATGTGTATTTGGGAGTAGCACAATGGAAAACTTATGTTCCTCGCAGTTCAAGCATCGCTTTATGTGTAGGATCTGTTACAATGAGCATGTCTTATGTGCTACAAAAGACCCTGAGCAGGACTGACAGTGATATTTCATATGTTTGTGTTTGGTTCCTTCCCCCAGATGCAAGTATCACCCTGAAAGAAGAGAAATTCAAATCACAGCTCAAATGTTTAAAACCTATCACAACTTGCCTGTAATTATGCAGTGCAAAGCTTGCTAATACTATAAATGCACATATTTAAGGTAGACTTTCAGTTTATGAGTGAAATAGTACTGATATGGGCACTGGAGAAGAGTGGAACAGTCCTATATATCATTGTCAAGATTCTAATAGGAAAATAAAGTTGTTCAGAATTTGAAAATCTTAGGTAGCCAGAGGTCTATGACAATTGCAGCAAAAATACTCTGAAAAAAAAAAATCTCCCAAATACCATCAACCATAATTAAAGTAGCTACAATAACTTCAGCAACCTGGTTTGACAAATAAGTGTGAAGATCTGTGTGAGCTTGTACTTGTCAGCCACTCGGATGTTCTGCATTCTTGTCTTGTTTGTTAATGATGTAGTGCGGAGTCTAAGAGACTGCATTTGAAAGACATTTCAAAAATTGCTAAGGTGGATGTCTTATGACAGTTTCCACCAAAGTTTGAATAATTTAACTTTTATGCATATGCCAAGCCAGTGCTGTTACTTCTTGTTCTTAATATAGGAATGAGTCATTTCACATTGCTTAGGCAACATAGAAAGGATATCTTGAAAATGAGAAAGCAGAGACAGCATCCTCAAACTCTGAAGTATCAAAGCAGTATGAAGGAAGTTAAATAAAATTACCTAAATTAAATTATTGTTTGGCATTCTGAGTATGAATATCTTTGCTGGCACTTGCAATTAACTCTGTCATATATTTCTATTAAGTGGCTCAACAGCAGCCATGAAAAAAGAACATCAAAAATATGATGATGAACCTCAAAGTCCTTTTCTAACTATGCAAGTAATCTGATTTTTAGAAGAAAAAGTCCTCTTTCTACTAGCACTGTTTCTCTTGCATCTCCCCAGCCATCATGGCCCTGAAAACTTTGCAATTATTTTTAAGGGTTTTGCTCCCATTCGGTTGGGGTTTTTTTTGTGTAAAAAATACTTGGAAAAAAAATTTATGCAAGAAATAAAATTTGGCCCAAGCTAAATCAGCTTTCTGTAGGTAAGGAACATACAGATCTTACATATCTTAATTATTGAAGACTATCGTAACAGTAATATCACTGTTATTTCAAATATGAATTATGAAAATTCATATGGATGTACATGAGATTAATATATAAATTATGTTTGTATGTATTTACATGCTTTTAGATGTAAGTACATACATAATATTTCCATAGAGCTTGCATACGCTTTCAGTGCTAATCCTGCAAATATTTTATGCACATACTTAAATATGCATCTAAGCAAATGTTGAGCTCATGTATGCATCATTAAGCACATCTAAGGGCCTAACCTTATCAAGCAACCTTTTTGGGTTAAAATATTTACCATGAGACAAAATGAACATGATGTTATGACAATGACATTGGAAGTTATTTGTGTTTACATAAGTATTAATGGAATGGCTCAAGGAGCCTGTAAAGGGAACTCCGTAAATTAGATGCTGCCAATGCCATCCTTGCAACCTTGCCCCTAACTTGCTACTAGTGAGAGAAACATAAGGCAATGTGCCAAAGTAGCTTTAATACAAATGTGAACTAGATCTTTAAACTGTCACCTACAACACTTTCTGAAAGGGAGAAAACAGTAACTGGTAGGAGGGAACCATAATAAAATCCCAAGTAGAAGAGAAAAAATTAAAAACTTCAATCCAGAGGCAGCATGTAGCCTCAGGTTGTATAAATTATTCTTGGTGGGGGGGAAGTTCCCAAGCAAAATACAATAATTATGGGAAAATAGTAATGCTCAGTCAACCTAGCAGTGCCAGATCCAATTCCATATTCATTTCCCCTGATAAAAAGAAAAAAAAAACCCACAGAGCTAAAAATAACTCTTTGCCACTCTATTTTCAGTGCCTCAGCTATTGATTCCTACATCCTCTAATACCTCCCTTTTGCCCTTGTGGATCCTATACTTATTATTGTGTGAGTCTACTAAAACTCAGTGAGGTAGAGAAATTCTTCTTATTCCTCTGCCATGAGAGGCCCTCACACACTATCATGAGATCAGTATACCTTTTGTGTTGTCCCTTATGGCCCACAAGAAAAACTGGAGCCCGTTCTCTGGTTTAGTTTTGAATAAGCAATACAAAGTAAAGAGGAATAGAAGAGCTGACCGTGCTCTGAGCTGGTGAGAAGCCTGTGTTCACAGCGGTTCAAATTGTCAGCTCTCTGAAATATTTTAGTACCAATCAGGCAATCTCTTTGTAGGAAAGCTTTAAAAAGAAAGAAAGTGAAAGATTCCAAGAGGCAGCAGGAGGAAGGCAGGAAAAATGCCTATGCAACAAGTCACAAAACAAAAATTGACATATTCACTGTGTGTAGTGCAATGGAAAATAAGACCCAGTAGCATCTCCAGCTCTGTTTTTGTATTATATGGGAGAGAAGAATTATGAAGCATTCTTTACCTAGGTTTATAGAGAGAAAAGGTTTTGCGAACTTGAAACCCAAGGGAGTTTACCAATTAAGAATTAGAAACATGGTCAGCAAAATGCGCAGCAACCCGTGTTGGCAGCAGTACTGCACAGTGGTGTCACAGGTCAGAATTTTTTACAGCATTCCTAGCGAACTCCAGGAATTTCCATACATATCTTCTTGAAGATGACACAGCTCTTGCTCTAGCAGGGTGTGCTTTGTCTCAAAAACACTATGCAGGTCTGTAGCCCAAATCCCCACCTGGCATAACTCTGTCCGGCTATGTCCAAGTCATAATTCTACCCTATTCTCCTTTCACCCAGTGTTTGGGTTGCTGTTTGTTAATTTATGACTGTATGTGGGTTTTGGCTGTTTTTTCCCCCAGTGTGGAGTCTCTGAGCTGGTTTCTACAAACCTGGAGCGCAGCTGGGAGGAGGACTGGTCATGTAATTCCCTGGTCTTTTTACTCTTTCCCATAGCAAAACATCTCAGATGAACCAGGAAAGAAACTGGAACCTCAAATGCCACTGTGTGGTTCAGATTATGTTATTTATTCAGTGTGAAAAACCTGCTTCTGCATGGGGTCATCATCAGAAAGGAGCTAATGATCATGCATGTATTATTAATATGACCATGGCTGTAAGGATTATTTTTAGTGTAGGAAGCCGTAGTAATAGGGGTGACTTTCACATTAACAGTGTGAAAAGCACAGCTTCTTAGAGATATAAACAAATCAGAAAATACCACTGCACATCTTTCATAATTACAAACATTAATATTAGTCTCTCTCATTATGCAACAGACTTTTAGGAGTAGACTCAACAGCATAAATAAGGTGAAGCTAAAGCTTATTGTATACAAAATGCAGCTGCAAGGGCAGCTAGCCTAGGCTAGACTCCTACTCACATTGCTTTGAAAGTAACAGTCTGGAATGAAAGCTCTTGAAAAAAACCCTGAAATCACGCTTTTCAACTCACTGGGAGATGCTTAAAATGCATGTTTTAGTTCTGGTCTAAAAGATTTAGGGAGTTGTTTCTGATGGGGGAAAAATAGCCTACAGAGAAAACGAAATGCCTTAATTTTTCAATTTAGACAATTGCCAAGGTTCAGGCATGAGAGTAAGTTTTATTATTTTGATCTTCACTTCAGTTAGGACAGACATGCCATTCAGCTTGCATCTGAATTGCTAAATTTTGGTTTGATTTCCAAGTCATCCCTAAATCCAGTCCAGATTGCCCTCTGGATTTTATAACTCTTGTTGGGCAAGTAATTTAGAAGACTACTATCTGTGGGCTTCCAGCACTCTTATATTCAAGGCACCTGACTTGAACGTGTCCCAAGACAGAAATGGCATAGGACCTGACCTCAAGAGGTTTCAAAGGCATGTGTTTCTTTTTTGTGAACAAGGCATTACTGTGGCCAGCATTTTTGAGG
This sequence comes from Pelecanus crispus, assembly GCF_030463565.1. Taxonomy (NCBI): domain Eukaryota; kingdom Metazoa; phylum Chordata; class Aves; order Pelecaniformes; family Pelecanidae; genus Pelecanus; species Pelecanus crispus. The sequence goes on along the minus strand of NC_134643.1, from coordinate 105,555,962 downwards.
TTCCATTCAGAGGCAATCTATGTTTATAGTCCAGATATAGAACCAAAATATGCAGTTCCACTGTTTTCAAAACAGTCACTGTTGCCCTATAAACTCATTAGCTGTATTACATATTTTATACGTAATGGGCAGTACATGTTTTTTATGTTACCAGCTATGCCCTTCTGTAAGGAAAAAGCTTTCATGCATTCAAAGATTCTGTTTTTAAAAGGGTCAGTAGCCTTGCTGATGTGTTAAACTTTCAGCAAATGAGACATTTGATAAAGTAAGATTTCTATGCTTTGTTTCTGTACTTGTTGGCAGACTTGTATCACAAGCTTTGCAAGAGATCTGCCCCCACCATCAGATAATAAACTGATTTCTCAAGGATTTCTTATTTCACTAGGGAATGCTTGGAACTGGCCTTCTACTCCTTTTAGAGTTTTTATCACATGAGCTTTTCTTGTTCTGTGTTCGGTTTATCATTTCTGACTGCTTTGATTTGTGATACACATCAACAAACACAGTAGGAAAATGATTTTTAGCCAACAAATTGTCTTCCAGTTATAATTCCAGTTGTATAAAGCATATGATTTCATGTGCAGAATTATATCTGTACTCTGACTTACATTTTTGAGAACTTTCTAATTGTAGATAAAATACTTCTGAAGACCATAACAGTTTTGTGGTTTTTTTGTTATAGCATGTTCAAGAGTGAACATGTGAATTCTTTGATTACCTGAGGAAAAAAATCCCACATTCCCACAAGACTGACAAGAGCTGAAATGAAGAGGGATGTATTAAAAAAAAAATTGTACAAAACTATTTGTGTGTGGGGTACTTTATATGCCCGTGTGTGTACGTCTGTATAAATTCCTGTGTTTTTACTCATACTTACTATTCCTTGTCCTATAGATAATTTTAATTCTGAAATATTCCTGCAATAGTTTCTCGGCATTAATGAATGCTGCCAAATGTCCCCTTCTAGGTGCAAGAACATAAGTTGCTCTCTTGGTTCCTTATAACATCCGTTAGTCATATCTCTGCAGCAATTTCTTATTAGGTGGCAATATTTCCTACTGTTGGCAACACAAACATCTCTGCATCCTTTATTCCACCTTAACTGCTAAGTATATTCTGCTTGGCAAACAAGTTAACATAGTTTTCTCACTCCCATTATTTTTCTTTTACCTGCTGTTCCATCCTTTGCTGTTTTCTGACTGCTCTCTTCCTCTTTTCTCAAATGATGGCTGCACCAGTGATTCACAAAGTGCTGTGCACATGGCTTGCTGATTCGACTGCAGGGTTTGGTTAGCTTGAATACTACATACATATAACCCAGTCAGCCCTAGATCTAAGTATATTTGGAGGACAGATTTCATTATACATTCCTTTCCTTCCATCCCATCAGCTTACCACTTTATCTGGTTTTTGAAGAATATAACAATTTTTAGAAAGAATTTAGTGATAGGACGAACTATGTCAGACAGATGGCTTCAAATTACAGTTATTAGAAATCCAGCCTAACAATCTGCACTTTAATAATTAATCATTGAAGAGCCCTTATTTTAAGCTTCTCCTACAAATGCCGTTTCTCTGAAGTGCAAGTAACTTGGGAGAGGATTGACAAATTCAGTGATTTTTAGCCAATGTTTTCCACTCTTACTGAGGCACAGGGTTGTCTGTCTATCTGATGTCTTGCAGCTGCAGAAATCTTTATACAGCACTATCAAGATGCCTGAAATAGCTGATTTAGAGTAATTCAGACAATGCTCCAAGAACTGCAGATATTACCCACAATACACACGCATGTGTGCACACACACACACATTGCTTCCATGAGGCATTTTGTTAAACTAGTTAATTTGTATGGCAAAGAAGCAGCAGTTTTTATCTTCAACTGGTGTAAAATTCACTGAGAACAGTGTAAAGTCAATAGATTTAATTTACATCTGCCAAAGACCTGACTTCATCTCAGGTATCTTCTTGGCTGAGTTTGAAAGCGGCGTTTTTTCTAGAAAGACTAAGGCTAAAGGAAAGGCTTCAGCAGTTGGAAGTTACCGAAGACCACGGACACCCAGCTCATCTCTCTGCCTCGACGCAGCCGTGCCATGCAGGCAGTAGGCCCAGCTGTGATTGGATCCTCAGAATACTGCTGTGGGGTAGCTGTGATTGCAGTTGCTGCTCTCCTGCAGCTTCAGTGTCACATGTTTGCTCTGCTGTCTGCCAATGGTCCTCCAGTTGTTTATAAGTATGTGTATATATACCCACACTAAAATATAATAAGCATATACATACATATATACACATATATATGTATCATACACCCCAAATCACTAGCTCAGACCTAACCATAGGGTCTCAAGCTTTTTGAGATGTTCAAATTTCATGGTAAATAAGCTTTTATTTGAATTCTGATATTTTAAATCATTCTGCATCCACTCTAACTTTGAAATGTGACTTGAAAAAACCCACATGGTTTCAGCAACTATTATAACATTTTTGTGTGAAAATTGTATACTTCTTCTTTGCCCCTCCCACCCCCACCCCCACCCTCACACACCTTGGAAGTGTACTTTCCATGGTGTCGTGGTTAGCACTCTCCTGTAGGAACATTTAGATATTTGTCTTCCAGCTTGGCCTCTAAGTGGGCAGAAACAGTGGAAATGAATGGAGTTCAGGTTAATTAACACTAAGTCACAAGTAATTTCATGGACTTTAGAGAGCACTTGAAGATGAACTCCTGTTTGTAAGGGCCACTTACTGAATTCTTTTTAGTAATTTGTCTTTCTATTTGTTACTATATCTGTGATCTTCCTCTGCTGTTGGGTTGTTTTGGGTTTTTTTTCCCCAAAAACGTTCTCACAAAGTACTTCTGTTTTTGAAAAGAACAGATGAAATCCATCTTGGGGAAGTGATCAAGATACCAAGAAAGCTGAAAATTATTGGGGGTGCCTGGAAGTGTGTGCTTGGCTACAGCTCCTCTCCAGTTCTCAATACTTGGACAGTGAAGGAATAGCACAGGAACTCTCCTCTGACTACAGTAAATTGACAGGAGGAGTCTCATCCTGTGCTTTGAAAGTCAGGAACCCCAAAGAGGGGCCTGCAACCCAGAATCTAGTGCAGGGGAAGGCAGAAAGGCAAAATGGTTTGGTCACCCTTTGTTTTTTATAGATTTTACAAATCTGCAAAACAAACATTACTATTCTTAGGTACGCACTTTACATGGAGCTTGCTTTGCTCTTTTAAGTATGTTTACTTTTAAGATGCATTTTCCTAGTTTTCCAAAATGCATAATTAGTTTCTAAAAAAGGAAACAGAACCCCATTTGCTTATTGAAGGGGCTAGAACAAGCTCCCAGAATCATTCTTGAATAAATAAATACAGAAGCTAAGTGCAATAAGGAAGGGAAAATGACTGAATATTTATCTTCTTACCTGTGAGACTGATCATTGTCAAACTTTTTATGCTTTCTCACACAGCTCTGCAGGCATGTGTTTGTACAGAAGAACAATAGTATAGCTCCCTTACAGCTACCTTAATCTGTAATACGAGTAATATATGTCACGATGTTTCCATGCCTTGGAAAGCCCACAAGCAGGGTAAATCTAACTGTAAGACTCCACTATTTTCATTTTCTTGAATTAGCAAAAGGTGTTCACATCAGATGAATGAGGTTAATGACATAGAAAGTGAAAGTGAGATGGAGAGCTCAAGCAGTCAGTGAGACAAGTGTTCCCAGCATCCCCAATGTTTACACAAGCTGGAGTCCTCTACAGTAACCTGTGGCGTCTCCCCTTTCTCCTTAGGGTGCTTTATGTACTGGGAAAATATTTGCTTATACATTCAGTGCTGTTTACAGTCTTTTTTTACTGGGTTCACCTAACCTGACACCTGACAGGATATCTGTCTGTAGAGCAGTCCACTTGTGAACTCTTTATGCTAGTCTCCATTTGCAAAGAAATAGTCAGTGGTAGGGAGATGATAGTCAACTGATCTGTCTTACACATCTACCTCAAGATGAGATGAATCATACTCCACAAACACCTATTTCTTTCCACTGACTTTAAAAATCAAGAGAACTAGCTCAAATTAAGATATTTAAATAGCAGACATTTTTACATCTGTACAGCTACAGCGGAGAGTCACCAAGTAAACTTAACATGTGTGCATCTGTTCAGATGAATTTGACCCTTCCAGCCTATTGGTGTCCTGTGGAATGGGGATGCAGAAACAATGAGTAGCACGTGGTGGTGTGCAGAAGATCTCATGCCTCTCAGACCTTGTTTGTCTGCATCTTACTTTATCTGTTTAATGACACTCTGAATAGGAGAAAAGCATGTAGGACCATGGGTTAAGATCTGATGTGCTTTGTACTGAATAAGAGCATAGAAACTTTTGGCTAATCCAATCCATGTGTTCACATGATGGAGTGCCCAAGAAATCCCCAGATGGGTACTGGGCATCATGGGAGAAACCTACAGTTTTGTCATATGACAAACATACTTCTGGCCATGTGGTCCGGGAAAGTCTACATCAGTGTGTGAAAGAACAAATAATCCAGGGCAGTCTGTTTCTTGTTGATCACTAAGGGGCTTACAGACTACATAATAAGAGGCAGGTCAGATTTATTTTGTGCATTTAATTTAGACTGTGGGCCATGGAGTCTCCATCCCTTTGACAGAAATCACCTTCAAGGAACTTCTCAGAAAAAAAAAATGTTCAATTATAGAATGAAGCTTTTTCTTTTACTTCCAGGTTAAAAAAAAAAAAAAAAAAAAGGTAATAATTGTTAATTATTATGTTTCAGTTTAAAAAATCCTGTAATTAGAAAAAATATTTTTAAAAAACATTGCGAACTTGATTTCATCATTCCTTTTTCTTGTTTTTATATTTTGTCCTTGTTGATGGTGAAAGGTAGGCAGAAAAGGGGAGACAAAAAACAAATTTTTTTAGCTATCCTTAAAAAGATTACCTGTTGCTATTCTTTTTTAAGGTTTCTAAATTACCATTTAGCTTTTTTTTTTTTTTTTCCCCCAATTTATTTCATAGTATCACAGAATCACAGAAGAGCTGAGGCAGGAAGGGACCTCTGGGGATTGTCTAGTCCAACATCCCTCCTCAAACAGGGTCACCTGGAATAAGTTGTCCAGAATCGTGTCCAGTCAGATTTTGATAAAATCCAAGGATGGAAGCTCTGAAAACCATCTGGACAGCTTGTTCTGTTTTTTCTTATGTTTAAATGAAATTTCTTCTGTTTCAATTTGTAACCATTGCCTGTTGTCTGTTCACTGCATACTGTGAAGACAACCCTGGCTCCATCTTCTTTACAGGCCCCATCAGGTATTTATACATCCAGGCAAGATCCTCCTGAGCCTTCTCTTCTCCAAGCTGGACAGTCCCAGCTCTCTCAGCCCCTCCTCATATGACAGATGCTCCAGTCCCCTGACTGTGGCCCACCTTTTGCTGGGAGATGAGAGACCAGTTTTGGCCATTAGCGGCTCTCCCCACACACCTGAATCTAAACTCTTGTCAGCATTGGAAATGTGGTGCCAGACAGCTTTGTACATGTCAGCATCCCTTCAGAGTCACCTAGAGAACAACCAAAGCCATACTCACTGATTTTAGTGTCGTTCAAGTACTAGCTGATTTTAGAAAGGTTACTTGCATAATAACATCTTTAAATGAAGTGACAACTTTAATGTTCCTACTTTAGTCACTTTTCTTTGTCTCAGAAGCTGCTGTGAAGCTGAAAGGAGGGCAAATACCCCTCCATTATATGCTACTTTTCCTCCTTGATTGGAAGCTCTAAGGCACCATGATAAAAAATAACCTTTTTTCCTCACAAACTAGAGGTAGTCTCTGCACTGGTTCACGGTAGTCTATCTCAGAGCAGGAGATAAAAGAAGCTGAGCAAGAGTTCAGCACTGTGGTTCCTTTCTTTAATACAATCCCAAGCTTCCCTGTAAATTAGTGTCATAAGGTGACTGAGCTTCTGGCCCACACCAGGATCTCTCCGTAGGGTTGATGTCAGGGCCGAGTCCGTGGTTCAGGTTAGCACAGTGAGCAAAGAAAGCATGATCAAATCAGTGCATTAGCTAGACCATAGCTGAAGAGCTGTGGCCACAATCTTGCTAGCCCACAAAGCTGAGGCTGTGTCTGGGCTGGCAGGATTTCGGGGTGCACTCTTGTGATCTTTTTGTACACACAAAGCTATCAAGATTGCAGCAGAAATCAGTTCTCTGTCAGTTTAGGAAAGATTTCCTATTTTCAGTTGCATAGATCAGAGTCAATGAAGTATTGTGGAGAAAATATTGTAACTGACAATAATATTAATTATTGCAGACCAAGTGCTTTTTCCTAAAGTAGTTATGTTAAAGTCAAGACATAGCAAGTGTTCGCAGTATCAAGCATGTAATTTGCTGACAAAGAGCAATGCAGTTGCTCTTTCTAGTGCAATGGTTTCTAGTGGCTTTCCTGTTCTCTGAAATCCAGCCCACAGTCCCCTAAAAGCTTAACTTGAAATACTTTCTAACCCTGCACTGATTTATTCAAGGAATCGACTGTGTGGCCAATCAAGTAAACCTGAAGTGATTAATTAGAATGTGTTTAGTTCATTGATTTGTTATTATATGATATGCCAGTTTCTGAAGCTAATGAAGGAAACTGGCTCAGTAACTCTTTTTGTCAGAAAAAAAATACGGAAAGGAGGCTTTGGCTTCAAAGGAGTTTCTTTCTAATCAAGCTGTGCAGAGAAAGTCCATATTTTTTGCAGTACTGCCAAACCCAAGCATTTACACATCAAATTCTTAATCTTAAAAAAATCTTGACATTTTAAAATAGCAATTATAGTGTGTTATTTTTTAATATCTAAGCCTTTAGGATACTCTTGGCTTAAAATTTGAATTTTGACAATGAAGATTAAAAGAAGAGGCAGTTTTCAAACAAAAGCTGAGATCATCATATTAGCATGTCATTCTAGGCATTAGGAAGTTTCCTATATCATTGAGGAAGATGTCTTCCTTTGGGAAGAGGACTCTGGTTTCTGGGGAGCCTATGCCTGTTTGACATTGTGGTTTGAACAAGAAGGCTCAGATGTGTAATTCAGCTAGCCAAGACAAAAATAACTGAACACTGAGACAAGGTCAGCTAGTGGAAAAAGTCAGGTGTTTGCCCAGACAGAAGAGAGAAGCCAGAGATGTAACACAAAGCTGTAGAATTGCAAGGAAAGGAAAGACGCTGAAACAAAGCGTGGTGAATCCTGAAGAGACAGTAATGGCTGTATCCTGTGTCACACCCAACTTGCCATTGGCATAGGATTCTGTCTGAGAGAAAAAAACTACTTTCCTTTTGCACTTCAGACTCTAAGTCCCATAACAGTACATTCAGTGTAGAACATATTATTCCACAGCAACACAATCAGACAAATAGCCATCCAACACTGCTGCTGAACCGCTTTCCTGCAGTATGAAATACTAGAATAGAAATGGGCAAAAAGATCCATGGTTGATGGTACAGACAGATCTCAACAGAAGAAACCACACAGATGGAAATGCAGCTCCCATGGTGGAGGCTGGCATCCTGTCAGTCTACTGCAGGTACACTTGCTCAATCAAACCATAAAAGTGAAATAGAGTTCACAGGATTTTCTATCACACATCAGTCCCCCTAGTTTAGTCAGAAGTATCAGGCATGGCAGAGGAAGGCACAAAGATTTTGGCTGCAAGCAATTTAATGACTAGCATCAACAGGAACTCTACTCTTAATAGGGATAGGAATGGGTTTACATGCTAAACATTTGTTTTGCCATATTCTTTTCATTTCACCACGCCAATGTAAACATGGGGGCCTTTTAGTTGTATAAATGCCTATTTCTTTTGTAATTTCAGTTGTCTGCAGTGTTGATGCTAACTAAAACTGGGGAATGCATTATGGTGTTAACTTTTAAAATCTTTTTGTCAGTTGTAATTGTACTTTTTAAATAAGGCTAGTTGTTTTTCAGTCTTTTGGAATACACCTGTGCTCTCCTACTCTGAAAATGATTTACAACCAAATAAGGGAAGTTGCCTAAAATGCACTTGCTAATTCTTATATTCTGCTATGTATCTTTAAGTGCAAACATTAAAAGGAAAAATATTTGTACAATTTGCTAAAGTCATAGTCCTATAACTTTTTTTAACCTACAACTTCAGGATACTTGCACATCCACAAACTTGTTCGCTGTCCTAATTCTATCAGTGGCATTAAGTGGAGCTATTGCTGCTCCCCCAAACTGCAAATTTTAGCTGAAAACTTATAGGTAAAGTCAGGCCACATCCTGAGGTATGTGACATCTCTCCAACAAAAAAAAATTCTCAATATGATCGCTGTGTGTTGACACAGAGAATTAAAGACATTTTTGACAATATATCACTGAAGTGATTAGTGATCCTTGAATATTTTCAGCAATGTTTTCTGGCCTTACTGAGACTAATATTTTGCTTGCTTTTCTCATCAGTGTGTATGTCAACAGATGTTTTCACTGTGCTGTTCATAGCGACCCAGAGGTCTTTTTCCAGAGTGGCAGCATCTTGAATACTGAAGCAGAGGGGAGAAGACAGTATAAACTGATGATAACATCAACAGAAAGGAATGAGTGGTTTGAGTTTTTTTCAACACAGAATCCATTTCCATGCAAAGAACACAACAAATTTATACACCACCACAAAGTATGCAATGTAGCATGGGTAGTTTTAGTTTGTAGATACTGTTAATTATTCCCATTCCATTAATAACAATGGGAACTTTTTTGTAGGAAATTAGAAATCGATTTGAAAAGTAATTACTTCATTAAATTTAGTAATTGTGTGCGATAGCCATCTCAATCTTCTTTAAAATGAACAACAAGATGCTTTTCTCTTTCATTGTTCTATGTAAATTTAAAAAGTGTGACTCTCCTATTTAATCTTAAAACAAGGAGGAAAAACTATAGTAGATATTCCTGAGCCAAATGGGTAGAGGATTTTGGGAGATGGAAACATATGTCAGTACCGTAGCCACAGAAACCAGGACTGAGCTCTATAATTGCTGACGTCAAGGAAACATGGGCAGGAGGTCCTTTACCTTAAGGATATCCTCCAGGTAAGAAGACATAGCTTCCTTCCTAGGGCTTCCACTTCCCACTTGTACACATAAGAAAAGAAAAAGGGATAAATCCTTGCAAGTATTCTTCTACTTTAAATTTTGAGGAGGCAAAATTTTTTTAATTCAGTGTCTGGCTTGTTAAACTGATTGCAAAGATAGAATTTTTCAGGATAAAAGAATAGGAAAATGGCAAAGAAAGAAGCTATCTCTGCTGAAACCCATTGCAAAACTCTAGCCAACTTTTGTTTGTGCAAAACTAATTGTGTTTGCAGATAATTGCACAAGCATTTTTAGTGCTGTTTTTTAATAAGATTTAGATGTGCAGTCCCATATGATGCATCAGACTTCTTAAGTGTGTTCTTGCGTGACTTTCATAACCATCTTGCAATGGTTGTGTGACAAAGAGTACATCTGCCATCAGATAACATGATTGGGAGGCTTCAGCTGAGAAGGCTTTGAGGGACTTATTTGAGCATGATAACTCTTCTGTCCCCTGTGGCCCCACACATCAGACAGGGCTAGCTGGAGCACTGTAGGTCAGGCTGAATTCTATAGCATCAGCAGAATTTTCTGAGCTGGGTCATTGTAATGATGGGAAGGCATTACACATCCAAAGAGGCCATGAGTCTGGGAGGACGTTCTGGGTCCTGCACAGAAGGAAAAGGGCCAGGGAAGGGCGTGAAAGATTGTAGGAGTGGAGATGATATGGGAAGGCAGATTCCACATCACTTCTTGAAGTGGTAGAAAATCCCTGGCATGGGGTCTGAAAGGGTGCCAGTGTCAGGCTCAAGGAGAGACGTTTTAACAGCACTTTCCTTAGTCTGCACAAAACCCAAACATTATACACTCAGAATGCTGGACTGAAAATATGCTTTAAAAAATATGCAGGTGTTTTCACAAAATAAGTTTAACTAGCTAAAAGCCTTACTAAATGTCTCCCTTTTAGTTAACCTGCCACAGTCCTCCCACATATTCTCTCATTCAGTTCAGAGAGCTTCAGGTTGTTTTCACTCTGGCTTGCATGTTAGCAACAAGGAGTCAAACATGCTTATTTACATTTTTTTTTCTCTTTTTTTGTTCTGCATTTCTGTGGACTCTTAATGCACACTGACTGACTTTTTCCCACACTTTCTCTGTCTGTCTTACACATTGAGTGATGAAAAGGTGAGAGATAAAGTTGTCAGAACATCAGTAAATTGGGATCTGTAATAGCTAGGTGGTTAAATATGCACCATAAGCAGTTGCTGCAGCATCTGAAAAGCCTGAGAAACAGCAGCAGAAGTCGGCTGTTTCATCATTCCTTGAGATTGCTATCAGAAGTGTGCAAAATATCAAAACCCTGATTTAGTTACAGTGCAGGGCACTTCTAGTTGCCTGTTAACACGTGGGGCCATTTATATTTCTAGTTCCCTGGCGTGGTATAGCCTTGACCAGGCTCTCAGCAGAGTCCTGAGCACATTTTCTGTTTGTATTTGTGGGCCAAACTTTTGCCTGTTGCTGCAGCAGAAGGAGACAAAGAGATAGCTCAACAACATGGAGAGAGCATAGGGTGAGAAATGGGACTTGGAGAGGTAATAGAACAGAGTGAGGATGGGCACACTTTTAGCTACCCCCTGTCATCCGCCAGCAGATACTGAACCAAGCAGAGATTTGACACAGCTGAGCTCTCCACCTCCAACAGCAGGGAGGGGACCTGATGAAGACTGATCCTCCAGGGCTGCTTCCGATTGCTGCACTCAATTGGAAAAGCCATAGTCAAGTCTTCCATCTTTCTTGCAGCAAGTTACATCCATGTTTCTTGGTGTATCTACCAGGGACATAAAATAGTCTTTTTAACAATTTTTAATGCACTTGAGGACTATTAATGTCTATTTTTTCCTATTTCCCCTTCCCCTGACCGTTTTTCCTTTAATCTGTATTTGGCCTTTCTGTCTAGTTCTTGGTTTTCAAGCCTTTAATCTTTCTCACTCATCTGTAGACCCTCCAACGAGTCCACACATTTCTTGAAGTGTAATGTCAAAAAAATGGATGCAGTCTTCCAGTTGGTATCTTGCCAGGGAACAGCAGAGGAGTTATTTTACATGTCTTATTTATATTCCAACCAAGTATCACCAGCTGAAATAATTTCATCTAACTTTATGCTGTAGCTGTCTACACCTGACCTCAGTGTCCTTAAATTCCTTTAAAATGAATGTCCTTATTTCAGGGTGTGACTCATCTGAGTATTTTACCTGTATCCTTTAGATGAGTTGAACTGCATCTCAGAAGTGCCTGTTTATATTGGTTCATCATAAAGAGATCATAGGCTGATCGGCTAAAATGTAGGCACTCACCTACATTGTGCATGACTGCGTTTGGCCGGATAAATACCATCCTTCATCCACCAGCTATTTTGTACTTCTGGATGCTGGAGAATATAGGATTGGAAACAATTACTTGGATCATTGAGTCCTGTCCCCTGCAGTCATGGACAACCAGGCTATATATATAATTCAGAAGCAACTTCACACATGGTAGTATGCTGCAAGTCACAGAACACTTCCAAATACTTATTCAATGTGTAGTAAAACACTGAAGTCTCAACTGTCATGTGCCTCGGGAAAAAAGGAAGGATGATGCGCCCTGTGCTCCTGGGAGAGCACGTTATTGAAACTACCCTGAATGTCCCTAGGAAGCAGACCAGGCCATCCACTACACAGGAGGTCAATGTTTGCTACCGAACTGACAAGGAGTTGAAATTCCCTGCCAACCACAAATCTGGTAGTTGTTTTAATCTTGTATGGGTGAATGCAGCACAAATGCATCAGGGTAAGGTAATCCCTGCACCCTGAGACTACAAAATGTATGTCAGCGGGTTAAAAAAATCGTTCCTGGTCTGTCACTACATTTGTGCCCTCCTGAAACCCTGCACCACAGACACATGCACGCTTATAGCAAGTGCAGCCCTGCTGTGTGGTTGTACTTGTTATCTTCTGTTGTTATAACAAAGAAGTGAGTGTAAGGCCTGAAAACTGCAGATTACTTGGAGTGGCTCAGTCAATAAGGAGGTTCAGTCCTCTGTTTATTCAGGTATAGACACTGGTCTCGATTTTCTGGACATGTTAAAGAGTGCAGTATACTTTTTTGCCTGCAATGAACTGCAGGTTAATACTAAATACAAAACACTAACAGAGAAGTGAAGTATTAGCATTTTGGGATGAAAATATGACATTTTATATACCCTTAAGGAAAAATAGTTTGCTCCCTGGAGCTACCCCAACCAATTTAATTTCCCACATCAGTACACATCATGAAATCAAACATTCCCACTCTGTCTTTCAATCTACACATAATAGAGTATCAGATTTGTTTTCCTTATTGTATGTGTTTTCAGCATATTGCTTGCTTTAGACCTTCTTTTTAATGGATATTCACATAGTTGCGATTACTGGTCTCATTTAATTTAGTTTCTGCATTTCATCAAAACGGAACCATGCACCCAGTTCTGCAATAGTAGGAGAAGGTGAAAGCCAAAATGGTAGAGACTGCACAAAAGTGGTGAAGAGGTGCAACATTTAGGTAAATCAGCAACTGTAGGAAAAGTTGAATAGATTCCCATTCTTCAGCACCCCCTAGAGCCAGCAAAGCCCTATAGCGGGTAAAGTTTTAGGCCAAGTTAAAAATTAAAAATTTCAAACCATCACTAATCTAAGGATATCCAAGCCATGCTGCTTGCAGCCAAAGAGGGAACCAAACTTAGAGGTGTGAAAACCAAATATTGACTGCTGAAATGTGGTTTTCCCATCTCTAAGTGAAAATCAGGTCACTTAGTTTAGGATGACAGATCCCCAGGTTTGACACTGTGCATGTCACACATAGGAATGATGAAAGACTCAGCTGAATCTGCAAAGATTTGGCTTTAAATATCTGGGGATATCAGGATGCCTGCCCTGAGCCTGCCTCAACACTGTTTCTAAAACAGTATGGAGTGTGGTTTTCATCCACATTCACAAACTCATAGACAGCATCTCTCCTTCCTTTAGCATGTCCATAATTGTGATGGCCAAAAAAATATAAATTTACATCAGATTTACCTGATCTGTCTGTTGAGCATAATTATTGGAAAACGTAAATTGTAAATGGCCAAAAAATTGTCTAAGTCAGAAATGCTGAATGGATCATCATCATCATAAAGCATTTCTCAAATTGCTACACAATTGAAGTTAATCTCACATTGTTGCTATAATGAATACCTGAGAAAAGCTGGAAATTACTTGCTTGGAGTCTTTATATCATGTGCCAGGCTTTCAACCTAATTTGGCCCAAGAGCAGTTTACACTAACACTTACCTGTTTGCTCTTTTGAAGAGAAAATCTGGCTTGGCTTTCTATATTAACACATTCTTTTGTTCTTAAACCATGCCTGGCTAAATAATTTCTGTCATTAGGAGGCATTAAAATCTCCATTCTATAAAATATATAGGAGACATTTAAAACAGCAACATGTTTCCACTTCAAATACAGAAAGAAAAGCAGAAAACAAAATTGGTGTATGGTGGTACGAGAGAGCATCAGAGCAAAAAAATCTTTGAGAGATGAGGCATATGAAACTGGCTAGCTGCCTAGCTTCCTGATGTTCTTTGTTAGGTTCTTGATGAGACTTACTTGAATTTCAAATTGTTTTCTAAGCTGGTGAATAGCAGGTGCTTGCTAACCAGCTCATAATGAGCACAGAGGTCCAAGTCCATAGAGTCATTTCTCCCTGCTTTTGGCTGTCTTTTTTACTTGTGGAGACAAAGCAGTGGACCTGGAAATTGGAAATTTTAATTGAAGGAACACACAGAAAGCAATTTTTTAGTCCTCTGAACATAGAGGGCTATAAAAGAAAGCAGGATGTTATTAATTTTGTGTGTTGTGGGACATAGTGTGATATATTTTTTGGGGATATGTAGATTAGATCTGAAAACAGACTATATATAAAAAAAGTTAAAATTAAACCTTCCCCACTATTTTTACTTACCTATATAGGTTCTTGCTACATGCACTTCATTAGCACAGTAAATGGAAATGCTAAATGCAGAAAGCTGAGAGACAACACTCCAGGCTTTCTCTTCTGTCCAACCTCTTTCTAAGGTTTAATCACAGGACATGAGAAATTAAAGGCTCTTCACTAAATGATACTTTTTTTTTCTTGCCCTTCCAAAACCATATCTTAGATTCATGGTTTTAGCATGTGTTTAAAGACTTTGTGAAATTACGTCTTTGCCTGTACTTGCAGCTCTGATGAGTGAGCAACTCAGAAAATGTGCAGTCTACTGCAAAATTGCCACATACTTCCCAAAAGTGAGAACATTAACAATGCAACAAATTCAAGCGGCACTGAGTACTATAGCTGGCAGAAGGGGAAAAAGGTCCGATACAGCATAAAGGCTATGCTTAGGCTGTAAAACCTGCAAGTGTTCTCAGCTCCAGAGCTGAAATCAGTGTCCTGACTCTGTCAAAGACCTGCCTCTTCTCCTCCACCATGGTTTCCAGGGGAAAGAAATCCAGCACGTATGCTGGAATCAACCCACAGCTGACTGGGCCCCCTGTCTGGGACATCAGAGGACCGCCTGTTCAGCTTAGCAGAGCCACGATTGTCTTACCATTTGCAAGCCAAATATGAGAGAGAAAGTGAACAATGCCAACCACTTAAGTAAAACCTTTGTTGTTTTTTGTTCTGCAAATAGAAAACAGATGTAATATTTTGCCACTTTACATAAACATATCTTTTAAACATAAACATAAATAAACTTTTCTTCAGAAAAAAACATATTTAAGTAAACTTACAATGGATGTAATGATAGCAGCAAAGCTCATCAAAAGGAACCCTTAGTTGCAAAAAGCTATAGACTGGCTCTCATCTGGTGCAATTCAGTGTCATTCCATTGATTCAGTGAGGCTGTGTTGATTTACTGCAGTCGAGGATCTCATCCAACATTAACAAATTCCACTTTAAATGAATTGTCATAGAGATTGCAGTATCTCAAATGTATTTTTGCAGGGGGTGAACTGATTGCATAGCTTATTGAGCAGGGGATTTATGTATTCTCATTACTGTGGAGTTATCTGGAATAGTTTATCGATGCATTTGTGTTGGATGATCCATAATTATCAGCGGCTAAAAACAACTGAAAAACTACCATGAAAAAGTCGATGAAATTCTTGATGGAAAAGCAGTTCTGTATTTTGCTCAACTCTAAATGTGATATAAAAGCCATTCCCTTCAAGCAGGTGAGGACATAACGTGTTTTGATAGCTCTTCTCATGAGTTTAAAGCCATGGAAAAATTTGATGTTTTATTGGAGGCACCAAGAGGACAGAGTGAGAAGAGGCCTGTCTTTGCTCTGCCAGGTGCAGAAATGTCATTAACACAGGAAAGAATCACCTGTCGTTGGTTATGTCACAAAGTATGTTTTGTTACCTGTGGAGGAGCTTTCATTTGGAAATTCTGGCACTTTGCATCCTGTTTGTGCTCCCTTCTCAAAAGAGAGCACTGGTACTGAAGTGGGATAAATAGGCATCCCCTGCTTGGGGAATAGGGTGGTGAAAACATAAGTGTTTTGACAGTAATTTTCAGTTTTACAGTGTACTCTGTCTTTGATTGTCTTCTTTGGAGTGAAAAGAGAAACAGCCCTCTGAATCTCAAAAAGTTTCTTCACCATCACATATCAAGGTATATTTACTTGGGCTTTTGAGCAGAGAGACCATGATGAAACTCACGTATTGGAAAAAAATGTGATTTTATTTTGCTTTACTTAGTAATGTATCTGGAAGTCCCTCAAAGGATATGTGTATTATGTTGTGAAGACTAGTAGAGACTGAAATACACCCATTTTCCTTGCTACATATGCATCACCTACACTATCCACTCGAGTCTCCCTGTTGCCTGTTGGCCAGTTATTTGCACATGGCATGGGAGAACAGGTTTTGAAGAGGGAACTGGATGAACAGGGGAAGAGTGACCTTGTGAATGATTTCTAGAAGATTGTTCCCTGCCTACAGGACATAGGGAATAAAATATGAAAGGACAGTTGTCTGTCAACGGGAATGGCTGTATCTTTTCTTAAGCTTCTGGATGTATCAATTTTGTAAGTATGTCAGCTATCTGTAACTGTATCATATAGCTGTCCATCACCAGCAGCCGACTTTTCTCCTTCTAGTTTCATTATCCCTTAAACCACTCTTCATCAGTCAACCATTCTTTCATATTAAAACTCAGTAATGGAAATATTGCTTACATTCCCCTATCTGTTAAAACATAGTTAATTCAAACTATTTCCTGTAGGGGAAATGATTGAGAAGATGTCTTTTGCATCTTGATCGTGGTTTTTTTTTTTTCCTTCTGGCCATGAGACAATGCAGATTCACTAAATAAATCTAACCGTATGTAATGAGAATGATTCCAGTGCTTTAGGTTCATTAGTCTCACAGTACGAACTTTAATAAAAATGAGTTTGACTAGATTAGATGCAATTACAGCAACTGGAGTTAAAAATTGTGTACACATACATGTTTATAAAAAGGGGGATTATTTTAAAATTATGTTTGGATAAACAACAGAGAATAATTTGCATGGCTGGAGTACATGTCAGTGACTATAATTCTCAGTTTACAGAAAAGGAACTTTTAATCACTGGGCCCAGTGGTCACCTCACTCTCTAATTAGACCAAATTACTGGTAGTCTGCCTTTATGAACCATGAGCCAAGCAAGGTTTATACTTTATGTTTATCATCTCAGAGGTGAGCATTCAACCATTGTCAATGTATGGACATGGTACACAAGTTGTTGAATTGGTGCCAAAAAGTGTTGTATAACTGAGTAAATCTGTCTTCTTTACACATTATGGCTAATGGTGATATAATGGTCTCAACAGCACTAGGCACCTTGGCTTGGGCTGTGCAGCTGTGCCACGCTGCATATTTAATTGAAAGGCAAAAAGGATCTACACACCACACCACAGGAAAACCAGATTAAATTACCCTGTCAGGTTTGCATAACAGAGATCCCATTTACCCACAGGTCTTTTCAGTCACACCTACTCCTTGACTAAAATATTCCTTTCAGTTTCTTTTTCCTACTTTTTCCCCCATGATTTCCTTACTGTAATGAAAGGAATACGTCAGTCTTGACACACCCTGCAGAGTGTAAGGTCCCACAGCCAAGCCCAGAGTTCCATATTCTTTGCTGGCTTTTATTTGCACTGAAGTGCAGCACTGTGTAGTGCCTGCAAAACACCCCATGTGACATGTGGGATCAAGTCTGATTATGAATCTTATTACCAATAAAACACTGCAGATCTGCTGGCTAGTGTTGCTTAGGGAACTTCTCTAAACCACCATGCAGTCTGTGCTCAGCATTATTGCCATCTTGTTTTCTCCAGTCTCCCCTTTCCCAGTTAGTTACTTTAGTGTGAAATTATGAAAGCTATTTCAGTGTTAAACTAAGATTTTTTAAGTAGATTTTGGTTATCTACTTTCTGCATCTCCTTCTAGTCACTGATGTTGCAAGTACAATAGAAAAGTTTCACAATACTGCACAGCCAAATTTCCCATGAACTGTACATGTGAAGATCATTTTGGATGGCAAGATGGCCTTTTGCTGTTTTGCAGTCTCTCTGTCTGTCTCTGTCTCTCTCTGCTGCTTAAAGCCACTGTCTCAAAAGGATATTAAACTTCTGCTAGCAACTAACTTGAACACAGAAAAAATGCCTGATTGGTACCATCTGTGAGAAATTGATAGTGCTGTTGATTGAGGCACTGACTGCAAGCCGAAGTGGAACAGTTCTTTTCTGGTTGTTCCTAAAAGGTAGGGAAAAGAAAACAACCACCATAAATAGTGAAAAGATAATTAACTCAGAGGAACTGATCACTTCAAAATGTAAAATATTGGAGAAAGGTTTGTTTGAAAAAATCTAATTTCTTTCACTTCAAAATGTCAGACACAGTTGATTAAACAAACTTCACCGGAACAGAAAGGTACGTGGGGTACCATATCTCTATCAAGCAGAAAACTTGTGCGTATTTGATACGAGTATTGCACAGAGACAAACTTGGTGAAGGTCATGTCTTGGGACTTCAAATGTTGAGAATTACAGATTTTAGACAGTTTAAAAATGTCTAATTGCAAACATATACCATCATGACATTTCAGTTTGAAGATGATATAAATGTCTAAGAACCGAAATACTGGTTTGCTTTTTAAGACGCTCCCTTCCCATGATAAAGCTACTTCTTTCACTAGGCAGGACAGACTAGACCAATAAAATTAAAGTACCACATGCTTTAAGTTATACACATTTGAGACATAAAAGACAAAGCAGTATTAGATTTAGACTTTGTGAATGACCTGGAGTACAAGATAAAAGTAATTTAGATGATAAACAGTGCAGTTACTCAACACTTGATATCACCAGTAATCATTTTAAAAATCACTCCGCTTCTCTGCACAGTTTTCCAAGTAGCAGTATTTGCTTCTTCCTGTAATTCAAATTCCTCTGGGAGATGCTGTCGTTACAGAAGGCAGTGATTAGCAACACTGTTAAAGCAAGCCTGAAATTCTGGAGGAGGGAGTAGCTAAGAAAAATTAGACTGTGTGAAATGGGGATCATGCACACAGCCAAACAGGGGCTAAACCAAGTGTTCGTTAAATGTGGACAAATACACAATATGTCTTTATTTTGTGTTCTGAGGCTTGACAATATGTAAGCTGAAAAAACAGAATATTAACATGTAAACATCTATCGCTTTACAGAAAATATTTAGCATCCTCCGAATTTCAAAAGCTTAGCCTCTCAACCCTGTGTTTATAGATGGAAACGGCTGGAAGTCACCAAAATTTGACTTTTTTAAAGGCAATGAAATTTTCTGCAATTCAGTTTACACACTGAAGGTAAACTGTGATGATTTGCTGCAACTCGCTATTCCAAAGTGGGTCTCTCAGCTGTGGCAGATCATATAGTCTGGTGCTGCCCTCCATGTGGTACAGGCTGCCCAGTCCTGCTATACTGAAGATAAATTTGACTGCTAGAAGCTCCCAGTTAGCAGGTTTGGGAGCCTTGCTTGTTGGCCTGCTGCTCCTCTGTGTTTACAGAAACTCCGTTCAGAGCATTCAGCCAGCAGAGGAGCGGGGCCAGTGCCTTGCATGCAGCATGGGAGAGTGAAGGTAGGAGTAGAATTAAGCCTTACGTTGGGACAACTTTTCAGGTTTTCTGCTCTCCTTTAGTAAAACTGCTCTCTGCTCTTTTTCCTTCTTCATCCTTTTGCCTAAAGCCTCTCTTCTCTCAAAACAGTGTTTTTCATTAGATTCCAAAAGCTGCTTGTCTCCTAATTCACTAGTGTTAACCAACAAGCAGGGAAGGCCCAGGTAGACATAACAGGGATGGGGAAGAACTTGCATAGTTGTTGTGCACAGCAGACAGCTTGTACAGCCATCCATACAAGGCTAAAAATGGCAAAACTATAGGATAACAGAGTGTTATTGCAGATCATACCCATCTAATTCCTTTGGTTGTCTTTTCATCAGGTGAAGGAAAACAACTTTCAAAAGCTTTGTTTGCATCACGTTCATACAAAGCTTTACTATGAGGCTGAAATCTGTACTAGTGTTCAGGTGATGGAGCTCTGAACTGCCAATAGGTGGTTGGATGGGTTTGGCTTGGTACACAAAAGATTGCACATAGATGTGCTGAGCCCATAGGCTGAGCAACACCACATCCATATGACAATCCAGAGCCTTTGATTCCTAATATACGCTTTGAAAGTGTATACTTTATTTCTTCTTTTTAACATACAGGTCACCGCTACCTCAATTAAACTTTGCTTCAGATTTTTTTTGTTTGTTTCCCTCCCACCTCCTTTCAGCTCCTGGCTGTTTTGCTAGCTCAGTGATTTTGCAATTTATTTTCTAGTGAGAAAGCATGGATTCATAAATGTGGGCCAGAAATGAATTAGATAGAAATAATAGGACAGCTATTGATATGCTTTTCACTGAGCAAAACCTTTAAGAGGAGAGATACAGAGAGAAAGAAAACAAGCAGAAGGCACCCGTGCCTCCCCTGGAAGGCCATGCAGGTGTCATGGTTTAACCCCAGCTGGCAACTAAGCACCACACAGCTGCTTACTCACTCCCCTCCAGTGGGGTGGGGGAGAGAATCAGAAGAGTAAAAGTGAGAAAACTCAGGCAATGAGAGAAAGACAGTTTAATAAGTAAAGCAAAAGCCATACACAGCAGCAAGGCAAAACAAGGAATTCATTCACTACTTCCCATCGGCAGGCAGGTGTTCAGCCATCTCCAGGAAAACAGCGCTCCATCATGCATAACGCTTACTTGGGAAGACAAACACCATCACTCCAAACGTGTCCCCTTCCTCCTTGTTCCCCCAGCTTTATATGCTGAGCATGATGTCATATGGTGTGGGATATCCCTTTGGTCAGTTGGGGTCAGCTGTCCCAGCTGTGTCCCCTCCCAGTTTCTTGTGCACCCCCAGTCTGCTCGCTGGTGGGGTGAGAAACAGAAAAGGCCTTGACTCTGTGCAAGCACTGCTCAGCAATAATGATAACATCCCTGTGTTACCAACACTGTTTCCAGCAGAAATCCAAAACATAGCCCCATACTAGCTACTATGAAGAAAATTAACTCTATCCCAGCCAAAACCAGCACAACAGGAAAGCTGTTTTGTAGAATAAGCCTGTGAGACTCTCCAGCAAGTCTAAAGAAAAAAAACAGCCCCAGTCAAACATGAGGGAAGCAATAACTTCCTAGTGTCCTCCGGCTACTACAAGCCCATTCAGAGATCACTTTAAAAAAAGTATTACCTGCTCAGTGCACAGAACACGATGATTGTAATATGCTCTGCTGTGCTTGGTGCTGGTTATTGCAATGGTGACTCCACTTCAAGGCAGCTTTTAAAAAGCTTACCAAGCTAACCATATCCTTTCCCCCCAGTTTGCTCACCTGCAGGTAATTCTTTTTTGCCAAATCTTTGCTCACCTTATTTCAATCTTTCTCAGTTCGGGCATTTAGCAAGCTGGAGCTCTTCCATACAGCTAACATGAAGTCACTCAGATCTTCAGATGGATTTGGGTCAGCTGCTGGCACATGGGGAAATGTTGCCCTTTTTCTGCTATGGGAGAACAGTTACAAGCATGCTTAAATTTTATTTTGATAAGGCATTATTTAATAGTATTTGCTCTTTACTTAATGACCTGCATTTGAGAAAGAAAGGGGTGCTCTGCATGTGCACACATGCAACATAACAAGGTACTAGTTTGTCAACAGCTAAACCACGTAGAGACAAGCATCTTGGCCTTGTGTCTGGTTCGGCTGTGGTAGTCGTCTACTGTGTAGGACTAGACACAATAAAATCCCTGTGCCTACTATAGTCAGTGTATAATGGACAGAAGATAAACAGAAGTGACTCCATGTTAGCTTTTGGTTAAACCACTCCTGCTGTCAGTCCTCTGGGGCAACAACAGTTCCTTTTCTATTCGGTGATGAAATTTAATCATTGCAATTTAATGTTTACCATCTACTCATGATTCCTTAGTTGCAGAAACACTATGACCTCAATATGGGACCCTTCTAACTTTTTTCAGGATTAGTGAGTCACATTAATTCCAGGTGTGTCTCCATTCATTGGTGGGCTTGCACTAAGGAAAAATTTCACCAACAGCATTTTGGAAAAACTGGAAGTGTCTATCTTACTGCATACAGAAGGCCCAGCTCTGCACAGAAAGACAAAAAACAGTTGAAAGCTATAGATTTGCCATCCTTTTCAGGCTTAAGTGGCAGAATAGAGTGCCATTTCCTACATTTATTTTGTTAGGATGTCATCTGGTTTCTCCTAGGGTCTGAATGAAGACTGAATGTAGATCTTTTCTTTTGAATGATTGACAGAATGTGAGGTTAGACAAGTCTATTTAGAGACAGTCATAACCCATGTCCTGGTTTCGGCTGGGATAGAGTTAATTTTCTTCCTAATAGCAGGCATAGTGCTGTGTTTTGGATTTAGGAGGAGAAGAATGCTGATAACACACTGATGTTTTTAGTTGTTGCTAAGCACTGCTTATGCTAGCCAAGGACTTTGGCTTCCCATGCTCTGCCAGGCGCACAAGAAACTGGGAGGGGGCACAGCCAGAAGAGTTGATCCAAACTGCCCAAAGGGCTATTCCATACCATATGATGTCATGCTCAGTATATAAACAGGGTGGGGTTGGCTGGGGAGCAGCAATCGCTGCTCGGGAACTGTCTGGGTATCGGTCGGTGGGTGGTGAGCAATTGCATTGTGCATCACTTGCTTTGTATATTATTATTGTTATTATCATTATTATATTGTTATCATTATTATATTGTTATTGTTATCATTACTATTTTACTTTATTTCAATTATTAAACTGTTCTTATCTCAACCCAGGAGTGTTTCTCACTCTTACTCCTCCAATTCTCTCCCCCATCCCATTGGGGTAGGGGGAGTGAGCGAGCGGCTGCGTGGTGCTTAGTTTCTGGCTGGCGCTAAACCACGACAACCCAGCATAAGTGATCTCGGAAAATATACTGACTTTGTAGTGGTATGTATCTCCCTTTCCCCTGAGTACCATCCTATTCCAGTCATTGCTGACAGAATAAAGAACTATCAAAATAACAAAGTTCAAAATAAAACTCTGGAAATTCTTATGAAGCATGAAAATATTGTGCTTCAAAATTCGGGACTGAGGAGAGTACAATATGTGTACAGTGAAATGTCTGGAGGAAAAATAAAAGAAAGCAAATCCTAGTATTAAAATGAAGAAAGCTGTAAGAAACCCTTACTATGCATCAAGTTAACTGTAATCTAATAACCACAGAGAACTCATTTGCAATGGCATATGTAAACACAAATACTAACCAGAAAAGATATAGGAGGAGGGAAATGGCAGCGCATGAGGACAACTACAAATTACATCATCGCTCACAGTGGTGAAGGTGACAGACAGGGAACAGTCAAAACCTCGAAAGAGCAAGGAGAACAGCGAGGCATATTTAATACTTGCTATCCCAGTATCTCTGCTAGGGCAGGTTTTGGCAGTCTCAGAGACAAGAAAGCGGAGAGAAAGAAAGTGGTGGGTAGAAGGATCTTACCCAAATGGATGAATTCATTCCAGGCCAACCTTTTTCTTGGAAGCAAAGGGAAGAGGAGAAACACTTAGAATGGACCCAGCTTAGTCAGGGGCATGTAAAATGTAATGAAACTTTTCCAGAAAGAATATTTAATTAGTTTTAAGGGAATATGAACCTTGTACTTATAATTCTTACCGACCTATGCACCTCCTGCTACAAATAGAAACAAACATCTCAGTGTGGAAGTTCTTCTTCCTCATTGATTTCATTCTGAGCTAAAAGCATTTTGTACCGATGACTCTAAGTTTATCCAGACTGCTGAGTCACCATTTCAGATGATTTCTAGTCTGTCAGTTGAACTTGGCTGACACCCAATAGCAGAGCTTTGTTTCCCAAATTCCTTGTCAGCCTCTAGAGCATTGTGGACCAATGTACCACACCTGTAGTTTGTGTATGTAGTAATATACACATTCAGGAACTCCAAATAATTTTGCTTTTGTTTGGTCCTTTAGTCTGATACTGTGTTGGTCTACTATCTTATTTTAATCAGAAAATGATAATTCTACTTATTCCTCAAAGACTATTCAATTATTGAAGAGATCTGCATAATATATCTTTGCATTTCCTAATATATACTAAAACAAATTTATGTTTTGTTAAATATTGACTCTTAAGTGATATCCATGAGAACTTATATGGGGCTTTTTCTTTTTTGGAGTAATTGATTTAGCTGGAGTAGAAAACCAGAATATATATGACAATGTTGAGTATCTAGTAATACTAGAGAACATATTAATAAATACTTAACAAAATTCTATGATTCAATGAAAATATTTGACATGTAGCAGTAGTAATTGTATACGTTCTGAATTCTCTTATTTGTGCCTTGGAAGAAAATGGAAGAAAAACAGTGGACAAAGGAATCAGTTGTACCCAATGCCCCACTGATACTGAAAATGTGTCAAATCTAGAAAATGTCTACCTTTTACTATATTTGGGAAATTATAAAACCAAATTTAAGAAAAAGAAATTTAAATCAGCAATGTCTGTTGCAAGCCTGCGTTGAGCTTCATATCAAATATTTATCTAGTATTTCTTCAGTACCTGTTCTTCCCTCTACGTTCTTCAGCATACTTATCACTGCAATGACTGTCCGACAGCAAGCTGTCACAATCTTTGGATGAAATCCACATGGTTTGATTCAAACAGAAGGACAAAAATCATGTTATCAATGGATTAAAAAGCCCAGCTGACAGACATTTAACTCATTAGCTGCAGTGGATTTTTACTGAATATTGAGAATTTATGTTCTCGGGGCAGGGCTTACATTGCAATGCAGCCCTGTCAGTGAATAAATACAACCAAGCCTCCTTCCCCAGTTTGCCTTCCCCCCCCAGGAGGGTGGAGGAATATGCTAGAAAAGGATAATTTAAACTTCTGAAAATTATTTAAAAGCATTTGAGATCCTAAAAATCCATGGCTTTTAAATACCTGGAGGAATGAGAAGGCAGAGAAGTACTTACTGTTTATTCACATGGCATCATTTCCCCTATTTAATTCTTCATTGCTGTTAAAAAACAAAGGAGATCCATTTCTACATAAAACCTAATTCATACTGCCAGGATGTAGAGAAGAAAACCAGGAAAGGGACTGATAATTCTCAAATTCCATTTTTGTATCAGGATTATTAGTGGATGAACTTTTTCCAGCATAGCATATCTTCCAAGCTTGAAAGCTTTTACAGTTTTTGACCTATCTTGTGTTCTGTTAAATAAAAATAAATAACATGAAGTAATTCATATAGCACAAAGTGTATATAACCAAGTAGCAGTAGGTGATTGTATTTCTGAAGTTCAAGAATACCATTGTCAAAGAAAAGACAGGAGCATGGTATTGCAGATTTGTACAAAAATGTCTTTAGAAATAAGTACTGCTTCAGGCAGTGCTTCTTTCCTAATATAAATCAGATTATTTTGGCAATCAGCAGATACAACCACTGAGACTGCTCAAAATAGAGATGATATTCATTTAAATACATGAATAAAGGCACTCAGCATCAAATTCAGCTCTTCTACTTCATGCGTTCACTATGGAAGTAAATTGATCTGAATGTCTGAAATACCCCATTGTCTGGTCTCTTATGAAGTCATTTATGATTTTTTAAAATGGGAACTAAGACTTAAGTATTGAGTTCCATTTTTGTAGCATTTCATTTTACACAGTTTCTCAAACTTTCAAAAAGCAAAGAATACTGAAGGATTGAGTCCACAGGTTCTCGATCTATGCACTTATTAAACAGAATACACTCAAGAGTAATTAGGTATCAGTCAGCAAGCAAATTTCTGTCTCTATTTTCAACTGTGCTATCAAGATGTATCCTACTGTATTACTCCTGCATGAAAATCTGAACTCAGTTACATCCCTGACTGCAGTATAGCTTCAATGGATGCATATGCACAGCAGAGGCTGTCCTGTATCCTGGCTTAGAATATCATAACTTGTGCTGCGCAATGAGTCCGTCTGCTGACATAGGTTAGTTTTCTGAAATAGTAAGCACCAAGACTGGCTGTGGTGCTGGGAATCTAGGCATATATTAGTTTTACAGAATTATGTTAATAATGGAAATCACTGAACATACCCTATTTATTCATATGCTTTTATGCAAACATTATCTTAATTGTATCAAAATAGCAAGTAGCTTTTCTGTAAATTTCTGACAGGGGAGGAGATCTTATTTAGCAATCAAGACCTATCACATGTGTCAAGATATCAGAACCCTACATGAGGTAATATATTTAAAAAGCATTCTGGTGGATCAATTTTTAAGTTAATTCCACTCAGCAGTTGCCCTTCCTAAACTACTTTCAAATGACTGCATTGTTTAAGTTCAATTTTAATAACTACTGCCTCGCTAAATAGCACTTTTTCAGTGACAGGCATGAACTAAACTCCATGTTACTATCATCTGGAATGGCTTCCCATGGATTCACTCATTGCATGGTCTTAAAAGGTTTCCATGGAAAGAGACTGCTTGATTTCTGCATGGGAATCTGACATCTATAGTATGAGGCGAATGAGCTGTAAAGAGAATGGGCCAAATAATATCAATGCTATTTACATACCCTCCTGTTTATTAGAAGTACGTATGCAGTGATGCTAATGCTTAATTTCTACTTATCCACTAGTCCATCAACCTGGACACGAGTTTGGTTTTGGAGTGGTTGTCTTCAAAGGCTTAGAAATATTCAGAGAAGTTGGCATGGTAGTGCATTACCTTTCTGTTACACGATTATTAAAAGCATTGAAACCAATCCCTATCAACATCACCTCATCACTTCTGTAAAACAAGGTACATGAGAAGATTACACAATGAAGAGACCAGTTTTAGGCACCCTAACTGTAAAATGGCTTGATCTTGTTCACAGTTTTTATTCCAGTAGGTAACTTATATCATTTGATTACAGTATGGGCTGCTTGAAAGGCTATGAATATGCCTGTGTTTATAGAACTCCAATGGGTATCAGTCATTATTGACACCATCTGTTTACTTCAGTGCTAACATTTCCAATCTGTTCTGGTTAAAGGTAAAGGCCGAAGAGGCATTCGAGCAGCTCTGAAAGAAATTTTGCCCAGAGACAAAGATTTTTTTTCTTTTTGCTTCCTTTCTTATTCCTTGTGCAAACATGCAAGGTTCCCATGCATTTGAAAGCAAAATAACTTCTCGATGAAATGAAACAGAAGGGTCTATTAATTTTTGGCACAGAGACTGTATGTTTGACTTCCTATGATCAAAGGTGTCATGCTTGCTGGAATAAAAATATATATTCCAATGTCCCACTGTGTGGACAGTTATATTTTCTTCATAAGAAATAAGAAATGATATTTCATGGGAAATGAAACTTGAATACAGAATGTGATCTGTATTTCTGTAGTGTGTTAATTATTAGCTGATAAGGTTTATGAGGAAGTACACATGTGAGTAGCTTATTTAAAGGAGGAAAGGGAAGAGTACAAGGAATTAGCCAATTATGATACGTGATTATACTCAAACTAATGTTGTGTGTACTGACTATTCTATGATACATGAGCACTAATTACCTGAACTGTTTTGAATCGTTTACCAGCTCTCCATAATTTATAGCTCAAGCTTTATGAAACTTCCAAGGCTAGAAAAAACAGAGTGAAACTGTAAGCACAGTATACTTTTCCAATGGTTCCTTTGTTACACTATGTAATAATGAAAAAATGCATATGAGCATGTAGTAATGTGTTTGCCAAAATGAGATGGAGTTCTTCATTTCCTCTGCATTCCTGAATTTTATTTTGTTTTTCACATAACTCTAAATGGCAGAAATTTCATTTGTAAGCTGACGATTGGTTAATGAGTGCACATATTTTATTTCCTTTTTTCTTTATAGTAGTGTCACTGAAATGTCTCAGAAAAAGGACTGGAACTTGCAGAGTTCTAGATGATAAACATACACTGTTTGGATGAGTCAGAAGGATGATCTATCTTTTAAATTGCAGCATAGAATAAAGATGTGCAAGATTGGGTAAGAACTGAAAGCATTTTGGACATGATAGCACACAGCTTTGTACAAGATAATTTTGTTCATAACAAAGTACATATGATTTAGGATGCCAGAGTTCAGCTCCCAGCTTGATCAATCTGCTTTGCACACTAAAACACTCTGACCAGCAGGTTTCAAAGAGTCACTAAGTATTCAGTGCTCACTAAATATTCAAAAAAACAGCTTTCAGAGGTCATGTTCCACAGAAGTAATATTTTTACTGCTACTTCCAGTATAACTAGTGTAGCATGCTATTTTTTTTTCAACTAGCTTTAGATGATAGTTCTAAATTTTACTTTGACACACTTTTATTCATTTTTATTAACATAGTTTGCCATGCTATACCTGTTCCCTGACTTTGTAGTCCTCTTTCCGCAAACAAAACTCTTACTCCATTTACTCAAAGCCAAAAGGCAGAGCTGCTGTTCTTCAGCACATTTACGAGCCCAATGTGTAGCAAACCCAACATGACTTAATTTTTTTTTTCACTGTGGAAATTATTTAGGAGAATTAGACTGGAAAGCATTCAATTACATACTGTCTAGAACATGCTGAATGCACCAGAACCCAAGTATCTTTGCAAATATAATCTGTGAAGTGTCAAGACAATAATGTTTGTAAAGGTAATGCCATTATTTTCATTCTCTGTTTCTGATGAGTCAGATATTTAATGGCATGCTGTTGTTGAAAATCATGTTCTGAAAGAAAATGAATGAACCTATTTAGCATGGACCAGAAAAAGACCACAAGAAAATTGACACTGAAATTTGGGTCTCACATATGCAGTCCATTTCATCTTCATTTCAGTTTGCTTTCTCAAAAAGTTACAAGAATAAATAGAAAAGGCTTTTTTTTTTTTGAAAATGTTTCCTGTCATCAAAATCAGTGCCCATTATTAAATATTAAAATGTATAACACTCACTGAAAGAACAACAGAAATTAAGTATCTATAGTACTTTAAAAATATTTCCTTGTACTTTCAGAAATGAAGTAATGTTAAGGAACAGCAGAGCTCAAAATAGTAATATTAAATCCAAATTAAAACTAATGGGTTTCCAGATTCATTTCATAAATTGTACTGGCATTTGGTAATTATGGATAATGCGGTCAGAAGTATATAAAACAGAAGGTAATATAAATGGGGTAAAGCTGGAAATATTGCAAGTGGATGTAAGCCAACTGTTTCAGCTACAAGAATAAAATAAAGTTAGTAGTTCAAAATAATTACTGTTCTTTGTTTCTCAGAAGAGTGCAGGAGAAATCATAATTTACAGGAGTCCAAGGACATTTGGATTCACCAAAAATAATGCTACAAAGAGGTGACATGCCTACTTTCCTACTGTTAACTGTCCCTGACACGGCGTATGGCTTTAGTCAAGTCATTTATGTTTCCTTGGACTAGTCACTAGTTTTATTTGATGCAAATGGAAATAACAGTTGTTTACTCCATAGAAGTTCACTAGTGAAGGGACATGTACTCTGAGGAAAATTAAAAAAAGCTGCGACAAAGAATGGTTAAGATATTGAGCTGTGATTCTGGGCATTTGATTTTTAGATCTACCGTTATCTGTACCTCTTATGTCACTTTGGTTATTTCATCTCTTTTGGCTTTATTTTCTCCTACCATTTGGCTCCAGAATTGTTTTTTGCCATCCTCAAAAGCTTTGCTGCCATCACTATAAGAACCAGTACAGAAGGGAAGAGTACAGGAAAACCTAGTGATGACTGCTGCGTGCAGGTAGTAGTTTAATCTTGTCATGTAGAATACATGACAATATCGCCATTTACAACTGGGCTCTAGGAGTACCCCTTGTTGGGGATCAGTACAACCTACTGTGGAGGTACAGTTCTGGAAAAAGGGGGGATTTCCTTCCTTCCTTTCTTCCCCTTCCCCTCTGGGCTGATGAATGAAAATTAGCCAATACTAGCAAAGCTTTCTCATTCAACCTTTTAAACTAATGCAGCCCATATTCATTGAAATGCGCTAAAGAGCGCTCACGTGATCTGCTAGATCTGCTGTGGTGGTAACCACAAGGAGAGAAATGGGGCTAAGCTCCTTACTGAAAGAGGGCTAATACTGCTTTGTCAGCAAACACATTTGTGGCTGGGGGAGGATGCATGTCCATGACTTCAGCTAAATGGAATTGGCCAAAAAGCCTGCACTGATTCTTAAAACTGTTCAGCAGCTCAGTCTAGAGCACCTTAATTTTCAGGAAAGCAGAAGCAGATTTAAGAGTCTAAAGCTGTGCTTCATTTTATATTTCTCTACTGTCACCTATTAAAAGCATCTGACCTCTGCTTGACATTCTGATGAAATTAAATATGTGGATCTAGAACAGGATATGCCACTTACCTAGTTAAGGTTAGGAAAAGATTGCCTTAAAAAGAGCATCTTCCAGAAGCTAAGAGTTGTCAAACACAGTACCTGCAGTAAACAGAAAGACATGTCATTTTTTTCTGTTGATATAGGTCTCAGTTTATCTCTTTCTCTTGCAGTTTTATAACTGTTCTTTCTTCATGCTAAGGTATTTTATGTCACTGAGACAAAATTTGGCATCTTTCTCCAAACAGCTGCTCAAATTGGATGCCATTGTAACCTTCCAAGCATTGTAAAAGATATTTGATGGTTTGTAATATCCAAATCTCTTCGGCACGAAGCCCAAAGATATGCAAGCAGGTCATGTCTTTACATACTCATCCATCTTGGAAAGCTGCTTAAGTTATTTGTGGAACAGCACATTTTTGCAGAATAGATATGCACCTTATTTAATTGAGCAGAGCTGTAAGTACATTCAGCCGGGCTGGCTTTCCCTGCAGATGCCTGTACTGTGTACAATATTGCACTCTGTGGACATGCAAATTTTTTTTCACAGCTGCTCAAACATTGCCTTGAAGCATCAAAATGATCTGGGCAATTAAGTTACAAGAAAAAATAACTTACATTCATTAAAGATCTGTATCCTTTAATATTTTGAATTCTCATGGCAGGTTAAATGTGATAGGAATGCAAAGCTGAAAATCCAAATTTTTAAATAAAGACTTTTTAAAACTTGAAAGCACATTACAATCATTGTCCTGATTTACAAATGGACAAATGAAATAAATGTTTTCTAAGAGAAAGAGCAGCAAAATTGGTAATCTGAGGAAAGCTTACATTCTTATTTTTCATGTTACTGCATTGTTTATCTAAGTCACTTTTTTAAACACAAGCATCACTAAACAAATTCTGTAGCACAATAAGAATCTATGACCTGCAATTCAGATGAGCTACACTCAGACAGTGTTATTAGGTCCAAGTGATGTGACTAAGCCTGATAGTGATCACTATAATACAATACTCTGAAGTTTCTTAATGCAAGCATTATAGGTGTTTTTCAAGCAATAAGTCCTGGAAACTCACCACCCTGCAGTAGCCATTAAACTCATTTTACCAGCAGACCAAGCACAGGCTGACCACGAGTTCCATAAAAAATGTGTGGCAAACAAGACTAGAAACCAGCTCTCAGCCCAAACTAGAGATACACTCTGATTTCTCTATATTTTCCTTTCTGTGCAAGTAGCAAAATGCAGCTGTTCCATCAGTGCTCATAAAGAACAGAACTACTGTATATGCAATGAAATAGGTAGTGTAGAATATTAAAGAAATCTCCAAATCTATAGAGGAAACCCTGTATTTCCCAAGGAAAACATCAGTATCTTTTTTTTCAGTAGAGTCTACTCTCATTTAACAGTAAACCTGTAAATATTTACTATCCTATGTTGCTTTAACTTTTTGTTGAAATGACCTATTACCAGTTTGCTGAGGTATTCATAGCATTAAAACTGTCCCACCCTCTACTACTTATCCCAACTGAGAAGCCAGGTACTGAGCAGACATGGAGGCTGTTGCCCCCAGTTGTCATCTTTCCTGATGCAAAGCCCTATTGACTGAGCAGTCTCAGAGCCAAAAAGGCTTGTGGTCCCATTGCTTGAGATTGTTTTGGGTTTTGCACACAACAACAAAAAAAAAAGGGGTGGGGGAAGGGAAAGGAGCTCCTATTGATGGCAGTCTTCCAGTTGTAATCTGAAAGAGACAGCTTGTGCCTGTCTTCATTGCCCAGGTAGAAAACAGTGCTGTCTTCACCGGCCCGAGCTGAAGCTTGCTCAAGAAGAGAGTTGGAACTGAACAGAAACTCAGGATTTCAGAAAGATTTCAGTACAATGACAGATGATTGTTAAGTTCCCCCTAAATTCTCCACTAGAAATTAAAACAGGGACTGAACAGAGATATTGCACATTAGATTACGGTACTACAACTGCCATACTAATAAACTTGCTCAACCACTATACATTAATTTATATATATTAGAAACACTATGTAGTAGTTTGTTCTGTAATAAAATCACAGTTGTTTATACACTTGCCTCATTTTCCTCCCTGGAAACGGGTGGTCAGCAATTGCTGTCCTATTTACGATATCCACTATTGTAACTGTAATTTCTCTCCAAGGGGTGATACCAGAACTTAGTGATACTGGATAGCATAGCATAACTGCAAGGTTTTATGTTATCCAGTATAAACCTTCTGTGCAGAAGATATTTTGTTACTTTTTAAATTTTGGCAGTTTTCCTTTTTTTTTTATTTTATTTTTTTTTTAAATGTGACAATTTTACACTGCTAGTGAATTCCTTCTCCATCTTACACTGCACGCAGTGTAGCCTACAGTGTGGTAGAGACACACGTCTATTGATTTTACTCTGCACAATAACTACCACATCATAACAGTTCAGCTGAAACTAATGGAATTAATTAAGCAACAGGGACCTCCAAGTCAAAGAATCATAGATTTGCAGTTGTAAAGATCTATCAGTCTATCTGTTTTATCTTCCTGTCAGAGCAAGATTTTTTTGTGCAATATATCTTCTTTTGTTCACTATGCTTCAAATTGTGTTAAAAGATTGGGGCTTTCACGTCTTGCCCCAGGAGACTGCTTCACAGCATAATAAATCTCATTGTCATGGATCTTTTCCTGCATTCAGCAATATTACACTTCTTTAAATGCATGCCATTTTTCTGTTTACAACATCTTGCTCTGTCTGAAGAAAGCCCTCTTCTTCACCACTGAGCTTTAAATATTAGCAGACAGCTTTGTCTTGCCACACATCTCCCACTGAGTCAAGCAGCAGTTTTGTTTTGGTAGGCCTCCACAGAAGACTTTTTCAAACTGAAATTAGACACACATAAGAGGTAATTAGCCCAGCTACTACAGACACTTTTTAACGGAAACTGAATGGATCTCCACAGAGTTTCATCAGAAGGTATCTCCTGGTTTCAGCTGGGATAGAGTTAATTTTCTTCCTAGTAGCAGGCATAGTGCTGTGTTTTGGATTTAGGATGAGAAGAATGTTGCTAACACACTGAGGGTTTAGTTGTTGCTAAGTACTGCTTATGCTAGCCAAGGACTTTGCAGCTTCCCATGCTCTGCCAGGTGCACAAGAAACTGGGAAGGGGCACAGCCAGAATAGTTGATCCAAACTGGCCAAAGGGCTATTCCATACCATATGATGTCAGTATATAAACTGGGGGGGGGGGGGGGTGGCCGGGGAACAGCAATGGCTGCTTGGGAATTGTCTGGGTATCGGTCAGTGGGTGGTGAGCAATTGCATTGTGCATCACTTGCTTTGTATATTGTTGTTATTATTATTATTATCCTATTATTATTATCATTACTATTTGACTTTATTTCAATTATTAAACTGTTCTTATCTCAACCCAGGAGTTTTTCTCACTCTTACTCCTCCAATTCTCTCCCCCATCCCATTGGGGTAGGGGGAGTGAGCGAGCGGCTGCATGGTGCTTAGTTGCTGGCTGGGGCTAAACCACAACAAGGTTGCATGGCTGCCTCTTCCTCATACTTCCAGACTCTTAGGAAGCATTGCATGGAGCATTGCATTTCATGCTTGTTAGGACATGTCAAGCAGTATCTCATTGTTACAAAATCTAAAAAATGAAAGAACTACAACCCTCTGCCTTTCCTAACATTTGATCAAAAATTAAGGATGGGAAGAGTCATGAGCTTGTGGAAAGCAGAAACATTTGAATAGGAATTACTAGCAATAGGGAAGTCCCTGAAACAAGAAAGGGATAGCTTGCTGCTTCAGAAGAGCTCTGCAGCGAGAAAGGAGCAGAAGTCTTCAAGCCATAAAATTTCTTTAGAGATGAAAAGAGGTGATGCAGCGCTCAGCTGCAGCTCTGCCAAGTTCTACCCAGCAGATTGTAAATTTTCTTTAGTTTTGAATTTGTAACAGAACCTGAATGGAGGTGATTGACCCTGATTTCCAACTTAGGCATAAAAATTGTGTGTATTTCTGATCATACTGCAGAATGAGTGCAGCTATGATGAGTGATATGAAATAAGACTAGTGACAACACCTAACTAGAAAAGGAGAAGTTAATGCTGAGAAGAAAATACTGATTTTTGAAGACAAACCGTTCAAGAGACATTTACACTACTCCTGTTTCTATGGCTTATTTCTGATCTCAGGATTTTTATAATTTGGTTAATGTAACTCTGACATTAATTTCTGAGAAAGACATCTTGAATGATCGAGTGTGTCAGCAAATGTTGACTGCTTCCTTGTGAGATATGGCCAAAATGTTTTATAGAGTTTCCAACATCTGCTTATGAAAACTGAATCGTTCTGTTTATCGGGGTTGAAAGAGGCCATTCTCTGTGTGGGATTTTATTATGCTGTTGGTGCATTCTATTATAATTCATAACTTCAGCACTAACAAAGTTGAAGTATCTGTCCTGATGATTTATAGGACACTCCAAACCATATCTTTTGACTCTCAACAACATACTACCTCTTTCTATGTGTTTTACTAGTTGATTTACTATGCTCTGGCTCTAAGAAATGTGGGTTCTGTCTGAGTATGCTGCCCAACCTTCTTTAGCTTTGAAAAGAATCATTCCATTCAGATTGATTTAAATCAAAATTGGAGTGGTTTTAAACTCACAGTTGCTTAAAAGAAATAAACAGTGCTCCATTTCTGATATACTTGAAATCAGTACTAACAAAATATAATGAGTAAGAGCCTGATAAAAATGTATGCAATATTCATTATAGGATGAGTAACATTTTTGATAGACAATGACATTGATTTTTTCCCTGGTTCATCATAAATGTTTTTCCTGGTTTGGGCGATTTTTTTGCAAGGATATAATTCTCTACCTACTGCCTGTTTGCTGCTGGGGCTAGGGAAACCTAAAGGATGAGGGAGAAACAGGCATTTGTGCTAAACGTCTTTAGTACTGCTACTTAACCTTGTTATAAATCCTTTAATAACCACCAGCTGGTCTGTTGTTATCATGCCCTTCTGAGCTTAGCTGGCTAAATCTTCCTCCTGCTTTAAAACTTCATAGTAAAAGTAGCTTCTTTCTTGCAAAGTCATCCTGAGGCTGAACAGCACCTAGCCAAGGGACTGTGCCCCGACATTCTGCTATCTCAAGGTATGGCTGCTCCTGCTTTCATTTCACCTCAGGGACACACATATACACCGTAAATGGGAAAAGGCAAACATAATTCAGCATAAGAATCATTTGACCTGATGTTTACAACTTAAAAGGAAAAATGAAAGCAAGGCAAATTCTTTGGTGTTTCAGGATACTGTAGGGGATACGTAGGAGTCACTCCAGGAATGATGTGGCAAAGTCTCATAACTAGATTATTCTGTGTCTCCTGAAATTTACTGCATCTCACATGCTTGTGAGGATCTCTGCTGGCATTATTTAATAAAAGCATGTTTTCAGATCAATGAACTGGGAACATTTTGGAACCACATTGCTGTGAAAGCAAATACAGGGATCCACACATTTAGCTAGAAAAAAAAATCACTACATTATAAAAAAAAAAATTATAATTTGCACTATGCAGAGAGCATAGGGGGAGGGACAGAAGTCATGATCTTTGAATATTTAAGGTTGAGGGTATTGAATTATTCCATTTATTTTGAACTTACTCATGGTCCTGTGTCCTGCAGGTCTCGGGGATGATGAGGGTAAAATGCTGAAAGGGATGTCACTATATAAAAGCGGCAGATTTTATGCAAGTGAGTTTTCTTAGCACATCTGTGACCTCTTTTGACTTCACCTTAGTTACAAAAGGAGCTGCAACATCAAGTTTGCAGAAGAGCTCAGAAAGGTCCTACACTGTTCTTGCAAATGGCAGAAGTTGTGTGGACAGTGGTGGCAAAGAATGCTCGTTCTTTTTTTTCATAAACTTTTCTTCTCCGACTGTCATTTTCACTTTAAATATTTTTCTCTTTCAAGGACGTCCTCCAGGATTTTTTCTTCTTCCCTGTCTCACCACAGTAACTCAAGTGAGAAAAGAATGTAACCTGCAGTTTAGCTAGTGTGTTTTTATCAGAGGCTTCCCTAGAAAGAAAAGAAGATATACAGTGAAATTGCTTAATTTAGCACAGATTAGGGCCTTCTGGTACTTCATATGTATATGGATGAATTATTAACCTTGGGGGATAGGTAGCAGTGTGTTCATACTAACTACTTTTCAGAGTGTTTGAGTTTTTTCTAAGTGTACATTGCCCATTGGGGAGCCATTACAATGATAATAATGAAGAGCTCGCTAATTCCTATGACTTCTTGCTTTATTGTCATAACCTCTCCAGCTTACATACAGTGCATACCATTCTGAGTAACCATAGCAATAATTTACTACAGAAGCTATGATACTGTTGCACTGCAAAACTCTACTACTTCGTTATACAATGCTAATCCCTTACTATTATTATTATTATTATTGCTGTACTAATGTTCATGTGAATTTAGAATAAAAGGTTCAGCACCTCTCAGATGGTGTTTGTGTACTTTGATCTCCATGTAGACTAAACTTAAACAGAGTAGTAGGCTTATGGTTGTTTGTTTCTTTAAAAAATAAACTAATTTTTTCTCATGGGGCAGATGTTTTCCCAAATTCTTCAAAAGTGGATACTGCTGGGCTGAAAACAATGAAGTTTCTGGGAGACAGTGCAAACGTAAAGGTACAATACTGATATGCAATCTGCAATGTGAGATCTAGTTCTGAAGAAATCTTTGTTAAGGAAACATTTAGTTTTAATATAAAAATATGTATTTAATATTTTAATTTATTTTCATTTAAACAAACTCGTTTCTTTTACTTCAGATAAATGTATTAGCATAATTTAAAAAATAATAAATCCTCTTCTACCTTACCTATTACTCATTATATTTTCTAAAATTTAAATGAAATATTTCAGGTAGTATCTGTCGACCTTTAAAGATTTTTGAACCAGTAAAGTACTAGAAACAGTGGTTTCTAATATGAGTAGATAGTTTAAACAGAAGAGTTAAACCAGCTTTTTCGAGCCATAGCCTCTTTATAGACAGAGTTGCTTTAAAGGTAGAATTTTTTTTTCTATGTCAGTTCATTAAAGTTTTCCACTTCAGAGAGTAATTTAAAGTAGAGAATGGTCTGAGGAATTGAAAAATTGGGAAAACTGTTTTCTTCATTTGGTATGGCTGTAAATGAGGAGTGAGAACTAGTAGTCCCATAATCCAAGATAATTTGGAGCCTAGAAAGATGACTCACTAATTAAAAATAGAATTTCTCTGTTTTAGAATAACCTTTTTTTTTTCTCCCCCAACAATACAATGCCTACAAAAAGGTCAGCCTCTTGTTAAATTGTAAGCTTGAATCATAGAATGCTTTGGGTTGGAAGGGACCTTTAGAGGTCATCTAGCCCAACCCCCCTGCAGTGAGCAGGGACAGCTTTAACCAGATCAGGGTGCTCAGAGCCTCGTCCAACCTGACCTGGAATGTTGCCAGGGATGGGCCCTCTACCACCTCTCTGGGCAACCTGTTCCAGTGCTTCACCACCCTCATTGTAAAAAATTTTTCTTACGTCTAGTCTAAATCTATTCTTCTTTAGTTTAAATCCGTTATTCCTTGTCCTGTCACAACAGGCCTTGCTAAAAAGATTCTCCCCATCTTTCCTGTAGGCCCCCTTTAAGTACTGGAAGGTCGCAATAAGGTCTCCTCGCAGCCTTCTCTTCTCTAGGTTGAACAATCCCAACTCTCTCAGCCTGGCCTCATAGGAGAGGTGTTCTAGCCCTCGGATCATTTTGGTGGCCCTCTTCTGGACCCGCTCCAGCAGGTCCATGTCCTTCTTGTGCTGAGGGCTCCAGAGCTGGATTCAGTACTCTGGGTGGGGTCTCACCAGAGCAGAGCAGAGGGGCAGAATCACCTCCCTCGACCTGATGGCCATGCTTCTTTTGATGCAGACCAGGATACGGTTGGCTTTCTGGGCTGCAAGCGCACATTGCCGGCTCATGTCCAGCTTTTCATCCACCAGTACCTCCAAGTCCTTCTCCACAGGGCTGCTCTCAATCTCTTCATCCCCCAACCTGTACTGATATTGGGGGTTGCCCCATCCCAGGTGCAGGACCTTGCACTTGGCCTTGTTGAACCCCATGAGGTTCACACAGGCCCACCTCTCCAGCTTATCAAGGTCCCTCTGGATGACATCTCGTCCTCCTGGTGTGTCAATGGCACCACTCAGTTTGGTGTCGTCTGCAAACTTGCTGAGGGTGCACTCGATCCCATTGTCTATGTCATTGATGAAGATGTTAAATAGCACCGGTCCCAGTACGGACCCCTGAGGGACAGAACTTGTCACCGGTCTCCATGTGGATATCGAGCCATTGACCATGACCCTCTGGATGCGACCATCCAGCCAATTCCTTATCCATCGAACAGTCCACCCATCAAACCCATATCTCTCCAATTTAGAGAGAAGGATGTTGTGGGGGACTGTGTCGAACGCTTTACAGAAGTCCAAGTAGATGACATCCATTGCTTTTCCCTTGTCCACTGATTCAGTCACTCCTTCATAGAAAGCCACTAGGTTGGTCAGGCAAGACTTGCCCTTGGTGAAGCCATGCTGGCTGTCTCGAATCACTTCCCTGTCCTCCACGTGCTTGAGCATATCTTCTAGGAGGATCTGCTCCATGATCTTCCCAGGTACAGAGGTGAGGCTGACAGGTTGATAGTTCCCAGGGTCCTCCTTTCTTCCCTTTTTAAAAATGGGCACAACATTCCCCTTCTTCCAGTCCCCAGGGACTTCACCTGACTGCCATGACTTTTCAAATATCATGGAGAGTGGCTTGGCAACTACATTGGCCAATTCCCTCAGGACTCTGGGATGCATCTCATCAGGTCCCATAGACTTGTGTACACTGAGGTTCTTCAGGTGGTCTCGAACCTGATCTTCCCTTACAGTGGGAGGGGCTTTACCCCCTGGTCCCCATCTTTTGGTCCATCGATTTGGGAGGGGTGAGGAGAGAGGTTGCCGGTGAAGACCGAGGCAAAGAAGTTGTTGAGTACCTCAGCCTTCTCCTCATCCGTTGATACAAGTTCGCCTTTCTTGTTCATCAAGGGGGGTACGCTTTCTTTAACCTTCC
This sequence comes from Pelecanus crispus, assembly GCF_030463565.1. Classification (NCBI taxonomy): domain Eukaryota; kingdom Metazoa; phylum Chordata; class Aves; order Pelecaniformes; family Pelecanidae; genus Pelecanus; species Pelecanus crispus. The sequence goes on along the minus strand of NC_134643.1, from coordinate 105,516,694 downwards.
TTTTCTGGTTGATATACCTGTAGAAGCCCTTCTTGTTATTCTTTACGTCCTTTGCCAAATTCAGCTCCATCCTCGCCTTGGCCTTCCTGACCCCCTCCCTACACAACCGGGCCGTTTCCCTGTATTCCCCCCAGGACACCTGTCCCTGCTTCCACTGCCTGTGCAGTTCCCTCTTACTCTTTAGTTTGACCAGCAGGTCTCGACTCAGCCATGCTGGTCTCTTCCCTTCCCTGCCTGATTTCTTACACTTGGGGACTGAGAGCTCTTGTGCTCTATGGAAGGTGTCCTTAAAGATCTGCCAACTCTGTTCCGTTCCCCTGTCCCTGAGGGCCGTCTCCCAGGGGATCCTTCTGACTAACTGCTTGAAGAGCTGGAAGTTTGCTTTCCTAAAATTTAGGGTCCTGACTGTACTCCTCACTTTTCCCATGTCCCTCAGGAGCGTGAACTCCACCAATGCGTGATCACTGCAGCCCAAGCTGCCTCCAGTCTTGACATCACCGATGAGCTCAGTTGCATTGGTGACCATCAGATCCAGTATCGCGTCCCCTCGGGTAGGTGTGTCTATTACCTGGCTCAGGAAGTTGTCGTCTATGTATTCCAGGAATCTCCTGGATTGCCTACAGCTCGCCGTGTTGCTTTTCCAGCAAATGTCGGGGTGGTTGAAGTCCCCCAGCAGGACAAGAGTCTGCAAGCGCAAAGCCTCCCGGAGCTGGAGGAGGAAGGCTTCGTCAGCAGGCTCCCCTTGATCAGGTGGCCTGTAGTAGACACCAACCACAAGGTTCCCTTTGTTGCTTCTGTCTCTGACTCTTACCCGTAAGCTTTTGACCTGCTCATGGCTATTCTTCAGGGACAGCTCTTCATACTGTATTGATTTCTTTACGTAGAGGGCAACGCCTCCGCCCCTCCTTCCTCACCTGTCCCTTCTGAACAGCCTGTAGCCATCAATAGCCACATTCCAGTCGTGGGATTCGTCCCGCCAGGTTTCAGTTATGGCAATCAGGTCATAGCTGTCTAGCCGCGCAGCAGCTTCCAGCTCCTCCTGTTTGTTCCCCATGCTGCGTGCATTCTTGTAGAGGCATTTCATCTGGGCTGTTGGCCGTGTCACCTTCTTAGTGGAACATCCCTTGTTTCCCTCGGGGTGTTTCACAAAGGTTTCCTTGTGAGCTCTAACAATCTTAGGAGCCCCCGGCTCATCTCTGTCAGACTTCAACTGTGCTGCAGCGTCCCCATCATGCCTCTGTGCAATACGTTGAGGGCTCACAGTAGCACCCCGTCCCTCTAACCATTGTGTACCATCCCACAGCTTGTCACAGGCAAGCCTAGTACGTTCCCCCTCCCCCTTCACATGTAGTTTAAAGCCCTGTCAATGAGCCCCGCAAGCTCCTGTGTAAAGACCCTCTTTCCCCTTTGAGAAAGGTGGCTCCCATTTGTCGCCAGCAAGCCTGGTGCCATGTAGGCTGTCCTATTGTCGAAGAACCCAAAGTTGTGACGGTGGCACCAGCCTCGGAGCCATGTGTTAAGAGATTGGATCCGCCTGTTCCTACCAATGTCACCTCCCACAACTGGAAGGAGGGAGGAAAAGATGACCTGTGCCCCTGATTCCCTCACTAAGCGTCCGAAGGCCCTGAAGTCTCTTTTAACCACCCTTGGGCTGTGTACTGCAACTTCGTCACCACCCATGTGGAAGATTAGTAAGGGGTAGTAGTCTGAGGGCCGTACCAGGCTGGGAAGTCTCCTGGTGATATCTCTGACCCGGGCTCCTGATAGGGAGCAGACTTCCCTATGAGGAGGGTCCACCCGGCATATTGGACCCTCTGTTCCCCTCAGGAGGGAGTCTCCTATGACTATGACCCGTCTTTTCTTCTTTGTTGAGGTGGTAGTAATATGGGGGGTAGGTCTTTGTGGTCTTGGCAACTCTTCGGGTGTAGATGGATCAATGCCCACATCATCCACTGACTGGTCCTCCACCTCTAGAGCCTCATACCTATTGTGCAGAGGCACCTGGGGTGTCACGGTGGGCAAGGAAAGGGTTCACTTGCCGCCCCGATTGTGGACTTGTTTCCACTCACTGCGTCCCTCTAAGACCCTGCCTACATCTTGGTGGGGGGAGGATACTGGCTCCCTTTGATCACAGGCTTTCTCTGGAAGCTGTCCCTGGTCAGGTTTCTGGGAGCTCAGAGCGTGATTCCACCAGTCTATCTCTTGCAAGACTTGCAAACTTAAAATTATATTCTATTCTATTTTTAGGCTTTCCTGATTGAAGTCAAAGTTTCTGATAATGTTTGATACAAATCACAAGTAGAAAAAATAATCTACTAAATAAATGTAAGTTAGCATTTAAGATATATAACTAATCTGAATAGATAGATACATACTTTTTCACATATAGCTATAAAGGAAAAACAAACTACTTTTTTCTGTTTGTTTGCTGGTCTTCTTTTGTACTGTTTCTTCTTGTTTCAAGTCAGTTTAAGGTTAAGATTTGCATCCAAATTATTGCCATTTTTGACAGCAATGTAAGCAAAACCAAACGGTAGCTTGCTAGTCATTCAGAAAAAGTGAAAATATATAATAGGCTTATGTACACTAGACAGTATTTTCAAGGGAGAAAAATAAGAGTAGCACAGATCCTCCAAGGTGACTCTACCTCTGAATAGGTGGCAAGCTGTTATTTCCTCCGTGTCACAGCTGGACTGCCTGCTGAGGGACGGCATGCCTTGTGATGAAGAGGGGCTTTCTGACAGGAGCCTGATGCACCATTCAGTTGAAAAAGGTGCTGGGAAAAAGATTATCAAAGCATAATGCCTTTATGAAGTGTGGCATTTTAAGCACAGCTCTGAAAACCCTTCCCTCATGTCTTTTTAAAACATATCTCAAGGGAAAAAGGGGGAATGTCACAGTATCTTGCCTGGCAGGTAATGGTGCACAGATGAAGAATCTTTCACAAGGCGTATTCAGGAGGATAAAGAGAGAGATTTTACTGGATTCTAAAAACAGAGCTGTCAATCCCTCCATTAGCCAGAATATCAGGATGTGTTTATACCCACACTGGGGAAAACTTCAGCCAGTGATTGAATCTGAAAATCCTCGAACAATTTAAGCCACCGAGTGTGGCTTGATTATACTCCACCTTGACCTGGGTGTTCTCCAAGCACAGAAAGTTGCCTGTGTGCAGATGGTCATCCATTCACTAAAACATCACATGCCTCGGCAGCACTGGATCGTTTACAGGGTCTTTTTCTACCCTGGACCACGGCATGTGTCACTGCAAATGTTTAGTTCATACCACACAGAGCACACAGACTCTCTTGTTCCACATCAGTACCTTTATTTGCCCCTTCAGCTAGCAAGTGGCAGTGAGTGTCTGTTTTTTGAAACAGAACTGGCCTATAATGATTTACAGAGATCTAAACTTAGCAGTAAATCAGGAAGGAAAAAAGCCCAGTTAGTGGATTTCCTTTAAAAGACTGAGAGAAAATTGTATTTTTTCTTTTCCTCTTTTGGCATTGTGTCTAAAATAAACTTTCATTAAAGCTTACTCTGTCTGCAGTCCAGCTACAGTGGTTTAGAAAAATGCCTCAAGAATAGTGCAGCAACACTATGCAAGGAAGTGGTATCAGATCACAGTGGCAGAGTAGAACAAAATATAAAATGATTAAGCCCTTAGGTTATCAGCTGTAAAAAAGAAAAAAAAAATCTGATGCCAGATATTTTTCAGTCAAAACCTGGGGTACTTGACATCAGCATGATCCAATTCCTGGCACTGCTATCATCATCAGAGTTATAGTTTAAGTGCCTCACCTACAAGCTCTCCCTAGGGAGCTGGGATCTCCAGCCAGATTTCATCTCCCACAAGTCACCAGAGTGCATCAAAGCATTATGCCTGTTTGGGCAGATTCATGAGGATACAACCTGTAACTCACTTTCCATTGTGACAAAGATTTTGGAAAATAACAATTAATTCCTCAAAACTACATTCAGCGTTAGAACCATTCTTTTCTTTTCTGTAAAGATATTGAGTTTCCTGACCCACACTAAAGAAGGTGCTGTTAATCATTTAGAGTATATTTACACTAACACTCCAACTTAACATAAAAATACCCATCTAGTAAGAGAATTTAAAGCAATTAATACACAACAGTAGGGAACTTGATAAATTTGCCCTTGCAAGTTTTAACCTGACTAGAATAAGTTTCTTTTATGCTGTTATATGTGAAAAACACACTTTATAGAACAGTAAAGTGATCTGAGGCTTTCCCTCACTAGGGCAGTCAAAAGCAAAGGAGCCCCAAAACCTTCATAAACATTAGTGAAGAATTCATGATTTCGTCATTACATAGACCGTAGTTCTGGGCCATGGAAAGCTTTAATCTTTCCATTCTTCTATCTTTGAATCCTGATTTTAATCCCTGAAAGTTCGGGACACCATTTAAAAGATCAGTGTTTAATGAGAACAATCTATCATCTGCTTGTCAACTTCAGCTGTAATGCTGCTGAGATCTGCCTAGATTACCTAAAAACAGATTTTTGAGACAATTGATAGCTTGGATACATACATTTCAGGTTGCAAGAGTAAGGTATGTGAGAGAGGGGAAAGGACAGCTATACAGAATGGTCTGGCACATGAATGATTCAGCTAACAAGAGGAAGAATTTGAAAATGTTGTGAAGTAATAATCCAGTTACAGTTTTAACAGCACACAAGTTAACATTTCCCAAATATAAGTAAATATCACTGTCTCGGTGTAAAAAAAAAACCATTATCTTTTCTTTTTAACAGCTTAAAGGACAGATGTTGCAGTATGGAATTGCAATTCAAAACTGCATCCTGGAGAATAAAGACTTCCATTTACAAGAGAAATAGCCAGCTTCTCCAAAACAGAACAGTTTTAAATGCCTGCAATACACTGACCTTCAGGTGCTTTCCATCAGATTTCCTCCTCAAGTGCAAGGAAATCATCAGCTGATTCAAAGAATACGCTGACCAAAGAAATGCAGAGGAGATCTCAGGAAGCCAGAAGACTAGATCCAGAAGTCTCTAGCCTCTAGTTGGCCCATTCAAAGCGAGCTCTGCCTTGGCAGCCTTTTCTGTACTTCTAAGGAAAATGGTGCCAAGGACAATCTCCAGCACTGCAGCAGTCAGTCATCCATACTGCCGATCTGCTGTTACGCTCCTTGGCACAGATTTGGCAATGCCAGTCAGCACTCGCTCAGACAACACACCGGTCTGGTTTGAAGAGCAGCACACACTAGCGACAATTCCCGTTGTAGGGATAAGACTGCACCAGGTTTAGCTCCCTTTACCATGTGCTGTTCTTCAACAGTATCCCAATGCACTTTGTACCCTCACCTCTGTAAGCTTCAGTCCGTGGTCCAGGGTCTGTGATCCAAGGACTACTGCCATGCAAGGGAGCTGCACAATCTTGGCTCTCTTTTACTGAGAAAACTATTATCAAAGTAAGAAAATACTTATGGTAAGGCTATGCAAGATAAAACATGTAAAAACACAAAGAAGTCATCTAATTTTTGAGACAAGAACAATGAACAGCTCAAGAATTCAAGAGGAAAAATACTTAAATGAAAACGTATAGAACTATAAGAAAAAACAGCAGAGACTCAGAAGATGTTAATTCAGCAACACAAAAGGAACAGCCTGTTCTAAGCAGCAAAGGAGACTGACCCATCCCCATTTGATTGACAACCACTTGGCTGGTAAATCCCCATCAGGCATTTCATCTGGTGGTGATGAGCATATTAACGTTTAGCCTAATAGCTCATTATTCATAGTTAGCTTCTATGTGCATTAGTAAATTTACAAAAGCTTTGCACTCATCATTTGTGCATACACTACCTGCAGAGACTGTTTTATGGTAAAAGTTGCCCAAATTCTTGTGGTACAGCAAGGGGACTTAGTTCCCTGCACACACAAGCACACACACAGATTGAGTCTCAGGGACATGCGATGCCTGCTCTCAGTTTCATGCTATGAAAACATCACTCTGAATTGAAAAGAAATGAGCACAAACACACATACATACACACACACATATATACAAATACTGTCTTAGGGATGTAATACACTGCATGGGGGCCAAAGGGGTCAGGTGATCTGCAGTTATTTTGACAGGATCAATTTAGCCACAAAAAAACAGCCCTTGGACCTGTTTTATTTAGCAGTATAGTTCAGTTATACTGACCATCTGCTGCTTGCCTGGCAGTATACATGAAACTAGCTAATAATTTCACTTCCGTTCTTAAAGTAAGGTTGAACGAGAACCAAGAATGAATTTTCTCAGGTCTACTGAAGCTTCAGTTTGGATGAGTTTGTGACCTCAGGAAAGGGTAAAAGAAAATCTGCTGAGTTGTGCAGATAGGTGTTTTCAAAAGTATAATTTATGGTTTAATAAATAAGGAAAGGTTACAGGATCGTTCTTGGGGTAAACAAGTTAACTTCAAGCCCCTCTATAATCTCTCTCTCGGTCAATTACACATCCTCCTTTACCCCAGCAACACTCCATTTTTACCTTGGTTACTTAATGATACAGGCTGTGTAAGGACTTCTTTTTTTCAGGAGCCATTACGTTTGAAACTGTACAGAGATCATCTGAGATCAGTTACAAATTTAATATAAATTAATATACTGATGACTTACAAAACTAAACCCTTGTGCATTCTAAAATAAATACTAAGTGAAAAATCAGATCTCTACACCAGCTAAGTCAGTGACCCAAATTAATTTAACTCTATAATCCCAAATAAATGTACACATATCTTGTGTCATTCTATTTGTGGTGTGTGCATGCATACACAAATATTTTTATGCAAGGAGCTTCAGACACTATAGCTCGGAGTCTCACCACAAAGTGGTATAGAGAACTTTTACATATGGGATTAATGTCAAGTAATTCTTGACTAGAAGTGTGTGCTGGTACCAAATGCTATGATAGCACTTTGAGACCTTTATATATGATTACATTTGCAGTAGAGGTTTAGGAATAAGATCATGTAAAGATAAGAGGAGTTCTCACAAGTGCAACTAATTAATATTTGATTAATAAAAATGTGTGTATGCTGCTGTATTACTGAATACTGGTATCCTATCAACTTTTACTGTTTGCTAACAAGCTAGCTGCAAATGCCTATCTTCTAAAAGTGTGGTTGTGGTTTGGTCAAATGTCTACACTGGTAATAGGCATTGACTACACAGAACAGTAAAAGGCTTACAAAGTGTTCAATATCAACCACTCAAAAGTTTGGCATGCCAAAATGAAGATTACTTCCATAGTCTTTATTCAGCAGTGCTGTTGGGAAGACAGGTTGCAGTAACCTGACTAAGTTTTCTGAAGTATGACACCCTTTGATACTGCTCACTGCTGGACACATTGCTTTTATAACTCACACAGAGGTTTCCTAGGTTTTTCATATTTGCTAACCTGTAAAAATCTAGGTAAAACTAAAGTGAATATTAAGTTCAAGGTCCTAAGGAGAAGCTCCTTGCTGAGGAGAAACACGATCTACATAATAAAATAAGATTCTATTTAAGGCATATGATCTCTGCAGTTCTAATTGTATAGGATGCAACCACACCAAAATATACACAAGAGTACCAAGGCTACAGAACATGAGTGGAAAGACTGTTGCCTAATATTATCAGCATCGTGTGGTGATAATTACAGATGAACTGTGAACTTAAATCCTGGCTGTCTTGGAGTCTGGTCAGTCCATTTTCTGTCAGTCATAAATTTCAGGCCAGTGCTCATATATCAGCTAACTCATTTGAATGGTCCTTCACTGTATCATTTAGCCACTGTTGACTGTATGCATCAATCATTAAGGTAAGCAGCTTTTGCTGGAGTTGTAGTAAAAGATATTTTTCAGTTTTATAAGAAAGTCAGTGGCAAGGCTACTTAATATTGTAACAATCTTCCTATTTAACCTTTTATGCCAAAAACCTTGATCTAAAAGATGGTCACCCTTTAGGACACAGAAACACTTAGACTGCTTGTCATTACAAGCAGTCTGAATATCAAGTGTTGAGTAGTTGTGAACTACCGATCTCAGGCCAGATGGTATAAAGCAAGACTCATTTGTACTCTAGCTACTTAGAAAAACTCTGGATTTGACCTCCTTGTTTTGCAAGTATTTATTTAAATGAATAACAATGAACATATTTATTCAAGCATATTGCAATTTGCTGCAGTCATTTTGTCAACAGAGGTAAAAACAAATGACTTTAGCCTTGTGTTTGTAATCCTGGGAAGGTGTACGTGTTAGAAAAGATAGACTTTAACTTCAAAAACAAAAGTTCAAGTACCATCATAAACTGAACACCCTCCTGGTTTCTATGCATCATTTTTTTTACTTCTGTCATTTTTTGAAAGGCTCCTTTAAATAAATAGCTAACCCCAAAATTGCACAGAAGGAAAAGTGCAGCTTCCTCAATCTGCATGTGGATTAGCAGGTAGAAGAGAAAATTAATGCATTTTTTCATATGGGATCTGTAAATCATATGACCTGGTGGAATTGCATTAACTAACAGAGAAATAAAGGTAGATAATTTTTGGCATTCTTGCTGAACTGATAATTTTATGGCAAGCAAGTTAGGCAAGCAGCAGCAGAGAGAGAGTGAGAGAGAGCTGAATCAAGATCAAAGAATATGTTGACTTCCAGAAGACAACTGGGCTGTAGAGGGAGGGTTAGCACACACATATCCTGTGGACCTTTTCCTGTTTTCACTCTTTTGGAATTCTTCTGACATTAGATCCAGGCTGTTTATAGACATGTAAAAAATAGAACTTGGTTTACTTTTTTGATAGGTATTCTTTTTTCTCAAATACCAAGACAACATCTTCCTTTCTGATACAGCAAAAAAAAAAAAAAAAATTTGCCCACATTGTATGGTTCAAGGAAGCAGCATCAAAACACCAAACCCAACCAAAAAAACCACTCAAATTGCTATTGACTGTTTCCTTAGTGAATCAAGGTGATTCTACCTGCACTTTTCTTCAGCTTGCTTTATCATACAGTTCCAAATGGAGATGGAGCAAAGAAATCCAGAATGTTAGATTCAGATTCAAAAAACCAATATAACACTGTGATAGATGCATAATCATTTTTTTCCAAAAGCCAGTATGTATTTTGACGAGGGGAGCCTATCAGCCATTGAGATGACTGTCTATGAACCTCCATGAAAGACAGTTAGATCAACCAGCTTGGCCAAAGTGAGGCCCAATGGCATTTAAGTATGTGTGTTTTCATTCTGGAATAAGATTGGGTTTACTTTTCCAGTTCAAGATGGGAAAAAATCTTTGGTAAAATCTTACATTTGCAGTATGTTGAAAAAGAAAAAGAAAAATGAAAAAACCTTAATCCCAGATCAGCTGTTTGGAAAACGAATGAAACTAGTTGAGGAATTTATGTTTTGACACAATGCTTTTGACTTCAAATACATAAAAATATTTTTGGTGTTCTATACTTATGAAGAAGACTATACTTCCTTTCTGCTATGTCTTGATGAGATCAAGAGCATCATTTGCAACCCTGAGAATGTGACAAGAGCATCTGGTATCCACTACTAGCTCAAATGTTGCTTTTCCAGTTTCACACTGATGTGAATTTGTAAAGTTACAGAAACAAAAGCTGCAGTCTTGTTTAAATGAGCCCTTGTTTAACTGATTGTGTTCTTGAAGTTTTCTCATTCCCCAAGAAAATTCATCAGCTCTGGACAGTGTTATCATTTAACATCTTCTCTTCTGGAACATGCATATGTCCAAAAATAACAGTTTTGACACACACTTCCATTATATACCCACTGACTGACAATTTGCTTACAATCTGCTCTTGCCATCTGAATCTTGTTAAGTTTGAACTTTTTTGGTCCGTGAAGGATGGTTTTACTTTCCCTAGTCTAACAGAGAACCAATAATCTGTCAAGCAGCTATTCCTAAAAACCACAAGAGTCGTTATGAAGGTTAAACAGAATACTTCACATAATGGGTGGCTTTTCTTTCTGCATCACATTCAGTTCCCTAAATATAATGCAAGCTGGATCAAATTCTTTATTTCAGTTAACATGCTCCACTTCCTTTAGATGCTATTCTATCAAACCAAAATTGTCCTTGCCAATTTTTCTGTTTTATTAAACAGATCCTAGTATAAAATCTGTCTCCTAGGTTCCATATTTCACATGTAGAGACTGCAGACCACATCACCATGTGCAGCCTTGTCAAGTGCCTGAGAGATGAATCAGGTATCAAAAGGTAAAATAAAGACTGTCTACTTTTCAGTTGAAAATCTCAGAGCAGACACATTGGGCTTTATGCTCCACATTTACAAAACTGTGGAGAAAAAAAGTGGGTTTGGACCCCATAGGATGAAGTATATTATTATATACACATTACAAAACCCACCCACGCTATGGGTAAAAGTCTTGGTTTTCCTCCTGAAGAACTCTATCAGAAACATGATGGATTTGAAGACTAATTTGAAGCAAGTTTCTTAATATACTTCCAGTGAGTTTCTTTAATGATTCAATTTCCTCCAAGTTTTTAGAAAATTTGACTGTGGAAACAACTTTGTCACAAACTAAATCTCTGAATTGAGCATGAGGTTAAATGGCAAACTGATTTTCAGCTAACTGCTTCTTGTGTAGTTCATACTTCTGAGTGCACGGCTGCAAATCTGCTTGCTCATACTGCTGTTTCCTAGGCTGAACTGAATATTAAATTTTGTAATTAGTGGAATGTAATTATTTCCTGTAATGGGCTGTAAATTCACATTATGCCATAAATCATTCTTATGTACACTTAAGGATTCATTACTCTTCTTAGCAACTGACGAGCATATTTACTAAGCACAGAAATGTTCAACTGGAGTACCCTGTAGGTTACTGGGAAAGCATTAGTTGTTCCCAGATCAAATCTCCTTGGTGGGGGGAAGTGGTTAACAGTAGGAAAAGTGTGGTTCTACCACCATGGTTAGAAATAAGGCTTGAGAACCTGATTCGGCAAGGTACTAAAAAAAAAGATTTGCGTATCAGTTCCACTGGGATCATTTATTGTCCTCATTAAGGCTTTTAAATGCTTTCTTAAATCATCTTCTGGAGCAAGAGTCAAGGAGAGAGAACTGCTGTTATGCCAAAAGAAGATTTGTCAGTGAGGATAGCAGCTTTCTCCACAGTGACAGAACACCAGAATCTGCTAAACCCAAGGTAGAACAACTACAAGCACAGGCAGACCTTACCAGGCCTGGATACCAAGCACAAATATCCTACATCCCCCTTCCCACTGTTTTTGCAGTGCACCCACATGGCCTCCCTCCTGCTGCCTGATCATACCTGATAGATGCAGGCTTACCTGACCACCGTATAGTGATGCAGCAGCAGAGATGTCCGGGCTGGCATTCAGGCAAACCTCCTTATGACTCCTGTGCTATACGGACAGCTCACCTCCTGGGAGCTCCAGAGACAAACCTTGCATGTGCGTAGCCTCCTACAGTTTTGTACCTTAGGAAGGTAAAAAAAAACTGAAAAGGCTGGTGGTATTCTGAGTAGAGACAAGGAGTAAAGTTTATTATACTATTACACTGAGCTGAAAACTCTACACTAATGCGGTCCTTAAATTAGGTCTTCCTTGGAGATACCCTATTTGTCACCTCTTAGTGAGTTAAATGAAGAAGTAGTTCAAAATATCTTACAACACTGCCATCAAGAGTGTGCAGGAAAGGGAAACTGGTCCAACAGAAAAAAAAAAAAAAAAAACTTAAGGATCCAGCACAAAATTTGTATTCTGTGTTGTCAGACAATTCAGATTCTTTCATATACTGACCGAATATTCTTACAGCATGCATGTACAGGTACATGTGTATGCACCATCCTAATATGTGTTCATGAAGGGTAAACTAGACCTGAGATACTTGACTCCTCAGCAGAGTAGATTCAGGTACTATGTATAGATATTAAGCAGGCAAACATCACCCTTCACAAGATGGAGGATTTCAGTAAAAAGTCCTTCTTGCATTTTTCTGGTACTGCTTTTGTTGCAGCCTTTTCTCTCTCCCAAATTAGAACTTAACCTACCTATATCCTCTTCTTATCATAATCAATGATGAAAGTAAGAGCTTAGGCAATGGTGAAACAGGATCAGCTCCTGATGTCTTTTCTCAGACAGCTCTGCAATCTGCTCTGGCCAGAATGGCTGCCAGACCCAAGGAGAGAGTATCCAACACTCAAAGAAGGGTCAGAATCTCCTTTCCTTGTTGTTGGTTGGCAGGTTAGATACTCCTTACCATTGAACCCTTCTTTACTGTGGTCCTGATCCAGCAGTACTGGCACAGACAAGAAGCCTTCCCAAGACATGCGTAAGATACGTGAACTTAATTAAAAAAGGATAAATCTAAAACAGGAAAAAGAAATCCCCATCTGCACCCAGACCATTTGCAGTTAGTATTGTCCAGATGTCTAAAATGTGCAGGCTGCAAAAATATCCTAATGCCCTTCAAACCCAACACAGAGTGTTAATGATTGCTTTAATTGGAAAAAAAATAACGGATAATCCAACAGATAGTAGCAATGAACTAAATGCCAATAAAGGGAATCTGAGAATAAGCTTCACAGATTTGCTGGAGAAACAACTGCAGCACAGACCTTGATGGCATTAGCTTGTGGCCAACAAAGATCAGTTATCTGCTTGTCTAACTCTGATCCTTTGCATGTGATTAACAAAGGTGAAGGGAAGCATCTCCGGGGACCTGTCTCAGTGAAAGATAGATAGACGGTTTAAGACAGAGTCTTTGTTTATGTTGTGAATGAACTTCAAATTCTACTTCTGTCCATTAATTTAGCCCAACCCCACTGGGCACTGTCAGATCCCATCAGCCTTGTTCCCTTACCTTGAGGAAAATTCTGTCCAAACATGAACAAGCCTTTTTGCTCCCCTGAGGTTTCACTGGTGCAACTGAAAAACCTAATGTGGTTATTTCAGCTAAACACATAGTAAGCATGTCTGTGTTAGACCTACACAATACCTAACCCAATTAAAGAGTCCCTGTTCATAATGCTTTTCTAATGTGCGGTACCTGGGACCAAAAAAACCACCCTTTGCTGCACTTCAGAAAAGGCTGTCATGGTGTGCTGAACTCTTTAGTAGAATTCAGTCAGTGAAAGACCATTTGTTGCTCTTGTAAAATGTTTGTTCTTCAGCAGTGGTTGCACAACAGTGCATGGTTATTGAATACAGAACCAGAGAGTTTCATGCTTTTCAAGTACAGAGTTTTGCATCAACATGATTATGAGGGTGCACATTAAAAGATGTACTCAGCATTGTTCTGGCAAGACTCTTCAAGAATGGCCTTGGTATGGTTGTAAAGACAAGCCACTGTGAGTTTTCTGACTCTGTTTTGGGTCTGGTTTTGCATTCTGCTACCTCTTCCAGCCATGGCTGTAACTGGATTAACAAGCTCTCCTTCAGCCTCACTAGGGCACAATAAGAATTCACCAAGAAGCCTGCAACCTTCATAATAGGGGTTTTTGACCAGTAGCAGGAAAGTCTGCTTATTGTCTGCACGCAGTGAAGGAGGAATCTGGAACAGAGCTGGAAAGCTGTAAATAAATACCTTTATATATATATATATATGTATTTACTGGTTTTCAAAAGGGGCAAAGAAGATCTTAAATATAACAAAAATGAAAACTGCTTTTCAGAAACTGAATGTGTAGTATTTCCAACTAAATATGAAAAACATTTTCATGTATCACTTCCTCTGTCCACTTTATAACTCTGTAAAATACCATTAAAATATACAGTACTTCTGAGACTCTTATGTTCAATAAAAGGGTCAATAAGAAGCTGTTATGGTAACAAACTCTTTTCCCTTAATTGCATATCTGCTTACCAGGCAAAGCTTTCTCAAGTTTCTATAAAATGTTTCGTAGCAGAGTATAAAGTTATAAAATATCAATAATTATATCTAATTTTTAGACAAATGAAACAATCTTTCTTTTCTGTTCTTTATTTTGTTTTGTTTGCCTTGATTTTCTGGGTTATTGTACAGCTTTAATAACTTTGAACTGCTGAAGACAAGGTTAACTCAGCAGAACACACTCTTGGAAGAATTTGAGTTTAGAAAGGTAACTCTGCCTCTACAGCCACTCATAAGGATATAAACTGTTTTGTATCACAGCCTAGAGATTCACATTTCTTTTTGTCCTGGTTTCAGCTGGGATAGAGTTAATTTTCTTCCTAGTAGCAGGCATAGTGCTATGTTTTGGATTTAGCATGACAATAATGTTGATAACACACTGATGGTTTAGTTGTTGCTGAGTACTGCTTATGCTAGTCAAGGACTTTTCAGCTTCCCATGCTCTGCCAGGTGCACAAGAAAAGCTGGGAGGAGGCACAGCCAAAATAGTTGATCCAAACTGGCCAAAGGGCTATTCCATACCATATGACGTCATGCTCAGTGTATAAACGGGGGCAGGGGTTGGCTGGGGAGCAGCGATTGCTGTTTGGGAACTGTCTGGGTATCGGTCGGTGGGTGGTGAGCAATTGCATTGTGCATCACTTGCTTTGTATATTATTATTGTTGCTGTTATTATTATTATTATTATTTTGTTACTTTTATCATTACTATTTTACCTTATTTCAATTACTAAACTGTTCTTATCTCAACCCAGAGGTTTTCTCACTCTTACTCCTCCAGTTCTCTCTCCCATCCCATTGGGGCAGGGGGAGTGAGCGAGCAGCTGCGTGGTGCTTAGTTGCTGGCTGGGACTAAACCATGACATTTTTTAATGGAAATAATCACCTACCTCCTCTTGACTATATTTACATTCTGATATAATAAGCAGGGCTGTGCAAAACAGGTGATTTTTGTATTAATTATTTTTTAGTAATTGATTTTCCCAATCGCATAGGAAAAGGCTTTAAGGTGACCAAATTTTTAACTCTTTTCAAACAGTCTGACTATGTTTTGACATTAAAGATATTAAAAGAAAAACAGTTATTCACAGATTTTAGAGTGAATTTGTTCTCATGATCCTTCTGAGAAACGTTGGGTGTTTTTCCAGGCAAGCAAAATTCGTAAATGCTACCCTCAGCAAGCACATGGCTTATTAAAAGTGTCTTTATATTTCTTCCCATTTAGGAATTCCCTGTAAGTTTTAGTCCAGTATGTCCATTATGATGAAGAGTTTTATTTGCACACACAGACATTAGACCTATCCATTAGAGTCATTAGCTGTCATTAGTTGGCAGAGTGAACGGTCAGCCTTAGTCTTTAGGTTATATATTTCACAATGAATGAAAAGGAAATGCAGAGGAGAAAACTTTATGCAGCAAAAGATGACAAATTAGTACAGCTCTATCTCAAATTAGCAGTTAGTACAAGGTAAAATGAATAGGGATCAAAGGCAAGTCGTAAATCAAACTTATGAATTGAAAGTAAAGAATTCATACACAAATTGAATCTTCTGACAGCAAAGTCAGTGTTGATCACTTCACAATGTTAAAATAAATAAGAATAAATCAGAAACAAACAAAAATTACCGGTAGGAACAAATACCTAAGAAAGCAGTGAGTGGGAACACAGTCTCTAACTTGATACCAAAGCAAACTTGTCTGCACTGAATACAGGGGAAATATTTACCAAAAGTGTGACTTAGCACAGTGAAATACCTTTAGAAATCTCACAAAGCTCCTACTGCTGGCCAGTGACTTTAATGTTTATATTTGGCTAGATTGTGACTAATGTTCTGACAAGCTTTGGGATATCCTTAATTAGCCAAATACAGATTAACGTAGTAACTCCTCTCTATAACAGATCTTTTATGTACTTTAAAACATTTTTATGAAAACAGATCAGAGCAGAAGAAATGTACTCCTGTCTTTCCCTTGGAATGGGAAAAAAATCTGTTGCAAATGTTGAGTATGTTACTGTTTTAAGCCATTAGAAGTTCAAGTAATTTTGATAAATTATACGTTACATTTCATCTTATTCAAAAGCGTAATGAATCACACAGTGCTCCAGTTAGCCCTCTTTGGGCTTTTGAATAGAGCAAAGAGTTGCTGGGAACACAGACACTGTTCTCACTGGGTTATTCTGCAAGTCTGTCTTGAAATCAGATGTGTGCTGTGGCTGATTTACTCCCAGTAGAGTCTAAGGAGAGACTTTCACTGATTTCATTCACATAACAGGTAGCATCTTTAAATAAACCAAAAGTAAATCACAGATAGTTAACCTAAATTTTAATTCTGTAGCTGTTCATTGAACTGTAAAAGAAAGGTAAAGTTCCCTGCCTTTTAGAGTGAGCTGCAAAAGGTTTTATTAATTAAGGATAAATATCTACTGGGAAAAATATTTCCAGTCACTACAGTAAATGTATTTGGGTTTTTTCCTCCTATTTCTACTTGATTTAAATATTTCCGATTCTGATAAACTGAAAAATGTCCAAAGAAAAAGTGAAATAGGAGCAGAAGGGACCATTTACAGGAAGGATTTCCACACTTACTTCAACAGAGGACTCTGGTCCCTTAGAGTCTTATTAGCACATTTTGATTCTTTTAATGAAGAGTAAGGATTTTCAGTTTTTAATTATTATAGACTAGAATAAAGTTACAGGTTTCCTCCTTGGATGTGTTTTCTTTAGGGTTGCAGGACAACTTTCGGCTGCTATCAAAGGGTAGCAAGAACAAGCCAGTGAAACAAAGGTTGCTAGGGAGAAATACAGTAACTCAGAGAGAAAACAGTGCCTGATATTACCGAGTTTAATCGGTAAAATGTCTCAAAAAAATATTGGCAGACTGATCTAGGTAGAGTGGCTAAGAGGCCTTTATTCAGATTCACATGAATTGACTGTTCTAAAACAACTATTCTAACTGTGGGAAGTTCTGGGTGAGATTAGAGAAAAAATGACTAGTCAGACAAACAAATCTGACAGCTGAGCTGTTGTCCCAGAGAAACAGAATACTATAGCTGGTAATGTGGATGTAGCTAGACAAAAGACTATTATCTCTAGAATTATGAATCTGGCACCACACTTCCTTTAATGAGTAAATAAAAGAAAACAGAATACAATATTAATGAATGTTCAAATTACTTTCAGTATTAGTTTATCAGTACTATGTAAATAAATTACATGGAAACCATTTCTGATGGGACATTTTGATATTTGCATATCCTTAATCTTCAATATAAATTGGAGAAGTCAGTAAGAGCAGAAAGAAAGGTGTAAATACTATGTCCTGTTTTCTAATAACCAAACCCATTTTAACAGTAATTGAGCCTGTGCCTGGAGATCAAAACAGAATTTGATGGGTGCTGGGGTATGCTTCATTTGTTTCACTTTATGAAGTGCAGGCATCCTAAGGAAAGAGAAAGATCTGGACTAAATTTGTAACACAAGTAATGTGAAATGCCTTTTTGATATGTTATGCTGCAGAAGATTTTCAAGAACAGGAAGAAAAATAGACATAGATGTTAAAGGTTAAGAATGAGCTATCTCAAGCAGTCACTGACTTTCAGATCCAGACCACCATCATCTTGATATTCCCACCACTCTGTGTTAGCTTGGGTATGAGTTCTTTACGGTTTTATTCATTGTTTCCCCCCCCATGCTCTTTGATTTTTATTCCAGCGTGTGATATATGCTCCAGTTAAAAAAGGCCTCCATATAAAACATGTCCTAAGACTGGAACACATTTATAGATGGATGTGAAGGATCACTTTGAAAGGAAAGATTTTTTCCAGTATGGCTTTTCCAAAGAAAAGAGGAAAAATGCTTAAGTAATAAAACCAGATAAATTATATAGCCTTTCTGAAGTGATTTTGAACAAGAAGAAATCAAACCTTTTTACTGCGATGGAGAAAAAGTAATGTATCACCAGAGAGCAACTGGTGACAAGTCATTGATTTCAATAGCATAACAATGATCAATTGAGAACGTGCCTGAAACTCCTCTGAAGTTTGAAAACGAACCGAGAAAGTGAACCTTGCCAGAACTTGTCCATCCAAGTTAACACAAGGATCTTTTATTATTGAATTCGGCCAAGATATTCATTCTCATATCATTGGTCCATTTATAACCAAGAGCAAGCACAGCACTTCACAAACACGGCTGTTTTTGTTAAAGTTGTTCTTTGTATTGTCGAAGAGCCACATTTCTTCCGGGCATGTCTATTTAATATTTTTTTTTATCATCTTCAAAGTTCTTCTGGAGTTATCCTTGTTTAATTTATCTGCTAGTATTGACCAGTTTCTTGTTTAAGGGAAGATAATTGTTCATATATATCTTCAACAATCAATAGTAATCGATCAAATGAGCTTTTATGTACTGCTACTGATTGGTTTGTGTTTGGTGCTTTTCTCAAGCTATGCAGGGTCAGATGTACCAGTTCAATTAAGTTTTCTGATGGGCTCAGCATCCCCAGAGAGGGACAGATTTTCAGGAGAGTGTCATTCCCATTCAGACTATAAAATAAGTGACTTGACACTCAAATTGAGCTCATACTTGTGCTAAAAGATTTGTAAACCTGGCAACACTTGTGGATACTATAAATTTGCATTCATGGCTACAGGAATACTTTTTTTTCAGGTTTTGCAGCATGTGGGCATAGGAGTCTAATTAACTCTACACAGTCCAAATGAAGACATCTGCATTTGAATATGTCATCTTTATTTTTGTTATATGGAGAATATATGTAGCTCTTCTTCAATGAGGAGAAATCAGCACTTATAATGTATGATTCATTTCATCTTGAAGTAGATAATACATCAGAAGAATCACATTCTAAAAGTGTTCATTTCTGTCTATTCATTATAGAGGAAGCCTAGGGGGAAAAGGCCATTTTTCATGTGTATATATATATATGCTCACACGCACTGTAGCTGGACTCACTTTCAGTGGTTTAATAAAAACATGATTTCTTCCTTATATTTAACATACCTCATTTTAAAGTGATTGTGTTACACGTGCTATTTAAAGGCAATATAACTTTCTAAACATTATTGTTTTCTCTAAATTTCAGCAACAGCACTTAGAATGTTGGCTTAGGGTTGGTTTGTTTTTATCTTGTGAAGAAAACAAAAAACAACCCAGAATGGTAGCCACCCTGTACCTCCAATGACAACAAATAGCGAGTTGTATTTCCAAGAGCTCATGACATTTTATGATGATATTTTCTGAAAAATGTTTTCCTTTTTTTTTGTTCCTAGAACATGGAACATTGTTAGAATGATCCTAATTGTAGCCACACAATTTCACACACAGCAGTTACAAAACTGCAAGCCAAAGAGTGAAAATTAAGAATGAACACTATCAAACCTAATCATGAGTAATGAGTTGTAGGAAGTAGCATAGGTGATTCAGTAAGTGGCATTTTCTGGTTTGAATGTAAATTCAAGAAAACTCCCATCTTCATAAGAGTGTGGTTTTGGAAGTGTCTTCCTTCATAGGCAATCAACATTAACACGTATTTTTGGTTGTTAGAGCACCCAGTATATTTGGAAGTCATCCATGGAACATCCTGATGACAAGTTTATTTGTCTCATTCTGCTCATCTAAAGACTCCTTAAAGCTTCAGCTGAATAGATTCTTCTGAATAGAGGAAAGCTCTGTGCTGATAAAATGAACAGCATGTGTATTTTCATGTGTGGTGGTGCTACAGGCTTCCGACAATTTCAAGGTGACTAAAAGATACAGTCTGAGTTTGGGGAAGCCTGTGCATCCTAAGACATAGATATAAAAGTTATCCAGCAGGTGGAAATAAATAGGGACCAGGATTTTGGGAGAAGATCAATTGTCTAGTGGACCTGCAGGATATGCTGTAGCAAAGAGACAGCTTCACTGCATCAAGGAGCAGACAATTGCAGTCTGTGATCAGCTGCAAAGGAAAGAGATGTACCTAGACCTTCTAAGTTGAGAGACAAGCAGGGAGAGTAGGAGACTAAATCTGATTTTATTGAAAACCTACTCAGTATGAGCAAAAGTTTGAGGGGCTAGTACTGGACTCACAGCCCCTTACTGCTTGGCCATATTCTAACACCTGGGACTGATAAAAAGCCCTTTGGGTAGAGGAATGTTTATGTCAGGTATATTGATATTTTTTGCTCAGTTTGTGTCTGCCAGTTGCTGAAATATTGGTTTTGCACAAGCAATAAAGTACTGCATCGTTAGAAGTATTTCATGTATTTACAGGTGTATATGGTACAACAAAATGCTAGTGACTGAAGCAGTGATGATTTTCAGAAGCATCCTTGGGCTGCATTTTGGCATCCTTCTTAAATATACCTTCCTCTGTGTTTTGTTCACTGTTTGCTCTTTCTGTACTCTTGAGAACAAACTGAATGCTATAAGGTTTTTTAGGCAGGTAAGTGATTATCAGCTCTTACAATGCCTGATTTGTACAACATAAAACCAGAACTGCCTTTTTACTGACAGCTAGCTCAGATGAATTAGCTAAATCCCATCTTTGGTGTTTTTAAATGCCTATAATGTGCTGCTTGCTGGCAAAGCATGTGCCTCATCCGCCTTTCCCCACACAAGCTAGCTCTGAAAGGTGATAGGTACCTAGAGACAACACTCAGTAAAGCAATAGACTCATGGGGAAGAACTGAGATTGATTTTTTTCATCTGTACTAGGGTTTTAGCATTTACACTGTTTTGCTAGTATTGCAAGCCTATATTTGCACAGGATGTTTATGGTTATTATATTGGACATTTCTCATCTATATTTGCAGAATAAGCTGATGGCTTTTTTCCTTGAGAGTCAGCTGTTATTTTTCACCTCCTAAGGAAGGACAATTATGCTATTTTAAGTAAGAGCAGACAGTCATAGTCAAAAGACTCATTTCACTGAGACCCACAATACGTTTCTGCTTACAGCACACTGACTTGCTAACTCAAGACTTTTAGAAAGACATAACAGCTCTTGCAAAGAATAAAGGGCAAGGTTGATGTGAAAACTCTGCCAGCAAGATAAAACCTTATCCTATCATCCTCTCTCTCCTTGAGCAATACCTCTCCCCAAAGTTGAAAGCCAGGTAAGCCCAGAATTTTAAGCTAGCACTGCTCCCAATTCTTTTAGGTCTAACTCCTCAGCAAACTCCAAATATTTTCCAAATATTTGCGTTTACTCTTCCAGATGATACCTTTAAAGACACAAGTGTGCTTTGTAGCTGCATAAATAAAATGCTGCTACTAAAGCCTAGGGCAGCTGTATATACTTTGTATGCTTTCTAGGATAGGAAGCCATATTTTATTTTTTCAGCTGAACATACCACCAGGTACCACAGGGGTGAAGACATCAATTTCAGTCCTCCTTATTGAACCTTTAAGGAAAACTTGTACTCTATCCATCAACCAGGAGGCCAGTCTGCTAGTAAGCACTGAAGGTGCTGATCTCAGCTAGATACTCTTTTCAATCCATTGCTTGCTGTAAATAGGATTCTGCTAAAAGTAAAGCAAAACGATGAAGCACAGAACTACACTGCTGTGCTTTTCTATGACTTCATTTTCAACAAGAAAACCAATTGATCATACTACACAGTGGAGTGTAACTCTCAATCTCTCCCACTGAACTGGCTCTCAGATTCACAGGTACTACAAGAAAGCTTCCCTTTTTCTTAATGTGGATGGAGGCATGCAAGCATATTGTGGGGACACATGCACTTGACCACAAATACAAATCCCAATGCACCAGAACCTATCTGGGTAGGAGAAGAAGGTCTACTTCTTTAACGGAAGATAGTATCTGAAATCAGAAGCCACAGCTTCTCATTGCCACTGGAAGTGACATACCCACGTAAGAGAGTAAATCTGTAATATGTTTAACAAACTGTATGTTTTCCCACAGCTCCTGAGCACAGTCTACAATTCTACGAGAGCAATAACTCTGCTGAACATCCTTCTACCTCCCAAGTCATGTTTAAATTAATTGTTTTTTGTGAAAAAATAACAGGATGATGTATGGCTGAAGGTAATAATATCTATGGAAAACATATTAAATAGTAACCTGTTTCACCTTCTGTCACTGGAGGAGTGGCCTTCATTGAAACTTTTTTTTTTTTTTCTTCCCAGTCTAACTTACAATAATTTGAACAACACAGCTTCAGCTATGGTCTTCTAGAGTGTAGTGGGTTGGCCCTGGCTGGATGCCAGGTGCCCACCAAAGCTGCTCTATCACTCCCTTCCTCAGCTGGACAGGGGAGAGAAAATACAAAGAAAAGCTCATGGGTTGAGATAAGGACAGGGAGAGATCATTCACCAATTACTGTCATGGGCAAAACAGACTCGACTTGGGAAAATCAGTATAATTTATTACCAATCAAATCAGAGTAGGGTAAAGAGAAATAAAAACCAGATCTTAAAACACCTTCCCCCATCCCTCCCTTCTTCCCAGGCTCAACTTCACTCCTGATTTCTCTACCTCCTCCCCGCAAGTGGCTCAGGGGGACTGGGAATGGGGGTTGGGGTCAGTTCATCACATGGCTCTGCCGCTCCTTCCTCCTCAGGGGAAGACTCCTCACACTCTTCCCCTGCTCCAGCGTGGGGTCCCTCCCACGGGAGACAGTCCTCCATGAACTTCTCCAACATGGGTCCTTCCCACAGGCTGCAGTTCTTCACAAACTGCTCCAGCGTGGGTCCCCCACGGGGTCACAGGTGCTGCCAGCAAACCTGCTCCAGCGTGGGCTCCTCTCTCTCCCCATGGGGCCACAGCTCCTGCCAGGAGCCTGCTCCAGAGCAGGCTTCCCACAGGGTCACAGCCTCCTCTGGCAGATATCTGCTCCCCCGTGGGCCTCCATGGGTGCAGGGGCACAGCTGCCTCAGCACGGTCTTCACCAGGGGCTGCAGGGGAATCTCTGCTCCGGTGCCTGGAGCACCTCCTGCCCTCCTTCTGCACTGACCTTGGTGTCTGCAGAGTTGTTCCTCTCGCATATTCTCACTCCTCACTCCAGCTGCAATTGCTGTTGTACAGCAACTTTTCCAACTTTTCCCCCTTCTTAACTATGTTATGCCAGAGGCGCTACCACTGTCACTGATGAGCTCAGCCTTGGCCAGTGGCAGGTCTGTCTTGGAGCCGGCTGGCATTGGTTCTATTGGACATGGGGGAAGCTTCTGGCAGCTTCTCACAGAAGCCACCCCTGTAACGCCCCCCCCCCCCCCCCCCAAAACCTTGCCACACAAACCCAATACATAGAGGGGCTGCTGTGGAACTGAATCCAGCTCACCAGCAAGAAGCTTTTCCTGATAGCTGAAATTTTGCCCATTTCCCCCAGTTATTACTATATCTCTGACATGCCAAGGAGCTCCCCTGTTATAGCTTACACCCCTGGGAAGACACTAGACTATTCTTTGCACCTTCAGTAGTGTCTTAGCCAGTTCAGTTCTTGTACTTTCCTCCAAAAGCAGCCTACAACAGCTCCTTCAATTCTGCTCACTACGTTGCCTTCCTTTTTCTCCCGTTAGCAGCTGAGTGATGCACACACACACATGACAACTCAAGGAGTGGAAATGCAGAACTGTTTGTCTTTTCTGATGTTTGGTGGAGATGGTAGCTCTTGAGGTACCACTGAATTTTGAATTGTCAGGGTTTTAGAAAACTGTTTCCTTCTCCTATGAAATTC
Source organism: Pelecanus crispus (assembly GCF_030463565.1). Classification (NCBI taxonomy): domain Eukaryota; kingdom Metazoa; phylum Chordata; class Aves; order Pelecaniformes; family Pelecanidae; genus Pelecanus; species Pelecanus crispus. The sequence continues at coordinate 105,493,079 of NC_134643.1, read as the reverse complement.
TAAACTTCCCTTTTTTCACACTAGAATAAAATCCAGATTTCTTTGGTGATATTCTGTCAGCAATTTCAGACTGATTCATCTACATCTTCCCTGTAATGCTGTACCCATGGAGCTACAGAGACAGTTTGTATTGTACCGTTCAAACTATTCTACCCCCAGTGAACAAGTAAATGTTCATTAGTGCTAATGAGACAGCCTAGATAGCTAGGGAACTCAAGATGTCTTGGGAAAATGCCTGGTTAGAACCAAAATAAAGCAGGAATTTGAATGTGAAACTTCTATACCCTTTCACCTCTGAGGGTGTTAGGGTGGACTGAGGAGCTTTCAGCTTCTAAGATCTGTTGAAGTTGTTCCACATTTTTGTAGAAATGACCTAATATCAAAAATTGCTGCACCAAAACCACATGGACCTTCTTAAAAATTTTGTGATAGGGTTACACCGTAAATATGCATGCTTTAGTATTTTTTTTGAATAGCTTGTTTTATTTTCACCTTCCCTTTGCATAGTAAAAAAAAAAAAAAAAGGTAATAGTCACATGAGAGCATTGGTAGAGTCTCTCATTCTCTCATTTTTAGCAATGGCATCAAATTCATAGCTCACCATCACCTTCTCCCTTCTTCCTTGCCAACCCTGTTTGATAATTTTTTTTTAAGAACATGATAGAGGCTTTGAGATCTCTAATCCTTTGTCAAATTTGGCTTAAAATTGCTTGAAAGGTCAAAAGTTTATTGGAGCAGGAGACAAACAGACAATGTGATCACATAAATCTTATCTTCAAAGGACAGCAGGAAAAAAATACATCATTTAAAATTAAAAAACCAAATCTTATCTGTTCTTAAGTGGACTTTAATCCACCTTGTGAGAAAAAAAACCCCTGTCTTGATCTATTCATTATGTATTGTTTTTTCTTACTCATGATGGTTCTGCTGATGTTAGATTTTCAAAGTGTTTTTAAAATATTTAAATTACTCTAAGAAGAGCAGAAATTAGAAAATTTGCTTAATTTGTATTTAGTCCATTCTGCTTTGAAATTCTGTTTTGAAACATTTTTTTCTTGTCTTTGAGCAATGGGAAACTGCAGCTTTTCCATTATTTTCTAGATAATCATGAAATCACCATTTACTTCCAGTTCACTATTATTTGTTTTAAATATCTGAAAATCTGTGTTACCCAGACTGAGCCTTTGCTTAATGTCCTCAGTAGTGAGAGGTATGTCAATACATGAGGGATACTTTCAGAGAGGGAGGAAGGGAAGAAGGAAGGGAGGAAGGACAGGCCTTAGTTCTTCCTGTCCCTGGTAGAGAACTTTCCCAAACAAAAGGACAAGGCATTCATGATGTGATCTGACTGCAATCAGTCACACACACTTGCAATTCAGAGTTTCTTATACACTACCATATGTTGATTTTTCTTTTTTTTTTTTTCCACCTTTTTTTTTTCTTTTTTTAATTGGAAGTATTTTCCGCTGTCCTTCACTTTCTAACTGGCTGGGATGAATCCAGCAATACATATTCAGTGCCAGTATTCTAAATCAACTCTTGTTATGTGACACTATTTTTGGATTTCTTTATATAGAATATTTCCCTCTTATTTATTTATTTCTGGCTGACATATACCAGCATTCATCTGAACATGCTGATCAACGTAAGCTGCCCTCTGTAATTAGACTTTTTTAATTAAAACAGATTAAGATGAGTTATTTACATGAAATCAGCTTTGCTACTAAGAAACCTTTATTGGTATTTACATGATTGCCTTCTGCACATTTGCTTTTATAATTATACACATGTTAGCTCTTAATGGAATGAAAAGGGCACTAGGACCCACTGGTTTTAATCTGCTATCACTTACATCCCAAAGTTGCCAAATAGGTGCTCAGCTAAAGATGAGCCAAGTGGAATAGCGAGCATGGGTTTTGCTCATATAATCTTGAAGGTACACTTGTACTCCTATCTATTTTCAATTATACTAAATGAAAAAAAAAGACTAAAGCAACTTAATAGTGACTAAACCTCCTTTGCAAAGACAATACTTCTAAACAATGGCAAACAAAAAGAAAAAGAACACCTGCAGTTCAGCACAGATCCCTTTGAAGCTAGTGATGTTCTCTGACAAAAAATAGACAGTCATAGAATCAAAGTGGTTTTAGAGGAGGCATTTATACTCGTAGGCCAGCTTGAACTTTCTTTTTTTTCCCCAGCAAAAGCACTCTAAAAGGGCTCTGCATTGCAAAACTAGAATCTCTGAAAAATAATGATTGCTGGGTTTACATGTTGAAGAAATAAGGAAAGTAATTTGGGGAAAAAAAGTCAGCTTTGTTATACTTAAGCTGAGAGCAGAATGTGATGTTGACATCCAACTGCCATATTAGTTGTACCCACTCTGCCATCCTAAATGCATCTCCTTAGTTACCCTGAGGTGAGTGAATTCAACATTGCTTCCCTCTCTATTGAAATATATTAAATACATGTATGAAGAGTCACTTGAACAGTAGGACGACGTTCTTTATTTACATGAGAGACGCATAACCACAAGCCTGTAAGCACTCTCACTACAGCTTAAAAAATAGACTGACCTCAGGAAACAATCTGTATTCAAAATTAAATAGTTCTAACATAGGACAGTTTTTTAAAAAAACCCACCCCCCACTCCCTGCTCCCAGCAAACAGCCCTCTCCCCCCACCCCCCCAAACATCAGAAAGGACTGAGAGGTTTGCAACGTGATTCCATCACGCTTCTTGCATTTCTGTGTATCTGGTGAAACAGCCTCAGAAAGTGCACTTGGGAATTTAAGACGTTTTCAAAGTAACCAGGAATCCTGGTGGACTTTAGATGGACTTGTTTCTCAGTTTTCAGCAAGAACAAATACGACTCTCTTTGGAAATGAAAAAGGGGGGGGGGGGAGGGAGAGAGAGAGGGAGAGAGAGAGAGAGAGATGGAATCTATGTCTTTTGTCCAGCAGTAGATGAAAATACCCTGTTTACTCCCTCCTCCATCTATACTTGCCAAAATTGATCCTAATGTAGAAACAGTTTGCAATTTTTTTTACCTTGCTTTTTAAAAGAAAAAAAAAAATTAAATTTTCAAGTATTTCCAACCAGCTCTCATTTTAAGCAGCCAGAAAGTTGTTTATATGACCAGCCCTGATGACCAGATTTTCAGGTACAGAGCCTGTGAATTAGCTATAAAAATAAATGAACTTCCACCCTTTGATTTAAAAACAGTGCAGGTCACTGCAAAGTTAACCTGTGTCTGACCCTTTGTGGAATTTCAATATGCTTAGTGCTTTTTGGGTCTGAACATTTAGCACCCTCTAGGGTATGGACAAAGGCTTTAGAGTTCTTCTGGACTTCCCTTAGACAGGTCATGTCTATAGCAGTCAGCCAAAATTTGGTAGCTATGTAGCCTTCTAAAGAAAACCAAGGAGAACAATAATTACACGATAAAATGTGGCAAAGGGGCCTGAAAACTTGTGCTGTTTGATACCTCTCGTAGGAGGCCCACCTTTGAAAGCTGAGTCTGTTGATACGTTCACTGGCAACTTAGGGGTTGTTGAGGAGCAGCCACAGACCTGATTTATTTTTAGAAATCACTTTTGAGACATAAAGCATACTGCAAATATATCAAGTATCACAAAGAAGCCATCCATTCTTGCCAAGTCTCAGACCTTCGAACCCTCCCTGCTCAGCTTTTCAAGGCCATCAATCAATAACATCATAAAACTCATGATTACATTTCATATATGCATAAAATATGGGTTGTTTACAACATCCTGCTAGTCAAGCAATTAAAAATCTGCAGACGTTCATAAAACTTAAGGTAGAAGAAACAGTGCAGATCTGAAACCTTCCATAAACATCCATCTGCCTATCACATAATAGAGACGAGGAGAACGCCTGCAAACCAATCTTAGTAAGGACGGATGCAGAAGAATTGATGGCCCAGGTTACCTGGGACTCAGAATTGTCCCTGCAACAGCACCGTGGGTCAGAGCAGATGTCGTATGTACATGGACAGAATCTCACTGGCACCGATCTCCACGCCTTAAAGATCTCTCTGCTTAATATCATGAAAACAATCGCTCCTGGGCCTCTTTCAGAAGGAGAAGGAAACATTCACAGGAAATAGCAGTAAATAGTAGCTATGGCAGTAAAGCAGAAGAAATATTAAATCTATAAGAAGGCCCAGTAGAGAACAAGCGAACAGTTTTACCGTGGACCCACCGGGTGTCTTCAAGAGACAGGTGTTATTTTACAGACTGTGTAAAGATCTCTCAGTTTTATGGTAGCCTGGGAATTAACCCACCATATTCATGAAAAGGCTTGTTTGCTAATTAATCAACAGAATAAATAGATCTGATTGCCAGGGTTTTCTTTAAAAACTTTTTAAAAACACCCACAAATCTTGAATTAACAAATTCTTTTCAGGGATTTTAATTGCCGATTATAATCTAAAGTGCATTATTATTATTCTATGCAGTATAAGATTTTGTGACAATTCTGATTTGTATGAATGTGACATGGCAGAGAATAAAGATAGGAACTAATAGAGAAAAACTCAGAACAGCAGCTTTTTGAATAAAGCTTAGTTTCCAAAATATTACTCTGTCTTTGTTTTTCAATAAGCTGCATAAAAAGAAGGTAGCCTGGAGACTGTATGCTAACCATAATAGAGGTAAAAGCATTATATGTTATTAAACTCTGAAAACATGAGGGTTAATGATATTACAACATATACTGGTTTAGGTGTTGACCACACAGAAAAACAGAGTAATCTACTTTGATATACCAGCCCATCACCTTTTGCATATTACAATTTTTTGTATATTTGTAATTGTAATTACAATTTTTGTATTTACAATATTTTAAAAGGGAAAGCAATGCAGGAAAGAACAAAAGAAAGGCCCAACTAAAAGAACAGAGCTTGATTTGGTCAATGATATAAAACCTACTCACTATTTACAGGTTGCAGACAAGTATTCAGCGCACAGTTTATAAGGCTTAAATCACAGAATCATAGAATTGTAATATCTTCTGATTCACCATGTCTCAGAAAAAGACACATTTGATTATGCAATGCTGAGGCACAGCATAGGTTGTTACTAATACTCCAGAGGACTTTGAGGATGAGCTTACTCTGTTCACAATGAGGAGAAAAGATCTTAAAAGATTGTGAGTTCCTTCCATAGGAGGACTCTTCCATGGCTGGGAAGAAGACACTCTCAGAGATTTTCTTTTTTTTTAATACTTCAAAACTAAATATGATGTGATCAAGCCAACTGAAGTGCTCTGTTCACACTTCAGTACTTGCTCCTTAATAATATGCTGGCTTTACAGTTATGGTGTTAGGGAAGCCTAAAAATTCACAAATTTGGATGCTGTGAAATTTCAAAGACCTCCTCCTCCAGCTAAAAGAGTCATCTCATCAACTTTGGCTTAAATGTAATCATACACCACAGCACTACACTGACAGGTTTGTCAGCCACTGAAAGAACTGTGGCTTCTAAGCAGGGACACCTGAGACTTGTAATCAAATATGAGGATAAACAATTTAAGGAATAAATAATTAACACATAATTAAAGCATTATTAAACCAGACTTGCATTAGCTATGTGCATACCATGGCTCTCTTAGCTCCTTTCTGAGACCTAATAGGCCTGACTTGCTAACTTTTTTCATCTTACGTGCAGATCTTTGCCATGAGAAATTTAAAAGTAAGCTGCTACCACTTGAAGAGAGTAGTGTCTTTTGAACTATCGTAAATTAACACACGGATAAACTACTCAAGACCCAAACCCATTCTTTTTCAAATTATCATAAAAGATTACCATAGTTAACTAAATTTCTTCCTATTTGCAAAATCTCCTTTCCTACAGAAAAATCATTTGATTCAGAGCTCACCCATCTATAAATTAGGAATATCAATATTACAAAGAACTAACTAAAGCTGGTGCAACAGATTAGGTACCACAAGACCTAAATTGCAATTTCTGCATATGATCAAGTAATTAAAAATGGTTTATAGAGGCCATGAAACTATGAGAACCTCCCATAGATACTCTGGATGTCAGAAATGGGGAGAGGCAGGTTTGATGAAGTGTGGGAGATCTGATGCTTTTTCACCATGAAATTATGAAGAGAAGGTCCTGACAAGTCGCAGTATCTCTGCCTCCATAGAAAAGGGATAGTACACTTTTGCTCCTCACTGTAAATAGGATATGTGCATATATGCATTACATTTCACGCATCCTGTGGCAATGTGGAAACACAGAAGAAAATGAAGAGGTGTCTAAAACCTCCTCCACTCTGAATCAGTGTGCACAAGATTGCTTCTAATCCTGTCACCCAGGAACTGTAAGGACTGAGTCTGTATTTAGCCATGCACAGAAACTGAAAAGGAGAAAGTCCTTTTGTGGTCCCCTGCAGTGTCAAATCAGCCACCATTTCCCTGAAGATTTCTGTACCAATACTTTTTTCCCTGTTCACTGTCATCAGCCTGATTTTCTAATAAAGCCAGTTGGTTGCTACATTTATTCCTGAGACTTCATTACTTGATAAGTAAACCCTGGAGTTTGACAGGTACTGAGAGTGGGTGAACTCATACATTTAAAGTGCAGAGAAAAGTTTTCCAAATTAGTCATAACTGTTTGGTCTACAAAATACAGCTTTGTGAATAAATGTCGTTGTAAAAATATTACACTTTGAAGAGCTGAAACCTGTATAACAAAACTCATAAATTGACTTGCCTACCAACTACAAGACTTAGAATGAATTGGCTGAACATGCTTCCATCGTGCTTTCCAGTACACTTTCTATTTCAAGCCTATTACACATTAGTACCAAAAAAAACCTTGTATGAGTCTCTCTGCTTGCCAAAAGAAGAATACTGTATGCTATATCGAGATTTAACAAGGCCAAGTGCCAGGTCCCGCACTTCAGTCACAACAACCCCATGCAACGTTACAGGCTTGGGGAAGAGTGGCTGGAAAGCTGCCTGGCCACAAAGGACCTGGGGGTGCTGGTTGACAGCCGGCTGAACATGAGCCAGCAGTGTGCCCAGGTGGCCAAGGTGGCCAACAGCATCCTGGCTTGTATCAGGAATAGTGTGGCCAGCAGGAGCAGGGAAGTGATTGTCCCCCTGTACTCGGCACTGGTGAGGCCGCACCTGGAATACTGTGTCCAGTTTTGGGACCTTCGATACAAGAAAGACATTGAGGTGCTGGAGCGTGTCCAGAGAAGGGCAACGAAGCTGGTGAAGGGTCTTGAGAACAGGCCTTATGAGGAGCAGCTGAGGGAACTGGGATTGTTTAGCCTGGAGAAGAGGAGGCTGAGGGGAGACCTTATCGCTCTCTACAACTACCTAAAAGGAGGTTGTAGTGAGGTGGGTGTTGGGCTCTTCTCCCAAGTAACTAGTGATAGGACAAGAGGAAATGGGCTCAAGCTGCACCAGGGGAGGTTTAGGTTGGAAATTAGGAAAAATTTCTTCATGGAAAGAGTAGTCAAGCATTGGAACAGGCTGCCCAGAGAGGTGGTGGAGTCACCATCCCTGGAAGTGTTTAAAAAACGGGTAGACATGACACTCTGGGACATTGTTTAGTGGACATGGTGGTGTTGGGTTGATGATTGGACTGATGATCTTAGAGGTCCTTTCCAACCTTAATGATTCCTAGTTTTTACTTTCATTATAAATAATCCATTCACCAAGCCAGGAAACATGAAATTACTACTCTCCCCTTAATTGGTTTAGTGGTGGACTTGGTAGTGTTAGGTTAATGGTTGGACTGGATGATCTTAAAGGTCTTTTCCAACCTAAACGATTCTATGATCCTATCATTCTAAATACTGTCATACTGCTTGTGGTATTGTATTTGTCTTGTAGCCAGATGAAATACTTATTTCAAAGGGGTAAGAATTCTTTGTGGACCCCCAGAAAGCCCCAGAATAAGTTATAATTTAACCTCAACCTACAGCTTTTTTGTTTGCTGGTTTGTTTGGTTGGTTTTTTTGTTTCTTCCAGTATCAATACAGATATCAATACATTTGCCAGCATAGAGAGAATGGTACTCAATAGAGCACCTGGAGAGAGGGAAATAGTAGGCACCTTGTGATGCATGTTGCATACGGTCTTGGTAGCAGAAAAGTTGAGGCACAGTAAAATCTGCTTAGGTTAGTAAAAAAGTTTGGAATAGCTTGTGTAAGGCCCGACACCCAATTATCTTTATTTTCTTCAGAAGTGAAGGACCCAAAACTGACACATTATTACTATGAAAGGAGATGAAGCATCCATGTGGATTACTATTTTAAGATATGCTCCCACAATTTTCCATGTAGAATGAGAGCTTGTACAGTACTCACTTAGAAGCCACCTACAACCTCTTGCTCTCTTGACCGTGCATCTTTTGTGAACTGAAGAATATATACCTTCTTTGCAGCTTCAATAAAGTTTCATGAAAGCTAGTTCTCTGAACACAACTTTTGTAACTTTTCTGAATGTGACTTTTGAACATAAAGGGAGATAAAGTCAGTCATTCTGAAAAGTGGAAGGAATCTGTAAAAAAACCACAGTAGCTATAGAAAATAATTAAAATGGCTTATGAGACTTGCCCCCTCACTTATGTTTGTATTTCAGAGAACAGCTATCACAAACATCTTGGAAAAACATTATAACTATTTCACAAGATTGCTGGTAATGTATTTGCTGGAGTTGGTTGCAAATCCCTGGCAAAACAAAGATCTGACAGAAAATGATAGATCACTGAGTCTGAAATGTTTCACTCAAATCAATGGCAGGAGGGATTCCTGAGGGATTTGCTCCAGAGCGCCAAATCCTGAAAAATGCCAAGTCCATGACTCAAGGACAGACATACCCTTGCATATAACGCTGCAGATGCAAAAATCTGCATTCGGTCATTGCAGCTGACAACCTTAGTTTCACAGCTGCTAGCAGCAATGATTTTGACAAGCACAATAATTTCATTGAGCAGCTGTAGTATCCAGGGCCCTTTTGGGTCACCAGAAAAATAATAATTAAAAAAAAAAAATCAAACTTTATTGCTTCATCCTGATTTGGACACACATCATATTAAGAGAAAAGAAGTGGGGAGTGGTGGTAGTAATAGTTTTCCAGGAACCCAGAGGAACCTGGTTTCCAGCCAGCTCAAAAAAACATCTCTTGGCAGAGGAGTCCTTCATAACAAGTGTTGATCCCCAAATACAGCATTTTGGCAATGTTACTAAATGTGTCCTCAAGACACAAAAATCTGGATCTGCTATATCTGCTACATTTGTAGCTTGGAATCTACATTTAGGTATACCTGCTTTATTTAACATGCCTTTGTCCTCTTCAGACATACACCAGTGTAATATCAAATGAAGTGCTGTGAGGAAAAAACAGCCCTCTACTTCTTTTTTCTGGACTTTCCAAACCACTTCCATTCCCTTAGTCAATACCAGCTTGTATCTATCTCCCTTTCTCTTGACATCTCAAGATTCCAGTTTAACCCACTTTCTTAAGAGAGAAGCAGAAATATGCTATGTCATACTCATTATCTATCAGATAGGACAAACAGTATATGGGGTCTAGTAGGTGCTGCTGCTAATTTCTGAAATTAAAAGTGCAGCATAAAAGAAATAAGAAAGTGTAACTGAACCTTTTAATATCTGCACCCTTTTTAACACTTATTGGGGATCATGACTGCTCTTGTTAAAGGCCAAGCTGTAGGAAACCATAATTAAAAAGAGGAAAAAAAATAGAATAAGAGATGTCACTCCTTGTTAAATAAAGAGAAAAAAATGAGGAAGGCAGACAGCAGAGGAAGAAACAAGCAAGCAAATAATAGTTACTTCAGCCACTCAGAGACAAAGCTTTCCAAAACAAGATTGTGAAAGTGCAGAGCAACTCTTAAGACAAGTTGAGTGCTCTGTTCTAATCCTGGTTAATACAAAGAATTCACAAATGGTCAAATATGAGTAATCTTAATAAGATAAGCTATTTTAGTTGCTTAAAAGATGCCATGAAAGCACTTGTCTTGTGAGGGAAATCAATACATATTAAGCAACTTCCATTCAATTTTAATTTGCTCTACTTCTCCATTTGCAAGATTATAATTTGCTTTTGCCTTTAGGAATCTATCCCTGAAAATGTCTTGGATTTTTAGCAGGAGATACACTTTATATTTAAGTAGTAGCATCACTGGAAGTATGTAGGGTAAGTTTTTAATAGTGCTTTGACAAACATCCTTTCACCACTAGGCAGCAGTGTCCTGCGGTCCTTCAGACAGCAGCTGCAGAAGCAGGGCCATGCTGGTGCAATAGTTGTTGGTGCTGTGTGAGGGCTTTTAGGATTTTTATCTTCTGCCACTTTGGCTGTCTGAAGGAAGCCAGAGGAGATGAGATCAAAGCCCTGAGAGAGAAATGCCTCTAAAATTGAGGGACGGGAGCAGAAAATGCTGGTTCCTTCATCCACAAAGATTTATATCCTTCTTTTAGTAGAGCTTCACTGGCAGTGCAAGATAGCTTTCTCCTTTCCCATGAGTCTGTGCTTACCTACAGGTTTCATTAGCAGATTGAAGAACAGAGTGGTATAAATGCTAATCTTACTATAATATCCTATACCATTTATCTAGTGTGACATTAGAAACATTTGAATATTCATGATTTCTTTGCTTTATGATATTTTTGACTTCTAATTGTGTGCAAAGCTTCAAGAGTTTGCAGTCTTAGGAACTATTGGTTGAAAGCAGACACCCCCTGGCAGCACTTTTTCAGAGAGCAATTAACTCACTGTCTCCTACAAGGAAACACATCTTTAACAGATACTTCCAAAATTTCAAAAGATAAAGGAGTTGTACTGCACCTGGTTTGTCAATCACCTCTTTTAAGGTCACCCTTCCTCCTGCTTTGATTTGGGTTTTGAGGGTGTTTTTTTTAGATAATTTTGTGTACTGTTTGAATTGTTTTTTTTTTTTTTCCTATGGAATTTCTAAGGTAACAAATAAATCCTCCTCAGGCTGATATTAAAAACCCATATTACCAAAATTTTTCTTGTATGGTTTTGAAACAGGATCCCTTTTACCTTGGAACCTTTGAAAATGTTGTCATCGAAGACTGAAACTCAATTCCTGTGTTTATTTGCCCAGGGTGAAAAGCTTTCTGCTTTGACTGCGTTTCCAGACACCATGCTGATCAATGCAGTCTTAACCCAATTATTATAATTAATCACTGACAGTTGATTTTCTTTGATTATGTTTGGTTCCCTTGCCAAACACACTTAGAAGAAAGTGCCAGGATTATTTTCTTCAATTTCTAATGAGCACAAGATAGTCTCCATCTAAATAACATATAACTAATAACATCTAAATGACCTCTGTGCCTTCATGCCCTGAGTTTTATGTCATTTTGGAATAATGACTCTCTAGATCAATCTTTCTGCATAAGAAAATTTCAATAGTATGAGCACAGATCAAGAAATACAAGAAATTGCAATATATAGATGTGTTACTGTGATTCAGTGGCCACAGCAGGTCACATTGAGCCACTACCTTACTCTAACATAACACTTCTGTCAAAAGTTGATTTTCAAGAGTACTCCAGTCCTCAGACACATGAGCAATTGATGTTCTCCATCTCCTTAATTTGGGTTGAACTAACCTGTAAATCCAATTAACACCAAGGATAATTCAATGATTTCTTCTCTGACTGGTCGCTGGACAGTAGCTGTGATCAGCTGCCATCCTGGGGAATATCAGAGCCAAAATACGTACTCCAGATATTGGTTAAAAAAAATAAACACAGAATTCTCTGATGTATAACTTTTAAGGTGTAAGGATCCCAGGATTTTTTCCCAAGAATAATTTTTAATATAGATTACTGCTGGCCTGTTTCACCCTCTCAACTATATTTCCACCTCTGCCCCATGCATTACATTGAATAAATCTACATCTTGCTAGGAAATGTGGTGCACAGTGACTTATATTTCAAATAAGCTTTGGGAAAATATATCTAATTTTGTCTTAATCTATTGTAGTTGGTCAGCATGAAGATTTTTAATAGGTTTTTTTGTAAGATCTGAAGGTGAGTTACGTAGTTATTAAAAGCATTTTTGTATCCTAAAATCCTTCAGAGCCCTTAAAACCACACAGCCCTGAGGCAAACTCTATCAAGTTCACAGACTTCTTATGTCCAGCAACAACTCTATAAATCTGCAAGGCTCCAGCACCTCATGGTATCTCTTTAAAGTTCATATAGCCCTAAGGCAGTCTTTTCCATCACAGCATGGCCAGAAGGCAAAAAGGCAAGTAGGAGCAGGCGGCATGATGGGTGAAGGAAGACTTCACTGCATCAGAATAAGAAGGCTTGGCACTGGAGATGGGAGCAGACAGCGAAGAGTGGATGCACCTGCCTATGGAGTTTGCAGATGCTCTAGGTATCCCTGTCCTGGAGAGCAGAGATATAGTCTGTGATACATGTACAAAACAGTCTGTCTGATTCTTATTTGGACATAAGTTTGCATGCTTCTTACTACCTATCTGCAAGACAGGAAGAGTTTACTCAGTCTTCTCACTATAACCAGGACAATGACTGTAACATGAAAGGATGTAATTCAACTCAAAATGTCACAAGTAGGAAAATGGAGATGAACTTAAAATTTGGAGCTACTACAGTTAGTCTGACACACAGAACTCATGAGGCAAAACGCATAGAAGAAAAACACAAAATTCCATCTATGATTATTAACACCACCACAGTACAGAGAGTAAAGGATTTCTGCTGCCCCTCTCCAGTGGCAGTAAGCTCACTCACATAAAGCCAGAACTTTCAAGAGTTTATGCTTTAAGAATGTTTCAAGAGATGATAGCTGAGTACAAGGAAGAAAAAGATGCCAAAATAAAGTGATTGTCTTTAGCTGACAAACTCAGCCACCTTTCAGCTTCTTGAGCGTTGCTAGGAGTTCTGGGCACAGAGGCAGAGGGGACCACAAGCAAGCATCAAAGTCAGCCAAAAATCAGTATTTCTGATTGCAACTCAATTAGTGCAAACCAATCCCCAACCTTTTTGTTATTCCCTGTCAAATTAAAACCAAAGCTGGAAAATTGATCACATGAGAACAGAAAATTAGTTTTTCTGCCTATGGCTTCATCTCCAGGGTTGGATTAATGCTCTTGTTGAAAAGAGTAGTAGATAAAAATAGAACATTTAGAGAAGAGAAAGGAAAAAGCCATGAAGTTTATAGAAAGAAATGGTGGTTGGATTTTCTTCACAAGGCAGAACAACCTTGGTCACTAAAATCATGGCATCACTGCATTGATGCCAAAGCAACATGACGATTTACAGTATACGCACATTAAGAAATAGATAAAATCACTGGATTTATTTTACAACATTAAGAGCTTCCAGTTACTACTCTTGTAGGAACGTTTTGAGTAACATATACAAATGCGCCATAAGATTTACATTGCTTTCAATAATGACAGAAAGAAGGAAAGGAAATTCCATTATCATGTCAGAGAAGTAATCTGCTTTCATTCTTGCATAGCCAGTTTGCTTGCATTCAGCCTTACTGCTAGACTTGGAGTAGCCATCGTTAAGTTTCATAAATAACTACCTTTCTGTCTATCTTTATTGATATTTGTGACAGAAGGTGTATTTATGCATAGTGTAAAATTCTCTGTCACGAGAAATTTTTTTCTCATCACTAGTAGGAGTGAAAAGGAAGCTTGAAAGGAAGCCAGCTTCAAAAGGAAGTACCACCAGTTCCACCAGGCAGCAGGTAAATGTAGTGAACACAAAAATATTCTACCAACAATTCAAAAATGAGCACAGATGACGAGCATGTTTCTACAGGTATACAAATTTAATTGTGCTATGTACTCAACCAATAAGCAAACTTGGGAAAACAAATAGCAATATTAGTTTTTCTGCAAGAGCAGATTTAAAAGGGGATAGAGGAGGAAACAGGTGGTTCAGGAGGGAAAGCCTGGACTCTACAAGGAGGAAAAAGCAGGTTAGACCTAACCTCTGGTATCTTTTTAGGATATGAAATAAAGCAGCACTTCATGTCACTTCAGAGGAAGCAAATATCATAATATAACACCACAGACACATTGATTGGTTGACATAAAAAAATAAATCCATCAACCGATAAGGTTTGTCTGACATTGAGTCTGGGGAGCTGTGTCTGATGGCTCTGGCTTAACCAGCTGATGGAAATTTTATGAACTTGGACAGCAGAGGTTTCGACTTTGTGGGTGAAACTGTGCAACAGAAACAGTTTCATTTGATTCAATTCATTGGAGTATTGATTTTCAGGGTTGATGATTTATTAACGTAACATTCAGTACAGTTGGATCTCCCAGTAATGATGATGCTGTTACTGACACCGAAAATAAATCACTGTAAATCTTTAAGAGGAGTGCTTAGCTAACAAATTGGATGTCCTGGATTTCCAGAAGCTTGGGAAATCCCACTAAGTGATATAGTGACCTTTTTTTTTTTCTGTGGAAGTGTTCTCCCTTTTGACAACATTGGACAGAGGACAAGTTTATTTAAAGATACAAGGGAGTTTATAGCCTCAGTTTTTACCTAAACAGTCAATTGAACATGCAAAGTGTGCATTACACATCTAATTTAACTTCTTCACTACAAAAGCAATCCTACATGAAAATCAGGCAGTGATCTAGAAAAATTAACAACTAACCATTGGTGCAAATGTTTACCTGTCTTGTGTGGAATGCTCACAATTTTAACCATAAACAGCATAAGCAAGTCAGCAGCGATGGACAAGTGAATCTAAACTGACCATGTTTTAAAAATACTATATTATGATCTGTGTGCTTCTTGGTGATGTTGTTTGGCTAAAAATAGACATATGTTCTACCTAATACCTCAGTATGCTAGATGAACTCAGAAGATTCTGGCATTTCATCTGTGGAGGTAAAAAACCATTTGGACTACACAAAACCAGAAGGAAATCTCAGCAAATCAGAGGTTGTCTTTGTATCATTTACCTCCAGTCCCAAGAAGAATGACAGAAAGAAACTTGCAAGAATTAAACCAGTCCTACGTTAACTATGACTGTAAGTTAAGTGGCCAATAAACAACCATCTTTTCCCATACAGATGGAGCCCTTCAGATTTAATGCAGTTCCCACTGAACAAAACACATTTAGCACAGTACTTTATGTACTGGCATAAAGTATAAAAAGGACTAAATTTAAGGACTTGACTAGACATGGAAATGAATTTCTCTCTTGGTCCAGTCACTTGCTGTACTGTACCTGCAAATCCGTTCAAATCAATACAGAGCACTGCTGCAGCGGCTGTATAAGATACCTCATCTCAGTGTGGTGTCGAGACTTGGATTCTGCTGCATTTCTTATATAACCCTATTTACCCTGATTGACTTTGTTTATTTCTATAGGCCAGTTTAGAAAAGCTCTGGGTACACAGAAGACAGGTATGGGTTCCTCTGCTCCCCAGTCATCTCTTTCGAGTCTACCTGGCAGATGCCTCACAGAGCATCTACCATTGAAGTGCAGCAACTTCACAGACCTGGAAGATTTTCCTTCGCTAGCACTTTTTCACAGTTTTATTTGCTGACAATGATTTTCAACACATACCATTGTAATTAAGGCTGTACTTGGAGGTAGGCAGGTCTTTGTTTTCTTCGCATGGGGAAATGAGTGCAACCAAGATCATCAAGACTCTCCATAACATGAAAATAATAATACTGCTCATCAGCCTGCTGCCGTATTATTACCCCATAATCACTTTTAGACTGCCCAAGACATGATCTCAAACAAAATGTAGACTATCCCTCTGCGGTAAACAAAGATAAACCAAATGCTCAGTACCACTACATGTTACAAAAATGCATTTCTACAGCTAAATTACAGGAAGGTAATAACTTCACCAGGGGATCATGGCTTCTTTTTTGCTAGGGCCAACCAGATTATTTTGCTTCCTAACAAACTTTATTTTCAAACATACTTTTTTCAGTGTGAGAAAATAACCTTGGGAAGCATAATATACTACAAGCAATTCTGCCTATTTAAATTGTAGCCCAGGCACTAGTAAATAAAATTCCTCAAAAATTCTGTCTGCAATTAGGCAACACTGTAAATGAGCTGCAAAACTGAGAACTAATTTGTCACATTTAGTCACAGCCTTGGCAAGAGACATAAAGAAGAATCTTCCCTGAAGGACCCAAAATTCCCCACTACATTGCTCTGTAGTTGTACTCAAGAGGTGATCAATTAGCTAAAGCTCATTAAAAGATTCACCACACTCTCTCTACACCAGGGTCAGACCAGCTATTGCAATACAGAGGAGATCAGCAGCCATGTAATGCTCTTCCATACTCTCTCCAATGAGTCAGGGACTGATGTTGCAAGATGTTAAGCAAACCTCTTAAGAATATGGATAAAGTCTGACTTCTTGAAAAATATAGGCAACTTAGAATGAAACAGATGTAAAAAATAGTGAGTGGTAACACATCTCCACATTTCTTTCAGTGTTTATTCAGGATGGGTCCCCTCTCTGACTGGCACTCACACAATCTAATCCCCCTTGCTTCCTCAGTAAATAGGAAGCAAGATGAAGATGACATATATATACAACTACAGAAAACAGATTGAGTCAGAAGTTATATGCTGTTTGGGAATTTGAAAGTTTTGCTGATTATGCAGGGCTAGTTCTCTTAACATGCTTCTTTTTAACTTTTGTCTAACGTAGAGGTCTTGGGGCTAAAAATCTGTGCTTGGCTGAATATAACATATTAGGCTCCCAATAAGCTCACAATGAAAATGCCAAATTGGCTTTAAAAAAAAAAAAAAAAAAAAAGAGGAGGAACTAGCAGAGATAGCAGATGTGTAAATGAAGCTTGTTTAAATGTAAAAAACTAGCTGTGAATCACGTTTATCTTAAACCCTGCAGCTCTGTCATGAGCTTTGTAGCAGAGTAGCATGGATCTTCACTGTTAGGGTTGGGAGCAGCAGTAGCCTCCTCCTGCTGCCAAGGGAAACATGAAGCAAGAACAGTAGAGGTGGGTTTTGCAAGTGCTACCTCAGCAGCAGAGGGGTGAGGGAAGGGGAGCAAATTCAAATTATTAATAAGTCCAAGGCTGCTCTAAGACTGTAGTCCAGCTCTGAGAATCTTATTTCCTTGCGTCTGCAAATGAGTGCACAGAACATGCATTATGCTGAAACCTGTGTACCGGTGATGCCTAAAGATTTCTAATTAATTGACACTGGTGGGACCAGCAGAGTTCTTGAGCAGAGAAGCAGATAGAGAGGAAGTAATCTCAGTTATTCTCACCACTTTTCACTATCAACTAAGGGACTTTTCTGCCACTGATTTATGGTTAACCTCATATTAGATATCTTCAGCTGCTTGTAACTACTTTTGTAAGCCAAAATATCAGTATGTGACCATTCACGTAGATGAAAAAAATTGCCCTAATTCAAAACGGGACTCTATTTACTTTGACTGTTCAAGTTGAGTAGCACTTACTCAGATGTGTAGCCACAGTAAATTCAGGGGAGTGCAATTTACTTCTGTTTTATTCCAGATATGGCAACTCTGTCATATATAATTAATCTCCTTCACATCCATCTACTCTGATGGACTTGACTCTCTGAGCTCCTTTGTCACTGGTACGTTAATGTCAGGGAGCTACTTTCTGCTGACAGTGACAAAGTGGTAAACCTGAGGTAAGTCTGTTCATCAGAGATGAGTTCAAAGGCATGTAAGATTTGTCCTAGTCAATCTGCTTCAAGCCCCACGCATATGAGAGGCTGTAGAAAGATTCTCTGCAGAGGGTTTGGATCACACTCCACGTGAGTGACTGCTCTCAGCAGCAGTAATGCAAGGCCCAAAAACCAGAGTTGGATTAGTATTTGCACCACATACCTAGAAAACTAAGTTAGTGGAGCTGCAGCTGCTTTCCTTAGGCTTGCTTCATGAGCCAAACTTAGCTGGTATCAGCCACTCTCTGGATATCTCTCTTTCAGTCTGTGAAACAGGGAACCTAGGGAGACGTGTTAAGCTACCAAGCTTATTTTGGTCCTTCAGCGTGCATGGTGTAAATAGCCTGTCCACTTATCCCTACAGATTTATCACCTCCATATGCAATGCACCTCTTGATAGCAACATGTAGTCTCCACTGAAGTTTCAAGTGGGGTCATTCACTTGAAGTTAGGAAAGTTCTTGTGTATCTGACTGTACATAAGCCTTTATGACCCCAAATCTGATGCCTCTCTTCCATACAATGAATTTGTCTTGGCAGGTGCTTGATTGAAACTCCTGTTAGACTAAAAGGTGACCCATAATTATGAAGGAGTCCTCCCAAGAACTGGGAGATCAATTCTTCCCTTAACACGCGCATCATTGCAATCATCAGGAATTACAGTGGAAGAACAAGAGCCAGGCAGAAAAGCATAAACAGATTAAAAGCAGAAGTGATTATTTTAGTAATTAAACATTTCTTAACTGAAATTACATGAAATGCAAAAGCAGCATGAAAGGTCAGGAGAGATTTTTGAAAGAGTGCTCCAGAGGAAGGGAAGGGGGAAAAAAAAGCAATTAAATACAAAGATAGAAGGTTATGATGCATAGAAGATTATTCCAAACAAGTGGCTGCCAGCAACAAACTGCATTGTTTTGAATGTTTAATTAATAAAATAATCTTTTTCATTAACCGTTGCCAGTGGGGAAGATGGATTGGAAAAAAACATGCAGAAAACAAAACAGACACATTTCTTTCCTGCTTGTATTTACATAAATGTAGAAATCTGACAAGCAAAACTAATTGTTTATCTCCAGTATTAAGGGATCAGAATGAATATGTGGTTATTACTAATGCTGCATGTGCAGGTCAAATTTCCTAAATAACACCAGAATATGGGAGTGGAGGGATCTTCTGAGACAGGCCAAGAGGTTGCCTAACTGAATCTTTGCTTAAACTTTGTGGGTGCACTATATAAGGGCAGCCAGGAGCTTTGACTCCACTATTTTGATTGCAAAGCCACTCCTGAATGCTACTTGTTTCTTGTTTCGGAGCATGACCTTCAGCCATTTTGGAGGTACCTTCAAGAGAGCCAAGTTCTTTAGCTCAAGTTTTAAAGCTCACCCACATGACACCACAACTAAAGAAGACATATGTACTAATTGCCTGCTGAGTAAAGTCAATAAGATGTACTGAATAACTGGTATGATTCCAATTTTTTTTCTGTCCTCAAAATTGCCAGTTCACCTTGACACAAGGTACTATGTCTTCCCCTGCCCTTCTCATCCCTCAAAATGTTTCAAAACATCTCTAACTCTCACAGTAAAATCTTCACCCTTGCAATGAAATCGACTACCTCCCTGGCATTGCCTAAGTCAAAGCGTGGGAAAGAGGAACGAGGGTAGCAATAGGAAAGTGCTGTTGATCTTCAGTCAAGGGCTAATAGATAGACCTGATATGACCAGCAGCAACTCCATCAGCAGTTAAAATCCTGCATTTTCCCAGTAGCTTGATCTGAAATGTGGACAAGCCATGTTCAGTGAAAATATAACTCAGCCATTACATAGAAAAGGCTCCCCTAGTTACATGCAAGCAGTAGTTTTTCCAAAACTTATGCAATTTATCCATAGTCAGTCAGACTTTTTACAGGGATGTACCTGATCCAAAGACATCTTTATTCTGAGATCTCATGTCCCTTCTGTAAATCACAAATACACAGAATTTTAAAAAAAGTCACCAAACTGCCAACACAATTGTTTGGATAGGCTACAGGGGGGGAAAAGGAGGGGGAAAGGGGGGGGAAAGTGAGGGAAAGGGGGGGGAAGGGGGGGAAAGTGGGGGGGAAAAGGGGGGGAAAAAGGGGGAAAAAAAAGAAGGGGGGGGGGGAAATACCCCAGCACTTAAAACTGCTAAAAGTCCTAAGCAACCACAAACAGGCCATAATGACTTCACGTGAACGACACCCTTTTTTGTCCGTGTCTTAACAGACTGACTAGCTACCTCCCATGAATGAGAAAGGATAAATAAACCCTTGAGTAGAGCAGAGACTGAAGGTGTTTGATACTCTCCTTTAAGAGGAAACAGGCAAGCAGGTGGCCTCTGAAGGCAGAAGGAATTGAATAAAGGGCCAGCGTGTAGATGTTCAACCTCTTTCTTTGTGTCCTCTGCTTAGCGTGCGTTTTGCTGTGCCAAAGCACTCCCCTTCTGCCGTCAGCGTTAGTCCACACGGAAAGCTGAGCTGCTGCTCAGAACTCTGACACGATCCGTGATTAAAGCGCGGCCTTGATCAAATGCAGTTTTTAGACTCCGAGCTTGCTATTCTACGCAAGAGAGTGACTTTGTCACAACGCATGAATCAAAAGCCCAACTGGATGCTGTTGTAAATAAAACCACTTTAAACAACAGCAACAATAAGGAAGAATGAAACTTTGATCAAGGTACAGTTAATTGATTAAAATGTCCATTCCGTTGTCCTTTCATGTCTAAGCTTCAGTAAACAACATGACAGAGCAGAACGCAGCATGCAGTAGTAGGAAGGAGGCCACAAAGGAAAGCCTAGCAAGTAAACAAAGATTAAAAAGAGAGGAAAAAAATAGATTATACAGAATAAATACAGAAACCCACTGTGCTCATGCCCAGAAGCTTAACCCAATTCTCCAGCTATGCCACTAAAAGGCAGAGGAATTCATAACCTTCAGCAAAACACAGACTCTTTTTTGCATTTATTTTTCTCACAGTAACCATATGAATTCTATTCTACCAAAAACACAATGTCATTTGTGCACAATGAACCTAGTATAATGCTTCCAATATGAAATTGATTAAGCACTAGGAAAGGATATTGACTTTCATTCTTATGAAATCTGAAAAGAAACCTTGTCTTTGGTTAACAAATAAACCAGGTTTTCCACTCTGTTAAAAGCGGAATTGCTATAGCTATTGCAATTTCTCTCTCGTCTGAGAGGAATCAGGATGGTCCACAAGATTCAATCATTCTCAGAGACATTCAGGCATATTAACAGCAGCAAGGGCCACTGAAATACTTGAGGATGCTTACAAGTAGTCAGAAAGCTGACAGGCTCCTTTTCCTATGCAGTCAAAGGGGATCTCCCATCCCCCCTGCTCCCCTCAAGCAATTCAGCGCCATGATACTTCAACTTCTGCTCTGAATCTTCTCAAGAGAGCCAAGGCTTCCTCCACGGTTCAGATAAAAAGCCTACGGACACCTGCTTCACTTACCAAAGTCCATCCTTTCTAATTATCCCTCTCAGCCTTGAAAGTCTCCTTGGCACTAAACCCACTCGTGTTTTGGCTTAATTTAATGATTTGAGTCGCAAGAGTAATCTGAGATTGAGAGCTGCTGTTGGAGAAATTCCAGGTCATGTTTTTATGTACAAAATAGCGTTCTTGTTTAATTTTTTGTTGTTAATAAAATATCCTGCTTGGTTGCATCTCAGTGTCATTTGAGCTCTGCAACAGATTCAATATGTGAGTACAGGAAGGAGAGAGAAATCCAGGTGTAACCCACTCAGTTTCAAAGGCTCTTAGGCTCTGAGAGAGCAGTGGTCTGAAGTAAATCAGCAACAGCCAAAGATAAAATCGCTTATTCTTCCATGGACTACCAGTACTGAAATGATCATGATACTTAATAGATAGGTAGTAGAGCTGACATGATTTGAGGGCAGTAGCTGCTACAGAGCAACAAAATTACATAATTCAGACATGTAAATTATAGAGATAGGTGTATAGCCAAAAAAGGTGTTTATAAAACCTCACCTGTCATCCTGAGAAGGCCTGGCAATCAGCTCTCCCTTCTAGTGGTAAATCATTGCACTCACTCATTTACTAAATGTGTTTGTTATTAAAACTTAAATAATTCACTTCCATACCTGGTTATTGTTAGACTACCTTTTCCACCTGCATAAAGTAAAAAGTTTTTTCCAGACATGAATCACTAGCATCCTTGTAGTGGAATATGGCTAGCATTCCATTTCCACTAAACTAATGTAGTGGAAGAACCAACAAGTTGAATTGTTTATTTAGAAAATTGGCCTAGGTTTAAGCTTTATTAACATACTACTTTGTTTTCTAACTTTTCTGTGGACAGTTATTGAAATCTTGCATGTGCAATTCAGTACTGTCTCTTAAAAAAAAAAAAAAAGCGTCAGAGAGAGGGATGCAAACAATTACACCTACACGCAGTGCAACATTCTTAAATGATACTTACTTCTCACCTCCAGTCAATTACTCTATATTCAGTCAAGAAAAAAAATTTATCTAAACAGGGACTGCATCAATATAATTCTAGTCACTCAATTTAAAGTGTACTGTGAGTCAGAGTGGAAACAGTGATATGATATACCAGGCTGTTCCTCAGATTGGCAGTTTAGATTCAGGAACTCCAAAATTTTAACACTTCCATTGCAAAATGTGGCTTTACTTTATACCACTTGGCTACCCCAAGCCGAGATTTTTGTCCGCCTTAAGAAACACAATTTTCCTCTGCTGTAGGGTAAATATCTTGCTTTTTCTTCCTCCAGCAGGTACTGATTTCCTCAGAAAGCCTAGAAGGCTGTAAATGTAACCCTTCTTTCCCTGCTCCTGCTCTCCCTTCTCTTTTCTTCTTCATCTGCAATTTGCAGCTCAGCAGCCAGGTGACGGCGAGTGGAGCTGCCCTTTACATATCCGCTCCCTTTGGAGAGCTCAGCTGGGCCCCACGAAAGTGGGAAATTGATTTTCAGAGCCAAGGTGGAGGCCATGGCTTCCTGCAGCATAAATCTGACTTGTCTGATTTGCCAGCACTTTCTTTATTAGGATTTCTTCTTGGCTCAGTCTTCTGGTTTTGCCTGAACTATAACTCACAGGTCTGTACCACTTTGTGGCCTAAACCCTTGGCCTATTATGTTTCTTCCTTTTTGACACATATTCTCATCACACATCAGGCTTCTAAATTGATCAAATTTAAGCCTACTCGGGGGGGGGGGGGGGGGGGGGGGAGTGTATTTTAAACTTCTTATTGCTGCATCAATGCATACAAAATAAGAAAGGTCTAGTTGTCACAGCAACTGACACATTTGCAAGGCACAGTGATTTCTGTCATCTCTAGACCTCCCTGCTCCCCAAAATACAGAAAATCTGCAAAAAGTATGAACGACAGACAAAGAGTTACAGTCACGGATTAAGAGAGAAATGCTTTTGTGGGTCACAGCATCAACAAGGCTTTGCATTGTCACAAGTGGGTGGCTCTCTTTGTCCTCAGTGCCCACTTGCGTGAGAAGGCAGCAGAGGCAAACATTTGAGAAATTGTGAGGGCATGTAATTAGCAGTGCAATTTATGTGCTGGTTATTTTTGCCCAGGTGAATGCTTGGGTCATAACTTACTTCCCAAGTAGAAATGTACGGGGCAACCGCCAACTGACCTGTATTAGAAGATGTTTAAGTATTTTCCAAAACAAACTGTCACAACTTCTACTAAAGCACACTGAAATCCCCCTCCCTGAGGATGTTGTTCAAATCAATGCTTCCCTTAGCCAGACCACCAGCTCACCAGCACCAGTCCTCACTGGAACTCCACTGAAAATCACTGCTTTATGGCCACCAACCACAAGGAAAAGGAAGGGGATGCAGATGCCTTAGGAATAGCATACAGGGGAAGATAAAAGATACTTCTCCTGTCTTTCTCAGCCTCCAATAATCCGCAGTTCAGAAATTCCTCAATCTTGCAGAGGTAAGGCTGAGTTTAATTGCCCTCATAACTCCCTTTCTCTTCTGTGAAGAGTGTCTTATCATTTGAAACTGTGTACACTTTGGGCTTCTACATCCTGGGACAAATAGCTTCTGCTGCAGTAACCACACACTGTGTGCCTTTCAGCTGACTGATTTATGGGATGTCTCTACTCCTGGCACTATGAAAAACAATGAATAATTATTTCTTATTCCAGTTTTTGGTGTTTATCATGATTTCATATGTTTCTATCACAACTGCAAACACCACTGTCTCTTTTCCAGGTTGAAAAATCCTCCCTAGTCTGCTTAACGTCTACCCATGTGGAAGTCATTTCACACTTTTTAGCCATCCTGTCACTCTCCTCTGTACATCACATAGTCCTACTACACCTTGTCTGAGGCGAGGAACGCACCCTGCACACAGTCTTCCAGAATTATTTTGCAGCAACCGTTGCATTTTAGCTTTTGAGCATTAAGCTAAAATTTTCAGAAATCTATCCGCTATAACACTACAATCCCTTTCCCAAGCTAGTGAGAGTTAGTTCAGAGCACGGTGCGTTATTGCCTTCTGTAGCGGAGCACTTCAGAAAAAAGCATGTTCCTTACAGGTGAACAGCGTGCCCCAATGACAGAATAAAAATAGTAATTACAAAGCAGGCCCCAAACCAGGGACAATCCACGAAAGTTTATTCTTCCAGCTGCTTCCTTCCTTTTAATTATTCTCTTACTGTCTTCTTGACAGTACCTGGTTCCAGCTGGGAACAGAAGTGGATATCCAAAACACTGTTGGGCATAACCAGTATAACTCATTTTTATTTCAGAACCAATTTCTACTGGCAGAACTTAAGTTTTTATTTGATACTTACTTTTTCCTGAAGGCACACGTTACCTTACTTAATTTGGGCTTTCCCACACCCCTCTGATTCTTTGACTGCTTGCCTTAAAGATATTGCTTAAATATTCTACATTTCCAGTTATCTGATAAAAAATATACTACTGAAAACAAAATGTCAAGACAATTTCTTGTTAAAACACAAGTAACACTGTAGAAAGGGAGGAAGGACCTAGATACCTGAGCACTAAAACAAAAATAAAAATTTATCAAAGATGGTAGGGTATATCGTATCAGATGATGAAGAAAAAAAGATAAAGAAAGAATCAAGTTTCACAGTCACAATGGTTAGTATCTGAAATCACATTGCATTTTGCTCAACTTATGCTTAAACCCTGGATCATGTAGCATCACTGCAAGGCAGTTAATATTGCAGTAAAGAGAGGTTGTTAAAGAGTTCACAACTCCATTAAGCAAGTGTCTCCAATGCTGGACATCACATTTTTAGATGGATAATATAAAAAAAAAGTAAAACAATATCTTGACTTCTAAAGTACTATTATTATTCCTATTTCCATTTTTACTTTTGCTTTAAGAACATCAGTGAGATACCTTAAAAGCATAAGATACCCAAATAAAATGTTTTAAAACTTGAGTTTTGCAAATCTCAAGGCATCCAAATCAATACACACTGAAGGACAATGCAGTTGAGTGTGGGGGAAGTGAATTATGCCTATAATGTAAAACCTTGGTTGAGTTTTATTAAAGAGAAAAAATGACTCCAAAGCTCTTAGCTATTTTATCTTGCTGAATTAAAAACTTGTGAATATAGTGGTTTTAAATGAAAGTAGTGACATTTTTACTAAAACAGCACAAATGCTACAGCTGTAATAATAGTGCACTTGTGTCATTGTCCAGGCTTAAACATATATGCACACATGGAGGGACAGAGAACTGCTGTCAGTTATATCTTTATTACTTCTACAGTGACTGATGCTTTGCAGCCCAAACGTACACCCCCAGCACCAAGCTTGATGGTTTTTTTTCTCATTTAACAGCCCAAATGTACATCCCTAGCCACTAGTTGGATTTTCTGTTATTGCCTCATGCTTGCAGTGCTTGATATATGAGCTCTAGGCAATTGAGCTCTCCTCTCCAAGAAACAACAAATGAACAGCACTCTGGAAACACTAAGAGTTGCCCAGTATCCCATCTGACTCCGATTAAGTTTAAAATATAAAGAGCCAATCTTGCCAGTACTTATTGCTGCGTGTGTAAGTACTGACTACTATGAATAATAGTCCCACAGAAATCTACCCAGAGTAGATGCACTGCCATCACTTGTAGCACTAAATCACTAAATTATTAAGTAATATTGGGGTAAAGATTACACAAGCAGGTATTTAACAGGTACAATATCTAGGAATATTAGCTTCAGATGTAACAAGACAATTTGCCTGCAAATACTGTGCCAGCAATTTTCTTTTCTTCTTTGCAACAGTGTAAACAACTTCTACACCTTGGAAAGGCAAACAAACAGCTGTGTACAATATATTTAATAATAGACCACTAAAAATATTTCTGTTCAAATAGTCAGAATTGCAGCAGCAAGCCTAAAGCTAATAGCTTTTATGGATCCATTAGCTGGAGTAGGTGCTAAGTTTTTGAACTGGAGTAACAGATTTGCCTATACTGCCTCAAATTTGTACCTTGCAAGGTGCATTTTCTAATTTTGAAAGATGAAGCTAGTAATGTAATATCCAAGTGTGCCTGAACAGTGCATTATATGAACTGCAATGCTTTTTAACCTCTCCTCTAATTTATTAATGTGCCATATTTAAAAAAGCAGGGGCTTTTTCAATCACCTCGTTTAAGTGTCAAAGATGCTTTGACAAACATTTCTAAGATATTAATTATTAGATTATTGATGCATTTGTATTTTGGCAAGTAGTCAAATCATGCATTTCAATTTAATTTTAAGCTTCATGTCCAATTCATGTGAAATATTTTCACATGGTTTTCAAAGCTGCTAATATTAGTCAGACATAGTCTGCTGGTGGGTAATAGCAAGTTTTACAAAAGTACATTTCCACAAGTAATGAAAGTAATTTCACCTAACTGAACTCACTGCTATAGCATTTTTTTTTTTTAATGAAAAAAATGCACAGTGCCTCCCATTACTGAGTTTATCTCTAAAAAAGGACAGCTTGCTACTGGGAATTTCTTACAAATCAAATGGTTTTTAACCCATGACCAAGACTACTGAAATCTGCAGATATGATAGTGTAGATGGCTTCTCCTTAGGAATGAAGGCATAAGATGCAAAGAGAGATAGTCACACCACAGACTATAAGATCTAAACAGAATGGAAGACTAGCCTACTTCCCCTCTAGGTAGAAAGGCAATGCTTTTCTGGAGAGCAGTTCAGGTCACCAAATGAGGTTCTACATCTGAACTACCCCCTAAAGGAGCTTATATCTGTCCACTGATTATAGGGAAAATCTGTGAACACTAGCCAGACCAAGTGTTTGTGTTGCATGTTTAAAGTAGCATGCAGATAAAATTCACCCAACAGAAATATGCGTAATATATATATTTAACAAATCAAAAAACAATTGTTCTGGAGCCCATCAGAGCTAAGCCATGTAAGAAGGGTTGCATTGCCTGTCATATTCCACCTGGCTTCCTGAAATTTCATCCGCAGCCTTTCCTTGCTACATTTGTGGGTGCAGCTCCAAATAGTCCATCAACACCACTTTCTTGCATACTTGTTAATGATAGCAGCAGCTTAATCACCTGTTGGTCTGAAAGCTCTGCTCTTACAGAAAAAAAGTGTAAAGGAGGGTAGGATCTCATTTAAGTACAGTCCAGCACTGACAAGAATTCTGGGGTTTTTTTGCTGAAAGGGAAGTCAAACAAGGAAGTTTTTCAGGGATGTTGAACAGGACCTCCTCTTAACTACTTGCTTTGGGGGTCTTTCTTGAATGTAAACAGTCTACCTTAGTTTTATTAATACAAAGTGATATTTCCTCTGCTACAGAAGAGAAGCTTTTTAAACTACTGAGCTATGTGTAAAAATAACTAGGGAGAAAAACAAGATAAAAAACTGAGATAAACACAAGTAAATTGCTAGATAATCTTTCCTGTAGACTGCACTTTAGCTAAATTACCTGTACTGATCTTAATTATCCAAATGGCTCTATTAAACAAATGAGATGTCTGAGAACCACACAGGTATATGCATTCAGATTTTGCTCCCCAACCTGTTTGATTAATATGCTACAAAGCTAATTAATCTTACGGGGAAACATAAGAGTTGTGCTTCATATCGCACAGGTTACCTGTTGTTAACTAGTAATACACCCAAAAGAACTTTGAATCTAAAGGGTGCATTCACTATTCATATGTTCTCTTTTTAATATTAAATTTTAGGACTGCTTAATTATTGCTGACCTTCCCCTTAAAAACCAATTATTTACAGCATAAATTTGAACATTCAAAAAATATGCCAGAGAAGTTGTGTAGACAGACTTGCAAAGTTCTGCTTATAGGAAAACTTTTAATGTTGTCATTGAGTACTGAATTGCAAACTACAGTACTCAGGCTGTGGGACTGGAATTTTCTAAACAGCAAAATTTCACCATGATTTTTGAACCCCTAAAGCAAAGACATGCCTAACTTCGGACATGACGTAAACCCTGAAGATGACAATATTTGTTTGCAAACCTGTCTGCCATACAGAAGACTAATTAATCCTATGATGATATATAAATAGATGACAATATATGCTCCACAAAACAGGATAATTTTCCTCACTCTCCTGCATATAAATTGAGCAGACAGCCTGCCTGTGAAACAATAGGAAGCAGTAGAAAATCTCTTAAGAAGACTTAAGAAGAGATATCTTCGGTATGTCTGCAAAGCCCTGCCTTTCATTGAGTTCCAGTACCAAAAAAAAAAAAAATGTTTAAGAAGCAAAATGCGCTTTATCAAAGTTAAGGTCAGTGTGCAACTTCATCACAAACCATGGGTACCTAAACATTGAAGAGGTTTTTAATTGGAAAGAAGCCCTTTAGGTGAACCTGAAAAGGCAGGTGAGATCCGATAGCTGGAAATTGGATGTGCCAGATCACCAAAATCTTTACATCAATATTTTCTAAGATGATGTAGTTGAAAAATATGTAGTCTGTGATATACTGTTAGAATAAGTAGTACAAGTTGGCTTTATTATTCTCTACTAAAATGAAAATTTCACTTTGTGAGATTGGCAGAAAAACAACCTTTTAAATTGTTTATGATGAGTAAAACATAAGTACACACAAGTAGTCTAATAACTGCTGTCTGCTAAAATAAACAAGGATGTATACAAAGGAAAGTGTATACACTTTAAGATAAGAAAGATGCTCTGATAGAAACACGGTGTTTGTGGTCTAAGCACATTTTTCTTCTTTGGCCAAAAGACAATTGACCCTACAGACACAATACAAAAAAACACTGAAGCAAAAGTTTTGTGGTCAAGTTCTAGAAGAGATGAGAATAAAGTAGTCAAATGGTTATGTCACTGGAGAATCTGGGCTTGCCTTTACATTTCAGGATGTGGATGTCCTGCCCTACGTCAGGATGTTTTCAGAGAAAGAGAAAAGAGAAAGAGCTTCATCAGGTACATTCACACCAACACTGTGCTTCCAAGAAAACACCTTCCTGTACCGTTTACATGATTATGCCTGGTCTGCTTCCACAGGTAGAGCAGGTCGTGTTACACAGTTTTAAATCTTTTCAAGATGCATGTCTTAAGACACTAGCCTCCTGCAATACTATCATGTAAAAGGGACTTCCCATTATGAAGGTTAGAGTAAGATTTCCCATTGCTGGAGTGCTACAGGTTTTGTAAAATGTCTCTCCCTGGCAATTGGCCAACAAAGGATACCACTAGAGTGATGGAACCAGTGGCTTACTATAGGATTTCTGTTGCCAGCTAGCCATAAACATTAAATTTACTATGAAATCAACTAGTATGGCAACAACAAAAAAACAAATTATAAGAAAAAAATATATTTACTTATTACAGTCATCATCAACATCATTACGTTGCATGTAATAACATTTATATAAAAAATATCATTATTCTACTATTTATGAAAAATTTTACCTGATAGCTCTTCAATGTAATGAAATGTAAGGATTAATTAACCCTGTGAAAATACACATTCTGCTAACCTTGTTTTTAAAAGTCTGGGAAGTTCCTCATAGACATTTAACTCTATGAGAGACAGGAGCTTAAGGGCTAAACATTTAGAAATTCTGTGTTCCCAAAAGGAGGATTTTTCCAAAAGGAAAAATCATTATTTTTCTTCAAAGATGCATTGAGTTGAACTGTATTTGAAATATTTAAAGAAATAAAGCAGAACAAGAAAAGGTATCAT
This sequence comes from Pelecanus crispus, assembly GCF_030463565.1. NCBI lineage: Eukaryota > Metazoa > Chordata > Aves > Pelecaniformes > Pelecanidae > Pelecanus > Pelecanus crispus. The sequence continues at coordinate 105,463,097 of NC_134643.1, read as the reverse complement.
CAAGGTGTTTCAACTACTGATGAGATTTTAAAGCATATCTTTAGCTAGCAGCCCAATACAGACCACCACATTCAAAAGCTTACATATAATTTGGCATATTTCTCTTGGAGGGATGTTTTAACTGTCTGGAACATGGACAATAGAAATAAAAACAGCAGATGGGATCAGAACATTGGTTTACTAATCCAACTAAAAGCACTTATATGAGAAGAAAGTCAGAAACAACACTGGTAAAAAATTATATTCTGTAATCCCAAAATAAATCCTTACAATACACAATGTGTCCTTGTCTTTTAGTATCTAGAGAGGATTTCTGACTCCATCCTCTATTTCTCTCTTTAATCTACCTTAGCCTACTGCAGGAAATAAAAAAGCAATTTAATGTCTTAGAGTAAATTTTTTTAAAAAGGTTAGAATGCCATTTGCTCTCTTTTAGAGCTTTGTACAGCTGCAGGAACATACTATCAAGCTTATAAGGCAGAGATTTTTCTTTTGCAAAACACACCTTTGCAATTACAGAAATTATTCCCAAAGTTTATCAACTAAATTTGTGCACATGCATGTGTGCATGCACATACAAGCTTGTTTTCAAGCAAAAAGTTTGCTTTTTTTTTTTTTCCCATCTTTCATAATAATTAATAGTTTCCTGTTGGTAAGAATAGGAAACAATGAAGAAACACAAGTAGAAAATATTAAACCTGGACATCTGCATGTTTTGTAAGCCTTTGATAATTTTCTTTTTAGAACAATATCTACATTTCTACATTTTGCATGCTTTATCTTTTCAATTATTATTACACCATGGTCCAGTAGGCAGATTAAAAAGGAAGAAGGAAACAGTAAGAGTAAGAGGAATAAAAAGAGCAGAATGCTAGAAAAATGAATGAAAAAAAAAAGTTAAGAGAACCAGCACTTCAAGAGGTGGAAAGCAGCCATCTCTGATATTACTGGAAGTCTCAAAATTGTCAAAGTTACTTTGCCAAAGATAAAAATAGAGGCAAGGCTGCCTCTCATAAAGAAGGCCACTATCTGTTAGTGTGCCTAAAAGTAGACAGTGCCTTAGCCAGCACAAATCCTTTGGGGCACAATATTAAATGTGGCATGAATGAGGGCATGTTGGGAAGCAACTTAGAAAGATGAGGAAGAAACGTTCACATTAAGTCTTGTTTAGGACAAGACTGAGCAGAGAAGGAGACTGTAGGTAGGAAAGGAAGGTCATAGCACAGACTGGACATAGAAGACAGAAAGATCTGGACAAATGTATGTGGCGATAAGGAGAGATGGGAGAAGATAAAAAAGGGGAAGGGCATTCACAGCCTAAGAGGTGGGTTTCTAAATGTCTCCAGCACTTCTGAGGAGCAGCTAGAGATCACGAGAGAAAAAGAATGGGAAAGTAAAAGGAGAGCACATGCAGGAGATGGGAAGGAGACTAATCAGGCCTGAAGCTCTGAGACCAGAAACATACACCAAAGTTTCACTAAAGAAATTAACCTTTAATGAACATTGCCATGTCAATAAAAGCTGTGAGCCAGGCTTTGCCACCACGAATCTCTATTAAGTTAACTTGTCTTGTTCTGAAAGACGACATATGAACACTAGTAAAAACTTTCCGCTTTCACCATGTGTTACATCTACACTTCAGGCTGTTGCTACGAGCCATAGTGACAGAGGTGCTGGGGTGTAGACAAGGTCTGTACGAGCAGGGTGATGTCTAGGGGGAACTGAGAGCAACTGAGATGTATGGGGAAGACCCAAGTCTGGCAGACATTTGCAAGTGGAAAAAGAGATGGTAAAGTCAGTTAGGAGAAAGTAAGTGAAGCCTTGCGTTGAGCAGTTACAATTGCATTCTTCTGTCCACTGGAGGTCCTGTTTTCCATCAGTTGACTATATGATCATGCTGAGATGGGGGCTTTAAGAAAAGTCATGGAACAGGTCAAATCAAAGCTTTTGTTTTTAAGGTCTTACAACTCTATCAGTCAGCTTCATGTTTGTTTTGGAGATCGTCACTGGCTCTAGAGCTTTTAAGACAAGCAATAAGTAATGAAAGAACAGATGAACGGAAGTCCTCTTTCATTCTCTCCCATCTGATAGAAAGGGAGGAATGACCAAGAAGTGAAAAAATATCTCAAGCTAAATTCATGGAGGAGCAGATGAGGGACATGAGCAAAAGAAAAGGAAATTAGAAGTAGAAGCTGAAATGGAGTTAGCACTTGACAAATCTTTGGCTTTGTCAGACTCAGTAGTTTCCATTCCACAGAGGCCAACAGGAGAAAAATGGCACCTGAGGTGAAGTGCTCAGTTTTAAGAATGTCTTCTGAAAATAATACGGATTTCAGCTAGCTTCATGCTGCACCACAAAGATTTTTTGTGCTTGTTCATGGAAGGCTTCACTTTGATAGCCCAGGCTGCTGCTGGCCAGAACTGCATGCAAGAATTCCCACTGCCCCAGGAAAAGAACGGGGAAGAAATCTGACTATTGCAGTCTTGTGACAATACTGACCTTGTTTTGAAACTTTCTCAGAAAATAAGGCAGTATCTCCCAGTAAAGGAGGTGTTATATGCCCAGAAATATTATTTTGTTTGTTAAAAAGTAAGAAAAGGTATCTAATAAAAAAAAACCAAAACAACCCACAGATAATTTTGTGCTAGGAGGGCAGTACAACACTGCCACCTTTGGTATTGAGTTAGGCTGTTCATTAACAGATACATCTGTGACGCACTGACACAATAAGTACATTTCTGTGCTAATGACACATGTTAATCTGTCAGACTGAATACAGCATAATATCTTTATATGTTTAATACATAAGTATTTGACAGAAAAGCAATGCAAGGGTTGCTCTGCCTAAAAAAACCCAGCTTTGCCCTCAACATAAGGACCACCCTACACAGCTCATGCACTGATTAAACTAATTTGATTGGGATTTATGAGTTCACCAGCAAAGAGAAATGTCTTGAAGAAGGTGGCAACTACTGTGAGTCTATTTTAAAAACTGTCCTACCAGAACGGATTCATTTTAATGAAGTGCTGAAGAGGTAAGCCAAGAGTAAAATTGGCCCTCATCAGGGTACAATGTTACCTGTTAATATTGCTCTGTAGCATGTAGGAAGGTCGATCTGCATCTATGAACTCTCTAGATGTCAGTAATTCAACTACTCTCTCTCTGATCTTGGTGTATGAGAAACATTTCGAAGAGGAAGGTGTAAATCACCATGTTACAGCACACCCAACTAGTGCAATACTTCAACTTCTCTGTTACTTCAGGCACCGCAAAGCAAACTACTCAACCTAGAGAGACAGTGTCAGCACCTGGAAAATATGCCTCAGAAGAAAGAAGAGACCGAGACTGAGAAAGGTGTTGGGATGGAGTACAAAAGCTATCTTTCAATTTTGATCCGTGCTGGATTGCCACAAAAAAAATTAATGCAACAGATTGCTTCCATAAAAGTAGTTTTCCCAGTGCTCTCACCTAGTGTCAGTACTTTCTCAATTTATTAAAAAAAAAAACATTTTTGATGGACAATGTCAGCTAATTACCAAACTATTTCTTGATATACCAGTACACTTAAAACTAGATAAACTGAAGGTGATAACTTAATTTGTGAGTTGTTCTGGCAGACAGATGATACACCATGAGTCCATTGAGATGTGTGGAATCCTCCACCTAACGAGCTTCACAATTAAATATAACAGATATCATAGGAGGTAGCTAGAAACAAGAAAACTATTGTAACCTAAAACCACCAGTAGTATGGGGCTATGAGAAATCCTTGGAGGACTAAATTCTGTTCAGTGTAAACCTGCAAGCTGGAAACTGGTGGACTGCAAGGCAGCTGAAATAGCATTACGGCTCTGTATTTCTCAAATGATCAGGATGATTGGAGATAAAAACTTGTTTCACTGACTTCAGGGCGGTGCCTGTGAATTGACACTGGGGTTTGTTTCAGAGGCCTAGAGGCAAGCTGAATAATTTACTTGAGATCCCAGCATCTCTCTTTTTATTTGTACTTTTCTCTCTCAGTTTCTCCTGCTAATAATATTCTTGCTTCTGGCTAACCGTATTGTGTATCACCAAAATCTCATCACTATGATAGTTAGAAAACATAGCTCTTCTCTTTTCCCAAACTGACCATAAGGCTAATACTTTTTTTCCTATCTGTCATTAAAAGCAACTGTAGAAAACAACAACCCTTCTAACTTTGCAATGACATGTAAGATGTACTATATCAGATAGCTAGAAATGAGAGAAAATTTTGTAAAGCAAAATCACCCAAAACACAGGGCTATTATTTACCCTTGGAGAACCAAATTCTGTTCAATATAAATCTGAAAAAACCTGCAGAAAAATGGAACTTAATTTCCTACTTTTTGTGAATTAGTGGAGTGCATTTTTAGGGTGTTTAAGGGGAAATATGTGCTTTACTTCACTAGAGCTACAAATGCTGGACCAGTTTTAAAACTGAGCTAGAAACAAAAACTGATTAAGATATATCCAAAAGAGTTTGTGAGAGAGTAATGTAAGAAAAATTACATCAGAGACAAAAAGGGGACACGTGCAGGAACTGAAGCTATTGTTTTAGAAGAAAAATGAAGATAAAGCTTTTAACTTTCCAGAGGGTTGAAAATGAGCAAGATAGTTATTGTGTAGGGGAAAAAAAAGGAAAACTTATGAAGATGGAAAGGTGAATCATAGCTGCAGATAGCAGAGAGAATTCAGCTCAATTCATATACTTCAGATACAAGTGAAAGTGTCTGGTCACTTAGAGCTGTGGGTTTTTTAGTCTTTTCATAGATGAAGTGTGCAACTTCTAGCTGTATTGTGAGATGATTGTACAACTGTCCTTGTTTCGGCTGGGACAGAGTTAATTTTCTTCCTAGTAGCTGGTATAGTGCCTCATTTTGGATTTAGCATGAGAATAATGCTGATAACACACTGATGGTTTAGTTCTTGCTAAGCAGTGTTTATACTAAGCCAAGGACTTTTCAGCTTCCCATGCTCTGCCAGCAAGAAGGTGCACAAGAAGCTGGGAGGGTGCACAGCCAGGACAGCTGACCCAAACTGGCCAAAGGGCTATTCCATACCATATGATGTCATGCTCAGTATATAAACTGGGGGGACTTGGCTGGTGGGGGCAGCCATCGCTGGGCATCGGTCAGCAGGTGGTGAGCAATTGCATCACTTATTTTTCATGGGTTTTGTTCCTCTCTCTCCCTTTTGTTGTTTTTCTTTTCATTGAATAATATTATTATTATTATATTTCAATTATTAAACTGTTCTTACCTCAACCCATGAGTTTTCTTACTTTTGCTCTTCCGATTTTCTCCCCCATCGGGTGGGGGGAGGGTGAGCGAGCAGCTGCGTGGTGCTTGGTTGCTGACCAGGGCTAAACCAAAACAACACACTAGAAAAGAAGTGTTGCAGAAAACAGCAGTTCATGCAAACCTGAGACACATGCACCCCATGGGATCTGTGGAGAGTGATGGCAGTGAGAATAGTGGCAGATAGCACTAGCAACGCTTGCTGACAGAACTGAATGAAACAAATTCAGGTGGGTTTTGAGTACCTAAAAAAAAAAAAAAAAAAAAAAAAATCTATCAAATGAGTTCTCCACTCCTTATGTTTGTCTTAACAGTTTTCTCTTCCCTTTGTCATTCTTAAGAGCCTAATTTCCTCAGAAATACTCCTTTTCAATTCTTCTCTCCCTCATTAAGCCCACTGGAAAGTGATTTGCTATTACGTTTATGCAGAGCTCTTTTGATTACACAATGAAAAAGAAAAGTTGTCCTCATGACAGACCTTCTTCATATTATCGAAGTGCCCCTTAACTAAATCTGGAATTCTGCTCCAGCTTGTTATAGATTCTCACATAAGCCAAACAATTCACCTGCAGACAACCCTTTTTCAAAATTAATGGGAATATAGGAGAAGCTAGTCTGCCTGCCTTGTATGTTCATTGAACATTGATCTTTAACCTGCACTATCAGACCTTCTGCAATTTGTTTGCAGCAATTGCTGACAGAATGAAGGGTCAATGCATTACAACATCAAGTCTTGGCTGTTCCAAGCCCTGCTATAAGATGGATGGTATTGAACCTACACCTCAGGAAGGGAATCAAGCAGTTTCCTGGTAGCTTCCTTGTAAAGAATTATCACTTCAGACAATCGCATGTTTGCTCCAAGGAAATCAGTACATATTTTACCAAACACCCTTTCATTGTAGAGATATCAAAGCTGGACTATGCTTTTGACAGAGCTGTACTTCAGTCTTCTGTTAACTAGGTACTAGACACTGATCTCAAGGAAAGTTGCTGTTAGCCCCCCTAAAATATGTATATATGAACAGCACACAAAATAAGAAAAGTTATGTATGTATACAGTAAGTACAGTTCTCTGTTATGTGTCACCCATATATTCCCTGATCTCATATTCCTCCTCTATGTTACGGTATCCTGCTACTTCTGATAAGGTTATATTCTCACCTTTAGTTGAGAAGATGGATTGTTACATGCTCTGTGTCATTTACAAAGATGAAACAGAAACACCAGGTAGAAAGGTAATCCCAATACAAATAAAATCATACCTAAAAGACTCTGACCTCAACTGTATAGAGTAGACACACTGAAAGTGGATTGGAAAAAGAATTTTTTTTTTTTTTTTTTTGAGAATGCATCTCAAAGAAGTTCCAGTCTTGGATCAATACATGACTAAGAGTTTCCAAATTTTACATGGCACCATCACATCTATTTGACAAAACCCTGCTTTATAAATAAGAAAAGAGGTGATGAATGTTTTCTTTATACCTGTTTTGCTAATTTAAATCATAAGCATTCAAATCAATGACTCTCTTGCCCTCACTTAACAGCATCAAGCTAACAGGTGATCAGACTATAATAGAAAACATTTAGTAGTAAACCAAATTTCATCTAACTTGTTTCTTATTTTTATCAAGCTTGACTGTGTTCTTATCCCTTCGATTTGGTGAAAGGATCCTGTATGCATGCTGAAGAAATCCCCATTTCTATCCTCCTGTCTGAGGAGGTGAAATCCCTACCAAACAGATACAAAATCTACGTTGGCTTTGTGAAGCTTTTGCTGCAGAGTAAGGTAATGACTTTATAAGCACAAAGGTTTAACAACTAGTGATATGAAGTGCACTATAATTTCATCTAATTCCTCCATCCTGAATGGCTTTTTTTCCTGCTCTTTGCAGTTCCCACACAGTCTTTTGATTAATTTCTGTCATGGAAATTACAGCTGTTGCAATACTGCATACAGAATGCTGCACTTGCATACTTCTTTGGTATTATTTTCTTCATAAGGATCCTATCAAGTAAAAAAATGAATAAGCCACAAATTCTGGGCCTCCTAATGTTTCACTTGTTCCTTATTCTCTGTTATCCCAGAAGCTAAGCTCCTAAATGCTTCTGTACTCTTGGTACTTTCTTTTTTTTTTTAATTCTTTTTAAAGATACTTACTGTGTTTCACATTGTATATGTCTGCAAATTTGTTTCAAGGAAGCAACTGATCTTAAAAGACACATATGCGCTGAGCTTCTCATTGTGTAATTCCCTGATAAAATACAAAGGCATTGAGCAATCTCATTTTACAGTGTTCCTTGAAATGACAAGAATCTTGTGAGAACTCTTAAGCACTGAAAATCTCTGTGTCCTGTGCTCTTAAAAGGTCAGCTCTGCACTAACTGAGAGTCAGAAATTTCCAGGGCTCATTTCCTCAAAATCTCCTAGCTTCCTTTGTAAGGTGTTATTTTTCACCTGCGAAGAGGATGCAGGTTGTTACCTGTATTATCCTTGCACAAGTCCCTTTTGGGTGGGGAACTCCCATTCTGAGTTATGTTTTGAAACTATTCTGCAAGCTTCAATTTTGGCAGAGGTGTATTAGAGGTGCTCAATGCTCCAGTTTCTGCTAGGGAGGCAAAAACTTCCAGTTCTGCACAACACAGAAAAGCAAATCTTTCCTCTGACTGATGCGGGGAGCAAGCCTGCCAGCTCAAGGGACCCGAGATGTTTACAACACGATGCTGATGGAAAGTTCCTCTTCAGCCTAATGATGTGCAAAGAGAATCAGTGAGGGACACTGTACCATAAATGTTTGCTGCTCCTTTCTCCTATTTCCCCACATCCAGTCATCTCCCAGTTCCTCCCCATCAATATTTTTCTGCAAAAGACTTATCCAGGATGGCTGAGGAGGGGTCTGCTGGTGAAAGCTGTTCATTTAGGATCCCTCCACCACTGAAAAAGAATGAGAAGTACCTTCACTGTCATCTCCCATTGCTGGAGAAAAAGCCCAGATGACCAGCTTAGGTCAGATACAGAACATTTTCAGGGTACTGAAGTCAGTGAAATGAATCTGAACAGTAATGTAATATTCCCATTTTTCTGAGATTCCTGCTCTTATATCTGAACTACAACAGGCAAGTTCAGAAGTCAGAATTCATCCTTTGCAAAATGTTACATAGAGAGGCAACTGCCTCCCCATGAGCCTCAAAGACTTTCAGCAAATTATGGATGTACACGAGGCACATAAGGCTGCACTGCTGTAAAGGAGGAATTTATGGTTGTGAGCTTGCCTGCATTGTGTAACCAGATCAGGCAGACACATATTAAACCAGGGGTGTAAAAGAACGATGCAAACCGTACTTACAGGCAGGAGTCAATCAACTTCAAAGAAATGCTGAAGCATGAATTACAGTTGACCAGAAATTGTGAGGTAAGCCTCTTTCAACAACAACCATTAACAAAGGCGTAAAAGGCCTGCTGAAGAAATCAATCCATAATTGGAGCATTTATCAAGTTCATATAGATTTGTGTTGTTCCTATCTAATTTGGATGGTATTACCAAGGAGATGCCCACAAGTGGGATATCAAAACAGCACCTGGAAGGCTATTTCCTCATGTTGTTTTATCCTTTTCGTATTCTATTGAGGAATAAGATCAGATGTTAACTTCAAAGGACAGCCAGATTCCTTGAAAAGAGATTGTTATTGATCATAGGTCCACAGCTGTGCACGTTAGAATGCTGTGTAAGCTTTTCCGTATATGAATCCTCCGTGTGGCTTTTCCTCATATATTTAATTCTCTGTGCCTATGCTTTATCACTTTTTCCAATCACACAAAAAAGCTAATCTAAAAGATAAGCAGGAAATAACATTTGGAATAGACAGTGGAGTTTGTTTACATTCTGCTTTTATCTTGAGGGGGCTATTTTTGCTGATGAGGAAGGAAAAAGTCAACAAAACAGCTAAGAAATTAAATAAAAAAATGAACTTCAGTTTCCAAGGGGCAGCCTCAGATCAAATTTGTTCAAATAGCAATATACCTTTAAAAAACAAAATGAAATCCCTTAAAGATGTTTTTTAATGCCACCAATGCTTGCAAAGTCAAATTTTACAGCAGTCACCCTGTGTGAGGGATATTGGCACTAAGAATTCTTTTACTGTAGAAATCCACAAAATAAAAGCAATCTGTAACCCAAATGTTGCTTTACTGCACAACACTGACATTCTTCACACAGGATAAAAGATTAAATGGGAAAGGAAATTAATTTTCTGAAGGTTCCTCCTTCACCTCACCAACTCCCAGCTCCTTCTCTCTCCTTTCTGTTCTGAATATTTTGAGAGATGGAAAACAGAACCCCAAAAGAAAGGAGAAAAAAAATATTGCAGTAGTGCAAGGAAGCAAAATTAAGATGTGTAGTTGCAAAAAACTTAAATAAGAATGTGACTAAAAGGTGTGGCTTTTGGCTTTTTAAAGTTATATAAATAAATATAAATACATATATGAGTACACGTATTTATATACATACACTACCATAAATCAGATGGGGGGACTTTTGCCAAAAATCTGGCTAATAAGGTTCAATTACGGGGCTCTGAGCTCTGCTACATACATAGCAATACCCCAGTAATGACAAGAGATAGATAGTTTTAGTACAGAATACATGATTTTGTCATTATATTCTAATACACCTTCAAAGAACTTTGCAAAATCCTTCTGTAGACTTTGAGAATTTAGAGATTGTTTAACCACAGGTTGGTTTTGAGTGTGAACTAACTGGGCACCCAGTCAAGGGAGCAGGTGAAACCAAACCAACAGAGGTAGTACTGTACACAACACAGAGCTCAGCTCTGGAGCACAAGACGGTTCAGGTACTGAAAACAGTCATTGATTCAATTAGCAGTGAGACAAATATATTGGAAAAAATCATCAAGGGTTCTCAGGTGCACATTTCCAAAGGCTGGGTGAGTGTACAAGGGAAACATTCCTGACTGATCACCACATTCTTATATTCTTCCCTTGGCATCTATTTTTCACCTGTCAGAAACAGGATGCTGGATCAGAAAGACTGTTTTTCTGAGCCAGTAGGGCCCCTTTTAATATCCAGGAATATTAACTGAATGCTGAATTAAAAATTGTTAATTGGGGGTTTTAGGGGTTGGGGTTTTTTTAATTTACTTAGTTTGTTGTTTGTTTGGTTTTTTTTTTTTTCTAAAATACTGCAAAGCTGGGAATATGTGTTCCTTTTCCATTTTCAACCTGAAGGAGAAAATAGAGCAGAGAGCTCATGGAGGTAGAATTAATTTTTTTAAACTGTATTTTTTTTGTTTGTTTGTTTGTTTTTGTTTAGGTTGGAAAAGACCTTTAAGATCATCCAGTCCAACCATTAACCTAACATTACCAAGTCTACTCTAAACCAATCAAGGGTAGACAAGACTAAACCATGTCCCAAAGTGCCACATCTACCCATTTTTTTGAATGCTTCCAGAAATGGTGACTCCACCACCTCTCTGGGCAGCCTGTTCCAATGCTTGACTACCCTTTCCATGAAGAAATTTTTCCTAATTTCCAACTTAAACCTCCCCTGACACAGCTTGAGCCCATTTCCTCTTGTCCTATCGCTAACTACTTGGGAGAAGAGACCAACACCCACCTCACTACAACCTCCTTTCAGGGAGTTGCAGAGAGTGATAAGGTCTCCCCTCAGCCTCCTCTTCTCTAGGCTAAACAACCCCAGTTCCCTCAGCTGCTCCTCATAAGGCCTGTGCTCCAGACCCTTCACCAGCTTTTTGTTGCCCTTCTCTGGACACGCTCCAGCACCTCAATGTCTTTCTTGTAGTGAGGGGCCCAAAACTGGACACAGTATTGCAGGTGTGGCCTCACCAGTGCCGAGCACAGGGGCACAATCACCTCCCTGCTCCTGCTGGCCACACTATTCCTGACACAAGCCAGGATGCTGTTGGCCTTCTTGGCCACCTGGGCCCACAAGTAGATGCATATATTTTAACTGTCAATGTCTGAAGTTACACACATGCAATCAGATATTCTAGCTACTTAAACTTAAGAAAGTTTAAACAACCTTTCTCCAGAACTCCTCCTATTCTCTCCTTTTAGCAGTGTTACAAAATAAAATGTCTAGTTGCTACAGAATGTCATGTCTATGTCTCTTCAACCTCTACAGTAATTTGGAAACTGATTGGTAGTTACACTGTCTTAGATTTTTCTTTTTTGAGCTAATGACTATAAATCAAAATCCAAAGAAGAATTCAAATTACATTCCAAAAAATCATTCAAACCAATGCTCCTTTCACCACTGTCCCTACCAGCATGATTAAAACATTTGGAAAAGGGAAAATATTTAGACAGCCCTGTATCCCTTCCTCTGAACCTACTGACCCATTCTACCATCTTAAATACATACCCTCTGGCAAGACAGAGATGCTTTTATAAAACAGAAAACAAAGTCCAGACACAGAAATTTAAGGTTTCTGAGGAAGATACTGTAGAAACCTGTGAATCAAGCAACAGATACAATGTATACTTCTAGGTTACTGGTATAAAATGGAAGTTGATAGGAACTACCACAAGCCCGCAAAGAAACATGCATAGATATATGGTGTAGGACAAAGCGTCCCTTGTACATCTCCACAACAATCACTTATTTTATCATTCTAAAAAAGTGACACTTATTAGGGGGAAAGTATACCCCTGCACAAATTCAGCAGCATCATGAGAACTGCGTAATACTTATATAATTGAAAAAAAAACCCACAAAACACCCACAAGTACCTTTTCAGGACAGGGCTTGCATAGAACCTCAGTGTTGCTGAAGTTGTGTGGCATGTACATACACTGACGTGGGAATTTCAGCTAACAGTCTGTCTCCCAGGGCTTGTTAAAACTACCTTCCTTGTTCTTGTTACACTCGAGTAGTCATTTTGTAATTTTTTTCACTGTTTGGAGTTAAGAAGCTCTACTTAGCCAAATAGCTCTTTATAGAGGCTGCTCTGCCATGTAATCAAAATATCTTACAAAAGGCTGCTCTTTCAGAAAGATCAAATTAGCTCCATTTGAAATACTTCTTTTCTACACTTTCAACCAAAACCTAGAAGTGACTGGTAATAGGACAACCAACAAAGCTCATGCTGGGTGCACTGCTGGTGGTAATCATTATTTAATTAGTCCAAAGGCAATTCAATCAATAAACAGGCTTGAACTAAATGTTATTAATAAATTTATCATTTAACTGATTTGGCAAATACTATGTGATATTGAAGTACAGCTGTGACAGGTGTTTAAGAAACTTTTTTTTTTTTTTAAGATAACATGAAAATATTTTTAATAGACAGGGACAGATTAGAGGTATGCATGTACACATTTGTCCATGTGTATCTACTTCTTTATAAAATAAAAAGTATACAGGATGAACAAGAAAATTTTGGTTTTGTTTTGAATACCCCCAAATAAATTAAGCGGAATAGAAATTTACAATTTTCTTACTATAGCAGACCACTTCCCTCTGGCTATTTTTTATATTTTGACAAGAACAAAATAAATAAATAAAAAGGTGCTGGCTTTTTTCTGACATGTAGCAAGTTATTCAGAACAGATTCCAGTGAGAGGTGGACTCCAAAAATCAATATGCCACCACAAATACAGAAAATGCAAGTTAGATCTTCTGTGACTTGTATTGCTGCCTGTGGCTCTCCCTGGGAAACTGAATTCACTGTACAGTGAGGCGCCTTCAAAGTCCCCCTTGTAAGCAATTTCTTCAATCTAAGCAATAAAACCTGTAGCGTCTGTGAAAACAAAGGAGAACAGAATAGCTGAGGGCTGCTTAAATTCTGTAGGAAACCCTAGTGCCAATTTACGCAGGGCTGGTAAGGAAGAGACCAGAGCCCGGGTGTGCCCGTGGAAGTTGCAGGCGCACAGAAGCACGGCGGTAGTGTTGGCAAGCTGCGATACGTGCTGTGAGAGTCTCCTGCTAGTCTGGCTTTATATGGAAGCACCTTTCTCCCTCGCACCCACTCCACCCCACCCCACCCCACCCCTAAAAATTGTTCTGGGACAGTAGCAGCATGGTATCTCCAAAAAACCTGAGTGGTTTGTCAAGCTAGATAACATGTCATTCTGTTAATCCGAATGAGAAAAAGATTTCAGATTATACCATCTACCAGTAGAGACCCAGATTACGCTTTCTGTGAGGTGGCTTCCTTCTGTTCTCCTGCTGTCACACAGCAAATTCAGTGGCTTTGTTTCCACTTTGGTTTAATGCGCTGCAATAGAGTTTGATGCAAAGGACTAATTTATAAATAAGCATAACTAGACCCAGCACCTCTACCTCTATTTCTTTTTGTCAACTGTGCCTTGAAAGAATAAATACATTCCTTGCTACCTCCACAGCCTTCCCTTCCTCCATGAAATGCACAACTACTCAAAGCATCATCTCTTGTATTGACAGCAGCTGGTTTGGATAGGAGATATTTTCTCTCCTACTTCTTTAAATTCTCCAGGTTTTTTTTTCTTAATCTCTTAAATTCAGTGCTCATGGGAATAAAGCTATCACAGCAGGTAAGGTTAAAATGCTGGGTTTGTTTTAAAGTAGGGTCTCTAGAGCCTTTCCACGTTCTCAGAGTCATATTCTGAGGGATTCAGAGTCCTACTCTGAGGGGAACACCCTCTCCCTTTCCTCTCTGTTTTCTTGTCTGTTGATGCAAAAGTGAAGTAAAATACTGATATCTTATGGATACAAGAAAGCCAAAGTAAAAGCTACAAGAACCAGGATTAGACAAAAAGGCTGTTAATGCTATTAGGACAGAATAAAACAAAAATAATGACCATTTTCCTTTTAACACTTTAATTACTTTTTAATATTCAAAGTGATGTGGTTATCTTCTCTGGTTATTGATACTGTTCCTAAATGTAAATCCAATGTCAAGATAAGCATAACATTTACCCAACTCTTATCTGTTCCTGATCATCTCCTCTTCACTTTTCCTCTTTCTACTGAAGTAGACAAGACCTGGTGGTGCTGCTGTGAGAAGAGGGTTCCATGGAAATGTGGCTTTTGCATTCTGAATTGTTTGGTTAATATAACTTTGGCATCAGCCCAATTTTTACATGTTTACATTCTATCTTTTCCAGGGAGCTGACATGATTTTTATAAAATATAATGCCGCTTGGACTTCAGAAAAAATCAGACATGAAAGCCTATCAACCCTAAATAGTTCACATGTTATTCTGTAATAATAAAAATGTATATATTATTCTGCTCAGCCTGGGTCATCTAGAGCACTATGTTTCTGTGAGACTGTTGACCAACAAGGAACAAGCTGAATTTAGAAAAGCCGGCTGGGTACTTCAAGCACAAGAACATTATAAAAGACACATTAAGTTCGGTTTCTGAGAACAGAGTAAGATACACATTTATTTGGGGTTTTGATCCTCTGAGACCTTAGCAACAAGCCTACTGCACAGACGAAACCACCTCCACAAACTTCTGCTTATCAATTCTCCAGCTATTTCTGAGGGCTGCAAAACACCAGGGCTGGCCAGGCCACTCCATGGGCCAGGAAGGGGCCAGGGCATGGGCCTGGGCAGGCTGGCTCTGGTGGGCTCCCACCCGGGGCCAGGGGCCAGCGCAGCCCCCCAAGGCCAAAGGCTGAGCTGCTGCTTCCAGGCTCGACGAGCCAGGGGATGACCCCTTCCAGCTCATGGCACAAGGCTCCCTGCCTGTTGCAGGGAGAGAATTTGTCTGCATTTAATCTTTAAGCGCTTTCCAGGTGTCTTTTTTGTTTTGCTTTTATATATACGTATAGGTTCGTGTATTAATATATGCATATATATACACACACTGTACTATACACCCACGCATTTCTTCTGATCTCAAACTCAGAAAGGCAGCAATTACTGCTTCTCAGGCTGAATGCTATCAGCCTACTGAGCCCTTAACAGGCCTGAGCTGAGCCAACTGGCATTTGTCCAATTGACTGACAGTTTGCCCAGGCTGCAGAGCAACCAGAGCAACGATGTTTCCTCCTCCATATCAGGACATGAGAAGAAATGTGGAAACAGCCACCGCAGTTTGTAGGAGAAAAAGGTGACTGAGACAAGCAGAAACAAACAAAAACATCAGCGAACCACCTTGCAAACACACAAAAATTCAAGTACCGCAAGAAAACACAGACAAAAGTTTGTAACAAAATAACCTTTTGAAAATGCAGCGAAGGCAATTGCTAGTGTTTATTTTATATATCATTAAGGCCTTTATAGACAGAAGGTTAAAAAAAATTGTGCTAGCAAGGTTACCGAGGGTAGTGCAGACAGTGCAAACTTTATGTGAGATGGAGCTGAACTTCTTCTATTTAACTCATCCTATCTAGCTCACACTGAAGTCAGCACTTTTCAGCTTGTGTTTTTACAATTCAAACAAGCCCTTGGTTTATTGCTCCTAAAAATAAGCACTCCATATATAGGGAGAGACGCTATTGCATCCTCCATTGTGCAAGTCCTTCACTTTGAAAAATTTAATTATTAATTGCCATTTATAAGTCACAGGATGAAATGTGCCTGCGATAACCGCATCCCATTTCATTTCTAGACAGAAGCATGTGAAAGCCATGATCACTTCTAGTTGCATTTACACAGGACACCTCCCTGTAAAATAATGCAGTCCCTGAAAGCACACCTGCTCCTGTTCTACAGGAAAACCAACCCCAATCAAGATGACATTTGCAACAAATAGCATCCATGAGATTACTCAGTTAATCAACCCTTACGCTGTAGTTTCACATGAATTTCTCTGATTGTGCACCAGCTTCCAGACCTGTCAGGCTAGCACATCTCATTGCACCTTCAGCAGACACAAAATGACATTTTCTTTTCAAATGTCATCATGTGTCCAGAGCTCCATGAAGAAAGAGTATCAGGTTTTCATCTGGGAAGATGGAACCCATGTTCAAGCAACAAAGCACAATATAAAAATCAATCAGGTTCCAGAGAATGCTTAAGCTGAAAAATAAACTGGTTTCACTGTAGACCAGTGATCAGAAGCTGACAGTTTCAAGAGCGTTTTATTTATGGAAGGCTCAGAAGTCTCCTCTTTAACAAAAAACTTGCATTCATTAAGCATACGCTGCAAAATAGTCTCAGTGACAAACTAAGCCTTGACAACTATCGTACCCACTTCTCCTCAGTGCCCTGTACCAGTGATAGTCTGGCAGAGACTGTGGATTAAGAGTAAACCCTTCATACAGCCAAGTGCCAACACGTATGTCATCCCTCAGATTTCCCTCAACAGTACAGTAAATTTCAGGACTTGTGTTTAAAAGGGGTGGGGGGAAGCCCAAATTGCTGCTGGCTTCAAACAGAGCTTGTCACTCTCTAGAGAGATATTCTGTTTCTCAGCACATCTCATTGTTGATGCAAGTACTGGGCCTGCAGGAAACAGGTTTTCTCTGGTTGAGATGTGGAATGGTGGGGAAGCTCTAGGAGAGGAACAAAATCCTTACATCGCATCCATTTTGCTTGCATTTTACAGCAAACCTCCAAAGGCAATGCTAAGCTGATTATTTACAATGCTACACTCTAAGTTAGCAAATAGATATGTTCCTTTTATTAATGTTCCTGTGAAGAAGAAAAATCAAGTGAAATACAAATTCTACATTTTATCAGAAATATTGGCTGCCTTCTGCTAAGGTGAAATCTAGCTTTTCTCAGATCCAGGTTCTATAGTGCCATTAGGGTTTTGTCCTGTCACATGCATTCAAGAAAAAAAGAAATAAGAAACTTTTTGTGAGACATTCTAACTTTAAAGGTTCTTATTTTGTTTCTGTTCTAACTCTTGTTATGAAAAAACTATGTCTTCTCCAGAGGAGAGGTCTATATTTAAGACCAAACTCCCAAGCAACCCCATTTTGTCAAAAATAGTCCCTTATAATTTAACAGCAGCTACAAGAACTATCTTTGCAAAGCAGCTATGCAGATGCCAGTAGGCCTACTGAATTCCTAGGATCTTCCCAGAAAAATTTTCCCAGGCAAACCATTCCTTGCAAGAGGAGTCCTCTTCCAGCCAGAAGTGACTCTCCCTGTTCCCTGTACTCAGCAGGCAGCTGCAGGTGCGCACCCCTTCTCCAGAGGGTGGGATAAAGCCACTTGCTGCTCAGGAGGTAGAAAACCTGGTTTTTAGCAATGAAGCTCCCTATGTACAGCTGACACGAGCAGGTAAAACTGAGCATTATGCTGGGGAAGGTTGGCATCATCATCCCCCAGGAATTGGTCAGGGGGCAAAGGAGAAAAAACTGTGGGCACAGAAGGAAAGAGAGGGCTGGAGAAGAAAGCACAGGGACTGGAGGAAGAATGAGCTTTGTAGCACATAAAGGCAAGAGGGAAGGGGAAGAAGCGAAAAAGAGAACGATGACATTTGGGGTCTTTAATAAAGGAACTACTGTTTAAAAAAAGAAAAAAGGTGTAGGTCATCAGTCAAACTTGAAAATGTTAGTCACTTAAATGTTATTGTACTTGTTACCATGAAAGATAAAACAAACAACTATAAGAGGTTTAGAGATCTCACTCTTTTTATAACTTGTGGCTTTGATTCAGATAAGGCAATTTACGATATCAACCTTAAGATTTTAATAAACTTGAAAGAAATAAAAAGCCATTTAGGTGATGATGATCATAACGTTTGTAAATGGTACCACAGTTCCATATGAAAAATTTTGTATTTTGTAGATAACTTCAACACTTTAAGATATAGATCCTAAAAAAAAAAAAAAAAATCCCTGTGGAAAACAAATGAAATGTCTGTCCCTGGACCAGTACAATCTTCCTGTGGATAAGAGTATACTCTAAGGTGGATGCCTGGCTTTAACTAAGAGATGGTTGAAGTCACTAGACCTTAGTTAAAATGGGAAATGTGTTTTTACACACTTTGTTTCAAACTTGAATTTCCACTAAAAAAAAAAATAAAATCAGAATTATTTTAGTAAAATTCCAAGACGGTAGGGGGGACATCAGATAACATCAGACAACCTGTCTTTGTTGTGTGCATTACAACTAACCTCATCCACAGGTTTAAACAGAGTACTATCTCCAAGACAAAACATTCCTGTTTCATATAAGTTACCCTGGGTCAAAGTCTACTCTGATCTACAGCTACCACAGCCTTTGTGGTACAATGAGGTGAAACTACAGGAAAAAAACATCTGAACTTTAAGTATTCTACTTCACAATATCTAATTTTTTTGTGTTCCTAGAAAAGAAAGCTTTTACTGTCTCTAAAACACTCACTTAACCCTCCCACACACATATTCCATTTCTGCTTTCTGAGCGTATGCGCTTCCTCACACTGAGTTCATATCACTTTGTGAAGTGACATATCTACATCTCAGGTCAGCTTCAGGTTCTTCATGAATATTAAAACCAAAATGATCCTGGGAAGGAAAAAGGAATATAGGAAAGGACATTTCAGGAAATCCTCTTAAGAATTACTGAAAATATCTCATAATAATGAGAAGCAAACTAGGTCACTTCCTCCTTATTTCTTATTCCTCATTTCAAATAAAATATTTATTTGAAACAGTTTAATAAGGAAAACAGAGAGAAAGAACCAAGGAGAATCTTTCATTTCAGAGGAAATATAGGTTCCGTAGCACTTGAGAGGATTTTGTCTTAAGGCAGAGGAAGGAGATAGGATGAAGGAGAGAAAGGATATCTGAAGAAGAGAAAAGGAGTTCAGAAGACAGGTGATTTTACTTGCATTCTGACGCATAAGGGATTTTGTTAACTTCACAGAGTGCAGGTAGAGACACTGAGGCATTGCTTTAGTTAAAAAAAAAAAAAAACAAAACAAAAACCAAACCCAAACAAACACAAAAAACCACACAAAAACCCAAACCCCAAAAAACCAACACACACACACACCCCCACCGAATGACGTAAGTAGAGACATATTGTCCTGTACCCATTACAGGAGTTTTAGCAGTAATGTGGCCAGAGATACTTATTTGTTGAAATATTCTCTCTCATTTAAAATACCTGCAGGGATATGAAGCCATTTAGTCCTGCTTTCATTATATCATTTTCCTCCCATCCTTCCCACAGATGACTTGCTTTGTGTCAGCCTCCACAGTTTTACCAAACCCTTGAGGGAATCTGGGCTCCACAGAGTCATTGTGAGCCAGAGGAGGAATGACTTTGTGATTTTGGGATTACTATTATTTTCTTTATCTTTTATATTAGAGCAATGTGTAGAGGCATCAGCTGAAATCAGAATCTCTTTGTTAGATGGTATTATATTAAATACAGTAGGAGATGTAATTTTCCTGGATATTAATTAAACAAGACAGAAGTAGTAAAGTAGAGAAAGAGGTCACATAAGATCTCCAAGTGGTAGGTCAGGGGAAGAAGCCAGGAGTAAAATTCAAGTCTCCTGTATTGCAGCTCAGTGTCATCCCCACTAAAATAAAACAAGAAAGAAACCTTGATTTCGTAATGCTACAGCTTTAACTTTTGGTGATGAACAAGATGAACAGAACCTACAGTCTTTTGCAGCAAGCTGGCCAAATAACACCTTGTAACTCATCATGCAGTCTTCCCCTAAAACTGACAGATAACCCTTTTTTCCTAATTTTTCAGGTTTTCAAAAATCACTTCATCTTCTGTAAATCGAAAAATTCTATTCCACATCCTGGCCCTCAGAACTCCTCCCATCCCTTCCTATTCTTTTCCCGGTTATCTGTAGTTCTTGTAAGAAATGGTACCTGTAAGTACAGATCTGGCTAGAGAATGAAGACATGGTATTACTGTAACCACGGTGGCTCACAGACAGAGGTGAAATTCTTGTCAGGTACCAAATTTGTCTAGTCTCTGGGAGAATATATACTCCACATTCATCTGGCAACATGTCCAGAGATGCTATGGTTTACCAGAGGCAGGTTATAAAGCCTTTATTATGAAGAATCTAAGTAAACCTTAAATGGTACATAAACTTCCTGGGACAACATGAATTTCATGCATCATGTGGGTGACGACTAGTCTTATCTTTTTGATGGTATGAAATGGATTCCACTCCTTAGAGAATGCAAATTTTAAGCACAGAGTGATTTTCTCTTCTTTGCTGGCAATCAGTATGCATTTTATCAGTCTTACTCAAAGTACCAGGAGTATAGCAGTCCTGTAAATAACCAGATAAATTTGACCTTTTGTTTATTTTTTATATTAAGGATCTGTTTACCCTTCATTTAATGTCTTTGATCTTTGCTAGATCAAGCAATGATGAGGAAAAAAAATCCCCAAAAAACCCCAGCCAAACAAAACCCAGTTCTTTAAATTTAATACAAAATAATTGCTACAAAAATTGATACATCTGAATAAAGAAAAATTTTTACATAAATGAAACCATCAGACTTGCTTGTTTATTGTCAGCATTTGAGAGTCTGGATACAAGAAATGGATGATTAGGAAAGATGCACAAGTCCCCAGACTTACATGGATTTTACTCAAATGCATTTAAAAATAGGATTTAAAAAAAAAAAAAAATTAGAGAATAGCCATCATTGTATTATCACCCAAAAACATTTCAGACCTATTTTGTGACATTCTGTGAAGATAGTTGCAAGAAAAATATATTCACAAATCACATGAATACAGTCCATGCCCACAATATAATAATTTTCTTAAAGATTTGTTCTTTCTGTTTTCTTTGCAATATTTTTTGTATTTCAACTATTTAGACTGTACACTCCTCTTACTGTAAACTTACATCTGCAAACATGAAAGCTGAGAAATTTTTATCTTTTCTTTAAGGAAAACTCATTTTCCTCATATCTGAGAGAGCTCAAGATTCACGGTTTGAGGGCAAGAGTAGCTTTCCTGCCACCATCGTAGAACCACTTCCAGCAATTTTCTCCCATTTAAAATACCTGCCATTCCAAAAAGGAGAAAAGCCAGTGCCAAATTACTTAAACAAGCAACCCCCAAGTGTTAGAAATGAGCATTACTGAGCAAAATAAGAATTAGAGAAGAGTGGTTTCCATGAACAGCACTGAAACTGCTTACAGAGAGGGCTGCTGGAGCCCTGCAGCAGCAGCAGCCCCAGCCGGCTGGTCAAGGACCCCACTGGGGACCATCAGAAGAGGCAATGACATCTCACTGTTTTACACACTGGGCTGCCTCTGGCACCAGCCCTTCTCCCATTCAGTCACAGCAATACATGGTGGCTCAAAGACTTAGACGCATGATCGAATACCAATGCAGTAGGTAGCATGCCGTACTGGTTTTGACTGGGATGGAGTTCATTTTCTTCTTGGTAGCTCGTATCGGCTTATGTTTTGGATTTGCGATTAAAATAGCCTTTTCTGTTTCTCACACTGTCCCACCAGTGAGCAGGCTGGAGGTGCACAAGGAGCTGGAAGGGGACACAGCTGGGACAGCTGGCCTCAACTGACTACAGGGATATCCCAGACCATATGGCATCACGCTCAGCAATAAAACATGGAGGAAGGAGGAAGGGAGGATGTTCAGAGTTATGGTATCTGTCATCCCAAGTCACTGTTATGCATGATGGAGCCCTGCTTTCCTGGAGATGGCTGAACACCTGCCTGCCGATAGGAAGCAGTGAATGAATTCCTTATTTTGCTCTGTTTGCGTGCCCAGCTTTTGCTTTACCTATTAAACTGCCCTGATCTCAACTCATGAGTTTTCTCACTTTTACCCTTCTGATTCTCTCCCTCATCCTGCTGGGTTGGAGTGAGCGGCTGGGTGGGGCTGAACTGCCCGCCAGGGGTAAACCACGATGCATGTCTAGTACCAAAAACATGCACGAGCCAGATGATCCACAGAAAGTCACAGTCACCCACCCCCTGGGACTCAGCAGGCAAGCTGCCAGACCACATTAACACCTCCAGCTCAGGTCAGGTCAGCTCAAGTCAGTTTACAAACACCCTGGAAGCCAGAGCCAAAAAAAGCTTTGCTTACCTCAAAAGGAGATGCTAAGATCACAATGAATAATATTCATGAAGCCGAGTTGACCCATATCAAAATAGCACCGGTGAACTACCAAAGGGTATGAATGACAAATTGATTGGTTGTGAACTGTTCTGACGGAAGATATTTGCCTGTAGGGAAACCTCTCTTCTGCTTCAGCCAACCAGAGTTATCAGGCAAATAATCAGGAGTAACCCCTCAGTGCCGCTCCTGAGGGAACAACATCCCCCGTCATCTCTGAGGGAAAACAAAAGACTCAGAATACTAAATGCATAGGTGCACCTTGTAACCCAGAAATAGAGAGCCCCCGGAAAGCAGCATGCTGTCCTATTCAATAAACATAATACCTAGTGCTCTTGTAGGAAATGGGGAGCATAAATTCTTAGTAAGTATTGTTTGGGATGAATAATTCACCCAGCTCTAATTATGAGTATAGCACTCTGAAACACTATTCATGAACAACGTGCCGCAAGCCTGCGATAACAGCTGAAAAAGAAAATAATACCTGGTACATTTAGCGCTAAATCCTACATTAATTAAAACAATATGATATAGGTACTTTCCCATCTATCTATTATAGGAGTTCTACAATGCATTTTATACATGTGGAACTGGAAGACTACCTAGCAATAAAATTTACTGGGATATAGAAAATTCAGACACTTTCTGGGGAGGTCACCTCTTTTCCCTGAGGCTGGGGTCCCTGTCTGCGATAGAATTGCCTGTGTCCCTTACTTAGGAAGGAAAATATTTCATAAAGGAAAGAGAGGATCATGCAGAAAGAGGGGATCCAACAAGCAAAAATAAGCACAAATAAATGTTGTCAAACCCACAGTAAGTGTAGAGTAACTAAACAATTAAAATTTTTAAAAAATTTCATCGCTAAGGTAGGTCATTATAAATCACAGGGCTTCAAACCCTTTTTCCTTTTTTCAAAGTGTTGTCTTTCTATATTTTAAAACTCTGAAACAGCTGTTAAGAAAAAGTTGTACCACTGTTGCTTTTCTCCCCCTTTCTACTACTGTGACTTCTGTGGATAGATTAGTGGAGAGTGCTCATTTTGGATGCTGCTAAAAATCATTACACAACCATAAGTTATAGTTTAAGTTCTAAAGCGGGCCACGTCACAAAACCAATATAGAAAAATACTCTATATTTCATTCTACTTTTTCCTAACATTAACAGTATTTTTCCATTAATAATATTACTTTTCTTTTAATAACTTCTTGTAATAATTTTTAGTAACATTGAAACACAAAGAATTCCTGCATACTGCTTATGGCCAAGAGTCCTTTACTGATCTAATGTCTAATTATTGCTCTGAGCTGCAGATAGCAGCAGTGTGAAATGTTACAGATGAAATCTTAGTTTGAATGAAGCCTGACAATAACATTTGTCATTGCAGTTATGATAATTAACTTCACATTTTTATCACCCTATTTAAATCCTACATATACCTGGGGGGGAACCCAAAAAAACCCAAAACCTACAACCTTCGCTACACTGTGAAGCCAGAGTAATAATAGCTATTAGACAGCCTTCTATAAAACAGATATGCTAAAGTCGTGGCCATATAGAGCATTTTAGGAAAGATAAGGCCATCATAAAGGAGAATTTTTTTCTTTTTTTGTTAAATCTAGAAAATTTTCAGTGAATTAACTCTTTATCCCAGCAGGATCAATTATTATGACATTGCATTCACAAGGTGCACCTTTCATATTTTTTATTCAATTTTACTGAAAAAAAAGCCAGTAGAATAGGTACCTATGGTAGTATGTCACATGAAGAGACATGTTAATGTAGGCCATGCAAAGAACATCTATATATAATATCTGATCCCATCATCCCCTCTGTTCCACACCAAAAACTCTGTTGTCACTGCCAGTTGTAAAAGCTTGAAAAGCAGTTCAATGATGTATCTGGATCAAAGCAAAACTACAAAAGCAAAGTCCTCATGCAGGTTATACACCCGCTGAAATGATAAATACTTTTTCCACTACTGCATTACAGGTGCACTGTGACTGCTTTTTTGGGGGAGGAAGGGGTATGGCAAAGGGGTTGCAGTTTTAGAAGTGCAGACCTCAGATATCTTATTTTCTCATTAAACTATGACTAATTGCAATGCATAACAGATGCAGCAATATAACTTTGGATAAGAGCTTCACAAATACCACATATGCTCTTTTATACTTTTAATTAGCACTTCCTTCCAAAGTATATGTGATGAGATTATTTGAAAGTGTGGAAGTCCTACAAGACCCTGCACTATATCACTCCATACAATTTCCCGTTAACATGAGTTCTCCACCCCCAAGATGCATTAATGACCTCAGGAATCCTCCACTGATGTGTAAAATGCATTGCCAGTTTGCCTAGGGTTTTTCTTAAAGTCCTTTCAACTAGTATTGCTCATAGAGCAGCGCTGAACATATTATAGCACATGCTGGGCTTGCAGATGCCAGATTTGGTACGCATGTACTAGCCAGCCTGCATCTAGACTGGTTTAGATCTAATTTCTCAACCATGCCAGCATACTTCTTCAATTTATAATAAGTGTTTGTGATTATATATATTATAGACTGGTCTCAGTAAAACAAGGCCATGAAGTACCTTCATCAAAACTGCCACCTTGACCAGCTTGACTGATGTTAAAAGAGGGCTGTTTCATGTGGGTTAAGTACTACAGCAGGATCCCTCCTAGATTAAAAAAAAAAAAAAAAAAAAAAACCAAACAACAAAACAACAAAACAAAAACAAGTTCTTTCTAATACATCCAATATAGAGGAAGGCATTTGCTCTGCATTTAGGATCATCTGGATGACCTGACACTAGGAAACCTTTGTTTAATTATGCTGAATCCTCAGACCTTGTCCAAATTTGCCTGGAGCCAAACCCACAATGAAGCTTGGAACTGGGGAACTCCTGATGAGAGCAATGCCATAAACCTCGCCTACAAGTTTGTGTAGGTAAGGAGAGTGTTTTCAGGTGTATAAAACAGGTGTGGAATATCTTTCTGACTCTTCTTTCTGCCAGTCCTTGTTAGCACTTACAATTTACTAGTACTTACTATTAAGTCCCTTAAATTTAATTATTACATGAATAATTAAATAATTACTAAACATTTAGTTGGATAGAATGTGTAGCATTTTACCTTTTTTATAACAGAAGGATTAGTAAGCACAATTAAAGCCTCACAGTCACTGTTACAAAACAGTGACACACAGAGTTTAAGGATGTTCTGTAGATCAGAATATGCAGGTTATTACCACTAAAATAATCAAGGCTAGAAGGTCTGCATCTCCTATTTTGGTCCTATGCTTGGGAGACATACTTGAAAAATTGATCAAGTAGGCTGTCTTTAACCAAAAAAACACCCTTATATGAGAAGTAAGCATTGTGTGGCAGCATGTTTATTTCAATATAGAATGAAATATTAATCTTTCATATATTGCAATGGCTATTATAGGTGCACATGGTACAAAACATTGCACAAGTATGTTGCTTTGCTATAATTACAAAACTTTTTCATATCAAAATGGTTCAACTGTCTTCAATCCTGTATTTTCGTTTACAGGATATTTTGTGAGATGAAGTAAAGAAGAATTCTAGATCAGAACAACTTCTTTTCAAAACACAACAATCTTCCTGTACTGAAGATTCAGTTTCCTGACTAGTACCTCTAAGCTTGAAGGGTATACAGTTATAGAAACAGCCAAAGGAAAACACACACACACACTCTTACTTTATGGACAGATAACTGTATAACTGTCCTCACTGATGTCTCCCACATTTTCCCTGAGGCTTGCTAGGACATGCTATAGAGAGAGATTGGAACTCGCTCCTGTTGGTGTTCACCATTACAGTAGTACCCAATTTCCTGCAGTTGCATCCTCTTCACTCAACCATTATCTAGTAAAGTGTACAGTACTGTCTGCCTATATGACTTCTATCAGAATTTTTCTGAATTTGCTTTATTCTCTTATGAACAATTAATACAGAATTGAAGTCTAACAATACCTTTTTTAGGAAAACACTCACCTAAAAGAAAAACAAGAAGCTTTAAGCATGTTTCCCTATAACAATAAAAATAAGGAAAAACACTAAATTAAAAAAATGGTTCTATTGCTTAGTATTGTTGATGATGAAAGAAAAACCCAAGTCTTTTCCCCAACACCTTCTTATTATTAATGTTAGAAGATAACTAGAAATATTTAGGAAAAGATACAGTCAATTAAGTGGAACTTGTCATCTTCAAGCTCTATTCACCACAATTATGCATTAGATGCAAAAATTTAGTATATAGCTGCTGACTCTACTGAAAGTTTTTAAGCTTTGCAGAAGTACAGGTAGGAAAAATGAAGGCTTAGGAAGTTTGCTTGGTATAAATAAAGGGAACTATAGCATATTCATATACAGGAGATATCCCATTATTCAAAAGAATTAAATCAACCCTCTTTTTGGCTTACAGTAAAAATTAAAGCTGTAGTACTTTTCTTCAGTTTGACAAAAATTATTTGCGTAGTCAGTAAAAGCTGTATTCTAATATATGAAAAAAATGTGTATAAGAGATGCTTACATATTGATTTCCAAAAGTGAGTAAATTGCAGAAACAAGCTTAAGCGAAGTAGTTACTTTCTCTGGTGATGGGTTGCACACCATGTTGTGATAAGGTAAGTACCAGGAGCAATTGATTTGACTCCGTGATAAGGAATTCCAATAGTACTTCTTCATGTCTGCTTAAATAAACTTGTAATAATTTCTGGATGGCTAGTCAGACATATAGCTATTGGGAGCAATGTATGATCAACATAGGGAACTGCCGAGATAGTGGGAGACTGGTGAGATGAGGGACAGATTGATTTGGCAGACATCTGCAAACACAACTGGGGGAACGGATATTACATTTCAGATGTGACAACTTCTTTGCTCATAATGATGCCCAGCATAATAGGACTGAGATTTAACAAGTAAGCATTGTTATGCAGAACAGGACTGGAAAAAGGAAAATTCTCCTGGGCTATAATAATGTTACTATTAATTTTTTCAGTGGCTTGGAAGCAATCTCTAACCTCTAAGCCTGGTAGAGGTAGTTCAAGAAGGCTAAATCATATTTGTAAACTAATTTGTGCAAAGCCTTACATTATAGTTTTACTAGTGATGTGTCAAACCTCATTTGTCCAGTGTCAAATAGGCTATAAGATGGATTAGCAATAGCCTACTCTTGTATTTTTTTTCACAGAGGAAGACTTTTGAGATTTCCACTTCTTTCTGAGGCTTTGTGTACCTCAGATGTACCATTTGAAGTCTTACACTCCTGCCTTCAGACTGATACTTGGAACATTCACGTGGCTTCCCACTCAGTGATATACTGGAAATTAAAACTCAATATATAAGCAATTACAAAACATTTTCCCTAATTATTTTCCCTAGACTATCTTGGACATTGTCACTTATCTTCCTCCTAGCTCAGTGCCAGCATTAACGTTTACACTTTTGTCTGAGGATGGATTCACATTTGTTCTTCCCAAAACTATTTCTGAGCCTGACAAAGTCTGATGAGCAATCAAATACCATTTGGGATGGGGAGTCATTGAGCCAAAAGACAATTCTGTTGTATATATGAATTTTTTTCAGACCAAAAGGAGCTAGATTTCTTTTCTGTTGTAGCCCAAGGAAAGAGGACAATAATCTTGACACCTAGACAAACCGTTAAACTAAATCTCTCTTCACACCCCAGCTATATAGCAGTCAATCCATAGTAACCAGCAACAGTCATCCAAGACTTACTGAACACAGTCCTTAAACCCAACTGATGATTTCACTTATATACATGTTATTATACAAAACTACCACTCACAGATGCTACCTCATAAAATTACAGACAAACAGAAACAGATGAACATATAGATAAACGCGTAACACGCATTTAGATATGAGGAAGAAGGAGCAAAAATAAAACACAACACAAGCTGTGTTCATTATTCTGGAACTTACCTGAAAATAGTTGTATAAATAACTCTCATGGGGAACATCTTTTCTGAGATCTGCTATGGAAACTGCAGTATGGCTGTGCCATCAGGAAGCTCGGGTTCTCATCTTTTCCAAAAGCAGAGATGTGGCAGGCACTGCCACCCCCTACCATTCACTTGACAGGTTTGGGATGTATACTGATGGGGAAAATGCAAATATTGAGAAGTTTAATCATTTGTTTTCCCTGAGAAGGAAGGAGATATGTAAAATAACTGCTTGCTATTTTTTCTGTTACTTCTGTTAAGCAGCAGTACAAGTGCAAACCTAAATTTCGCAGCTTTATTCTGAGGACCTGTTTCCTCTCTGACAAACAATTCTGAGGATTCATTTTTGAGGTGGTGAAGTAACGTGACCTTATGAACAGCAAACATATGCCAAAGGCAACTTATTAAACCAGCTTAATAAAGACAATACAAGCAAGGTTAGTTCAGTTTGATGTAATATGTGTTGTTTATGGTCTATATGCCAGCTGATAACAAAGCACCAAAGCAAGTAAAAATAGAATTTCACCTAATGAAACCATACGGAGCTTGACCCTACGGGGTCCTGAATCCAATGGAATCTTTTGTGTTGGGTGACAGAGGATAAAAAGTAGCCACATTAGGGAGGGCATAATCACACGAGTTATATGGCAACATAATGTCAGCAAAGGGTTCATTTCTGGACAAAGAACTCAATTTTTCCCCTTACAGCTAAATCCTACGCTTACGTCTACAAGCACAGATCTAGAGAAAGATGGATTTCCTTCAAGCCTAGGTACCCGGGAACAGAATTTGACCGTGCATATTGATGAATGAGATCTAAAGTATAATTGCCACTTGGGCTAACTGCCTCTTTAGTACATCAAAGCTACAAGAATGAATTCTTTCAACCACATAGAGAATAGTGCCATTTAAATATTGGTTTTAGTAAATGCCTTGCTTTGCAGACCTTCACATGCTGACGTGAAGCACGCACAAACTGAGAGACAGCATTTATTCAGCAAAAAGTTTTTCTCAAAATAGGCAATGAATGTAAGGTGCAAGAAAGTAAGAATTACCCTACTTTTACAAAGGGGTAGCTGAGGCATTGGCTTCCTGAGTTTTAGATAATTTCCTTCACCCCTAGCTTTAAAAAAAATTACTCTAAAAGCTGATCAAATAGCTGACTAGCTTCTACTTTTATTTATAAAAAAATTAAACTGAGATATCTCAAAGTGGAGTCACTCTACAAATCCATGAGTACCTGAATCTATACCACTGTATGCACAGCAGCAGACAGTGTGCCTGTTACTTGCTGTAACCCTCGGGCTCATAATGAATGAATGCCCAAATGCTGTGTGACCTCTGAATGGTCTATAAATGCCCAAATTAGGAATTTCCATAAATCAATAACCTGTGTTTTAAAATGTATTTTTGTCCTTCCTTGTGCTTGTGTCAGAGGAGAACTGAGGCTATCACCAGTTATTAGTAAAACCATCAACGTGGCAAACAAGGATCTCAGTGTCAAGCTGCAGAGCTCTAGGTGATCATGGTGATAAACAAAACAGTTTCAGAATAATCCAGCGTATTCACCAGGATAAAATTCAAATACAACATCAGGTATTTCAATTTACCAACCCTACGGCATTTGTCAGGGCAGTGTTCAAATCACTTCCTTCCCACCCCCACCATTTTCTCTTTACAACCTGTTAAAATAACACTGTCTACAATTACAGGGTCATTTGTTATGCATGATATAATAGACTGCAAATATAAAAAGGCATTATCATTACTTTTGTCCTTTGTTCTTCCAGGCCAGAATATTGCATAGTTCTTTACTTTGACATTTATTGCTTTTAGATTGGTAATAGAATGGTTTGTGTTGCTCATTATCTTGAATGATGATAATATTAGAGTTTGGGGAGCCTGCGTTCCCTGTTAAGTAAAGTAAAGGCTTCATATAATTTACCAAAGGTTATTACTGGACAATTACCCACAATACAGTTCAAGTCTAATAAACGTTAGCCACATTCACTCTTAAATACCACATCTGTAGTATGGTTTCTAGGAAACTGCAGAGAACGATTTATGTCATCTATGTGCAGAGGAGGAATAGGAGGAGGGGTGTTTCTATGTGCATATGTATATACATATTTTTATATGTATTTTTAGTGTTTACTAACGGGTGCCTTTAGGGAAAGGATTATCATTCAAAGAAGCATCTAGCAATACAGCTGGGACCCTGAGCAAAGAATGGGAGGGGAGGAGGGATAAGGTAAAACCTTAGCTTTCTCCTTTACTATCAGAAATAATGGAGTCATTCCAGATTTAAAGTAATAAAAATTATATCAGGTTTTAGCCTAAGACTTTACATAAGAACTTATATGACAGCCTAATATATTAAATTAACCAATTAGCAGGGCATGAAATTCAGAGTCTGATTCATCCTACCACCCCTTTTATGGCATCCCATCCTGACCAGTGGTAGGACCCCATTCTGGATGGGCTTCACTGCCTGTAGCCTGGGAGTGGCTCCATCCCCGGTGAGGACTTTACACCTGGGAAACTTGCTGGGTTGGGAATCCTTGGCAATCCAATCTATTTCTGAGACTTGCAGATGTTTATATGTATATAACACTCTGTGTGCACATACATGCACACATGTATACAAACACAATTTTTTTTTTCCTGCTCCTTTTCTGTTTGATACTCCAGTTTGCCTGCAGCCATTTATGTTCAATTTATGTTCATCAGTTCATTTCTGTAGCAGCAGCACTTTCAATGAAATGTTTCTATTTGGTGCCACGTAATAGTAGCTGGAGTTATTTGCCCTATGCATCTTGGTAGATTACTTTTTGTAATTTACATACATATCCAATTTCTACCAATTTTCATTGACAGTTTTCTCTTTGGACTTTGTTTCATTTCTATTTTTGAGCTGTAACATTGTTTCAGACTTACAGCTCTCTGTAAACTTTATGATATATTCTGCATTATTATAGTTATCTAACAATGCAAAAGTGAGAGAAAAACCTTTAACTCTAAATATTAAAATAGTCTGCAGAAAATGGAGTTAATGTTTCATGAAATAAATGTCATAATATGAAAAACGTATTTTAATGGAAATTTGTTCAAAGCCTCAGATGTTTCTTTTCTGACTAACATCAGTTACTATTCTTCATATGAATCATAAAACCCACACTGCCTAGGTCATCTGGTTCATCTGCATGGCAATAAATAATTTTAAAACTACACAGATTTGCAGTTATGATGAGCTGACACAAGATGAGTATGAGCCTGTGAATATAACTGTAGCCAGCTGACACACCTGCAACTGGTTTGCTCTCAAGAGGGAGCATATTGATGCCTGGTATTTCTGATGTTGTTAGAACAAGATAAGCTGTAAACCAAGATAATGCTCTTCCATGCTGTGCTAGAAATGCTCAACAGATGTTCAGGTGAAGCAAAGAGAACCACACAATTGCTGTTATTAGATCACTTCATATTATAATGGGTGGACAGGAGTAGGTAGGAGGTGAACACCTGCGGAGCTGGGCAGGTTTGCTCAGCATGGGCTCAATCCAGTCATCATTCAGAGTAAGGGAAGGCTTTCCAGGAGCTGCTAGGGGGTTTCAATAGGACTCAACGTATGCAGGCAGAAGCTGCACAGACCCATTCGGAAGCACTTCAACCCCTGCGCACAGTAAGCCTGGCCCTACATCTCCCCTCTCATGCATAGCAATTGGATGCGTAACATCTAAATGTGTTTGGTGCAGGGCACAGCTTAGCGAGTACAGCTGTGGTAGCACTGGTTTTTGTTAAAAACTGGAAAGCACCAGGTGCTGTTTCAGCAAGGCTTGCTGGGTGCCCGGAGAAGGCAATGAGCATTGCCCTCAGAATCTCCCTCCCAGACCTACAACAATACAGAACACATTCGTGAGTATTTTCAAAATAGCCTAGGCAACTTAGATACACAAATCCCATTAAAATTAAATCAATATGCTTGTTACTCCCACCTGCTTTCAAGACTTCAACTTATTTTTAAAAAGCACAATGGCAACATACATAATAAACAGGCCTAGCCTTTCAAATTTCCTTATCCTCTGGGCTAGAAACTGGGGGTGAATTCCATTGCACAGCAGAGATACAAGGTAGCAGACAGCTTTCCCATACAACAGAATAATTATTCCTCCAGGTCTGTATATCTTGACAAAAAAAGTACGAACTTTTCCTGTACGGCCACCTTTCAATAAACAAAAGAAAAAGACAGTAAGAAAATGTGTGTTCAAATCTAAGCAATAAAAAAGCGGCTACTTTTGATAAACACTGTCACATTCAGAGGAAAAACAGAAAAGTTCAACTGTGCAGTTTTGATAATATATCATGTCCCAAAGAGACTTTTTTTCCCAAATTGAGGCAGGATCCTCATAAAGTTGGAGAGACTGCACAGAATCTCATAACTGAGCTGCACATAGGCTAAAATTCAGTCAGGAGAGAGAGTAGTCACCATGGAGCTCAGCAGCCAAGCTCAAGTCATCAAAGACACGAAATCAAGCAAGGGCAAGTACTATTGATGCAGTCTTCCCCCAAATGGATACCGGTGATGAATGTGTTTCAAATGCCAATAATCTCAACCTTTGTTCAGTATGATACAAGATTTGCATTACATTATTGGCAAACACCTTGCTGCTATTTGTCCCTATACTGCCATTTGGTGCCTGCCCATCTGGGCTTGCAAGTGCTCGCTTCTCTTTTTTTCCTTTCCACTGGCTGTAATGATTTCCCCAGTGACCCCGCAAACTTAGCAAACTTCTTGAATGAAAGTGACCTTGATGCTTAAGTATATTTTCTCTTTGTCTTGTTCAGTCCATTTTAAATGCAAGTTCTACTGATAGGCTTGTATATTCATTTTAGTTGATTCATGTTTTTATTAGTAGTTTATTTTAGTGTAGCAGCTCCTAAAACAAAGGATGATCCTTTTTGATTTGTTTGTGCAATTTACATTTACACAACAGCTCTGTAAGGGGAGCCTCCCTCAGTCAAATCTTTAAAAGGATTTACCTCTCTCCAGGACTCAGCCAGCACCTTGCACCTTGGCTGCAGGGAGTTTCTAGCTCTTGGTGCCAAAGTAGAGTTTTGATTTTTCTCCTCCTCCTAGATAAGTCAGAGTATCCCTTGTTTTACATATTCTAACCTACACAGGTACCTAAATTCCTGCCTAATAAATGCATTTAGGAACAAACGGCTCAGCCAAAATACGTCTGCACCTGCTGTATACAGGTAATAGTACTGCTGCAATGTGGAGCTCTGTGGACTGGTAATGATTTTGTCATGTGGAGTAGGAGCCTAAGGCCTGAGCTAGACAGAAACACTTGTAATTTAAGCAGTGGGGGTTTTGCCATTTTCTGTTGGTTTAAACATTATGTTAAAACAATGAGGGGTTATTAATCAGTATCAAAACAAAATATCTAGTTACACACACAAGGAATTGAATAAGCACGGGTGTGAGCAACGAATTAGAGCGATCACATATGGAAAAGCAATACTTTAACATATGACATAATGGGTCTTGAACAGGAGCCTTAAAACTGCAAAGAAGTTTGTCTTCCTGAGAGAAACATAGAATCATAGAATCATTTAGGTTGGAAAAGACCTTTAAGATCATCCAGTCCAACCATTCACCTAACATTACCAAGTCCACCACTAAACCTATTAAGGGTAGAGTAGCAATTTCATGTTTCCTGCCTTGGTGAATGGATTATTTTTTAATGAAAGTGAAAACTAGGAATCATTAAGGTTGGAAAGGACCTCTAAGATCATCAGTCCAACCATCAACACAACACCACCATGTCCACTAAACCATGTCCCAAAGTGCCACGTCTACCCATTTTTTTAACACTTCCAGGGATGGTAACTCCACCACCTCTCTGGGCAGCCTGTTCCAATGCTTGACTACTCTTTCCGTGAAGAAATTTCTCCTAATTTCCAACTTAAACCTCCCCTGGCACAGCTTGAGCCCATTTCCTCTTGTCCTATCACCTGTTACGTGGGAGAAGAGCCCAACACCCACCTCACTACAACCTCCTTTCAGGGAGTTGTAGAGAGCCATAAGGTCTCCCCTCAGCCTCCTCTTCTCTAGGCTAAACAATCCCAGTTCCCTCAGCTGCTCCTCATAAGGCCTGCGCTCCAGACCCTTCACCAGCTTTTTGTTGCCCTTCTCTGGACACACTCCAGCACCTCAATGTCTTTCTTGTAGTGAGGGGCCCAAAACTGGACACAGCATTCCAGGTGTGGCCTCACCAGTGCCAAGTACAGGGGGACAATCACCTCCCTGCTCCTGCTGGCCCCACTATTCCTGATACAAGCCAGGATACTGTTGGCCTTCTTGGCCACCTGGGCACACTGCTGGCTCATGTTCAGCCAGCTGTTGACCAACACCCCCAGGTCCTTTTCTGCCAGGCAGCTTTCCAGCCACTCTTGCCCAAGCCTGTGGTGTTACATGGGGTTGTTGTGACCCAAGTGCAGGACCCAGCACTTGGCCTTGTTGAACCTCATACAGTTGGCCTGGGACCATCGGTCCAGCCTGTGCACATCCCTCTGCAGGGCCATCCTACCCTCCAGCAGATCGACACTCCCACCCAGTTTGGTGTCATCTGCAAACTTACTGAGGGTGCACTCAATCCCCTCATCCAGATCATTGATGAAGATATTAAACAAGGCTGGCCCCAAAACAGAGCCCTGGGGAACACCACTTGTGACTGGTCACCAACTAGACTTAACTCCATTCACCACAACTCTCTGGGCTCGGCCACCCAGCCAGTTTTTTACCCAGCGAAGACTACACCCGTCCAAGCCATGAGCTGCCAGCTTCCTAAGGAGAATGCTATGGGAGACAGTGTCAAAGGCTTTACCGCACATGCCTGTTGAGCGCACTCAAGATGAAACGCTCCATAATCTTCTCTGGCACCGAGGTCAGGCTGACAGGCCTGTAGTTCCCCAGATCCTCCTTCCGACCCTTCCTGTAGCCAGGCATCACATTGGCAAGGCTCCAGTCGTCTGGGACCTCCCCTGTTAACCAGGACTGCTGACAGATGATGGAAAGTGGCTTGGCAAGCTCCTCCGCCAGCTCCCTCAGTACTCTCGGGTGGATCCCATCTGGTTCCATAGACTTGCGAGTATCCAGGTGGTGTAGCAGGTCATTAACTGCTTCCTCCTGGATTATGGGGGCTCTATTCTGCTCCCCATCCCTGTCTTCCAAGTCAGGGGCCTGAATACCCTGCGGATAACTGGTCTGGCTATTAAAGACTGAGGCAAAAAAGGCATTAAGTACCTCAGCCTTTTCCTCATCCTTTGTGGCAATGTTCCCCTCTGCATCCAACAAAGGATGGTGATTCTCCTTGGCTCTCTTTTTGTCATTAATGTACTTGTAAAAACATTTTTTATTATCTCTTACAACAGTGGCCGGATTGAGTTCTAGCTGGGCTTTTTCCTTTCTAATTTCCTCTCTGCATGACCTAACAAGATCCCTGTACTCCTCCTGAGTTTCCTGCCCCTTCTTCCAGAGGTGGGAGATTCTCCTTTTTTCCCCTGAGTCCCAGCAAAAGCTCCGTGTTCAGCCAGGCTTGTTGTTTTCCCCGCCAGTTCGTTTTGCAGCACATGGGGACAGCCCACTCCTGTGCCCTTAAGACTTCCTTCTTGAAGAAGGCCCAGCCTTCCTGGAGCCCTTTGCCCTTCAGGACTGCGTCCCAAGGGACTTTCCCAACCAGTATTTTCATTCTTTGAGGAAAAAAGTCTTTTCTGGAAGACTTTTGGGACCCTTAGAGAGGAAAACACATATTTACACCCTGGGGAATTTTACTGTAATATGCCTGAATGAAACATTTTAAAGTCTATTGCCTTTCAGGGTTTTTTGGGGTTGTAGTTGGGTTTTTTAAACAAATAAAATATAATAAGCAAAAATTTCCTAGTCTTATTGTTGTTACTGAAACAATAACATGTAAAGCAAATAAACTTCTAACCTTTTTAGCCTTTTGCTGGTATCTATTCACTTTACCTGCTCAGACAAAAATATTGAATAAACAAGCTAAACAATTGTTATCAGTAAAGCAAATAACCCATCAAGCTGGCATACATATTTGGGTCCCTCTGCTGTGCAGTCAGCAACTTTCAGGGCTGCTGTGAGGCTAGTTGGACTGTGCATATCACCTCACACAGGAGAAGTTGTGCCTGGAAGAGTATTCTTCTGAATGACTGCCTCTGCCTGAGCGTGTCGGCTTAGGCTGCCATGATTGTCACTGGGAAGAAATAGGCATTTGCACGCCCATTGCATCACTCTAAATTACAGACTAATTGGTTACCCAAAGAAGTTCAGATGAGTCATTCCTTAATGCCTATTTCTTGTCACTAACAATGTAGAAAGAGGTGAGAAAAGCAGGTGTAGAGCTATGTCTACTGTAGATGCCTGAAGTTATGTGAAATTAATTCTGCCAAATATTTATTTTTATGAATGGTATTGACTCAAAAGATCAATCACACTAAGAAAGGCAAAAAGCTGTTATTTCCATTTGCTGCAAGTCCTGGATTAGGTTTTGATTCCAACCCCCTTCTTGTTAATATTCAAGAAAGTATAATCTGTGTGAAGATTAATGGAAAGTGAATTACTGCCTTCTAACCAAGCGAAGTAGGAGCACAGATCCAGTTGTCTGGAAATCTGATTTGTGCTGCATACTGAATGCAGTCCTGGGAGCTGCAGTACATCATGGTGAGGGACAGAAGTGCATCTTTTATAGACTTTTTATGCTTAAATAGGTAGTACCTCCACTTGAGCGTAAGGTGTGTGAAAGCTGCCGGGTTTGATCCTGCAAGGCCTCCTCGTGCTAAATTACTTCCATTTTAATTGGTGATCAGGGCATGGACTCACAAATCTATTCTCACAGGTTGATGTTACAATAAAAGATCTGCCTGGAAGAAAGTCTCAGAAAGGCACCTAAAACTTACAAGTCAAAGTAAGCTGTCTCCTGTTGAACCTGTATGGTACCAAACTCCTCTGAACAACATCTCAAATTTGAGACCATATCTGAACCATTATGCCTGCTGGGTGTGCGGAGAAGGCAGGGGGCTGTGAAGCACCCTGTCCCTCCCCATCTCCCACTGCAGGTGAGGAGGTGGCCAGGGAGCTGTTGCAAGGGATGGGAAGAGGTTTGTGGATCACCCACATTGATCAAGGGATTTCAGCAGCAGGACTGTTTCAGACCTGGCCTGCCAGCCCGACATGACACAGGTATGTTTGTCCCCTCCCTGGGCAGGGTCTGGGAGAGCACAAGCGCACAGGGCAAGGCCTGGGTCCTTCAGAAGTGAGCTGGGGATGCGGTCCCTTGTCCAGCACACATGGCTGTGCAGGAGAGAGAGGGGAAACTGGGGATTCACAGCATGAAGCCTGGAGACTTCATTTCCTCGAAAGGCAAGGAAAGGAAGAGAGGAAAGAAAGCCTTCCTTAGGAAACCAGCTGGTGAGAGAACATTAGGCCTGAACGCTTCTAAAATCATTATTGCTTTGTTTACATTTCTCAAACATCTTGCAGTTCTCCAGGGGTCAACTTTCACTCCAGACAACAACAGACTAAAGCTCAGCTGTTCCTTATCAGTCTGTACAGGAGAGCTGGGCCACACTATGAAAGCTACCTGCCTAACTAGTGATTTGACTCTGCAAAGCAGAGGAAGACCTTACAGATTTGGGGTCCTTAACTCTGTACAGTGTATCCCTGAAAAGCTCAGGCTTGTGCCTTTCTGAATCTTCAGTTTGGCTACCAAGAAATGAACTTATTTTAGGTTGATGCTATCATCATTTATAGAGCCACAACTATGGAAAGGACACCTTCTGGGAAATGGTCATTAAAACCAAAAAACTCTACCTGAACAGCTGGTACTGTAAGAGAAATGGGAGAAATACTGAAGGAATAAAGTTTTTATATAGACTACATCCCTTTCTGTTCTAAGGCTGACCCATAACTTCTTTTAGGTAGCTGACATTAATAAAGAAACTAGCAGAAGCTACAAACATAGTTCTCATGAATTTTTTCAGCCTAGTGTAAAAACATTCTGAAACATGGCTTTTAATTCATTATAAAACAAACAAAAGACTTAAACATGAATCTTGTTTCTTCAGAACTTTTCCATTCAGTTTCATTCAAATTTCCATGCAAAATCCCATTCTTTTACAATCCTGACCTGTTATTCTAGACAGGTAAGTCTAGAAACTTTGGCACTGCTTCAGAAAGAGAGAGGTGTGCAAGTCCATCTACGATTCTTAGTTGTGAGAAAAGGGAAATATACCTGGAGGGACAGCCCCTTAATAGCAAGAAATTAGAAAGTAGAGAATAGAAGATGAAATATTCTTTTTCCTTGCATTTTAGTTGTTCTTGCTACACATATCAGCATTAATTCAGCTTCTCCCTCAGCCTACCACGGTTCTCTGTAAGGCACAAAGACCCTTCCCATGCTCCTTCTCTGCTTGTCAGACACTAAGAAAAAAGGCATGGCAGTAGCAATGTGAACTCTGGTAAACCTTTTGATCTCTGTAGCTGAAACATAAAGGAGGGGAAAAGAGCATGTGTATGCTTCCTCAGTGAGATTACTCCTATAGGCAAGATATAACTGAGCTATATCCCAGAAATATATCCCAAAACAACACTGTATCTAAGAAACACAATAGAGCTGATGAGCTTCTAAATTCAGAAAGGGGTGATATGCTG
This sequence comes from Pelecanus crispus, assembly GCF_030463565.1. Taxonomy (NCBI): domain Eukaryota; kingdom Metazoa; phylum Chordata; class Aves; order Pelecaniformes; family Pelecanidae; genus Pelecanus; species Pelecanus crispus. The sequence continues at coordinate 105,424,074 of NC_134643.1, read as the reverse complement.
CCCTGAACCGGTAGATTTTATTCTTGTTAGAAGGAAGGATAACTGCTATCATTAGAATAAATAAAAAATAACAATAATAAAAAACAATAACAAACTTCCCCTTAATCCATTTTACAGTGAAAGTAGCTTTTTATACCTAAACATCATTGCATAAGTAAATTCTTACTTCTTCTCTCAAAACACCCTCTCGCTCATGCATGTTTCTATGCATAATATATATGGACTTCACACAATAGGGAGGGGGGAAAAAAAAAAAAAAAACCCACAAAAAACAGAGAGAATGCATGTGCTCTCCTGAAAAGCAAACAGCAATACTGGAAAAGAAATTAAAGGTTCATTTGCTGCTCTCTGACATACAGACATTATAGCAACTTCTTGGATGCTCTACTTAACCAAAAAAAATACTGTATGCAGGACTAGAGTTTCTGAAAACAAATCTGTTCTTCACGTACAATGGAGACTTCTGAAAAACTTTTTCTTTACAATGACAGTCTGGCACTCTCTTCCTTCTTTTCTTTCAGTTGCTCACTTGCATATAGATCTTTTATAGTAATTTTGTCTGTTACCAACATTTGTATGCAAAAGCAGGTACTATTGTTCTTGAGCTGTAGAAACAAATCAGGCTTATTTGCTTCTTTTGGCCAAGCATAATTTTATTTGTTGAGTCACTACATCCAAATTTAGCAGCCCACATTTTTAGGTCACCCATCAACCCAGAAATGATAATCCTGCATCTAGGCTCTCTTTTCCTGTATCATCCCTATGATCCCTCACTGAATATATTATTGGTCATGCTTTGTACTGAGGTCATGAATAGTTTAAAGAGGTATCTGCTGCAAAATAGACAAAAAACACACTGCAGCCAAAAGTGTGGTTAAACTTTTCCCCCGGGAAGCACCTGGGCAATTTTATACTGTTCACCTGTATACCTCCTCTCTTCAGGACCAAATTCACTTTTCTTATTTATCAGCTACAGACCATGACTGGTGGCACAAAACATGCAGGATGTGAATTAAACTTCCCAATTTGCAATGACCTTTACATAAAGAGAAAGCCAGAGTAGTTCTCCCAGGAGCTGTAGTGTACTTGCACTTCCCATTTCAAAGGCACTTTGTCTTCTTTGAAGAGAAAGTCCATTAAGTCCAAGAATAATGCACATTTCATATTGCTTTGAGATTTGCTGTGCTTGGTGGCATATAGGACAGTGCTTATAGTTCAGATCTGGATTCACTTGAACAAGGTAAATCTAATATGCAATCCCAAATTGTAATATATTCACATTTCCTTTTCTTTTGTGCACACCTAAGATTTAAATTACCTATAACTGTTCCCAGACAGGTTTTAATTATTCACTGCTTTTAATTATTCATATTTAGCATAGCCTCTGCGTAACACCCACCGATTTTTTTGAGAAAGTAATTTTGCAAATACTATGGGACTGTAAAGCTGGAAGAGCCCTCTTACGTTGCTGAATCCAGTCTTCCACTCTTATTAGCAAACATGCATCTATGTTACAGTCCTCATTTTCACATACTTCCTTTATAAAATTTTTTTTCAAGGATTAAAATATTTTTTGTCTTGTAGAAAGACAAGGGCTGAAAGAGAACCATGCCCATGAGCATCTCAGATGTAGTTAGCTAGCCAGAACCTCATTGCCTCAATAATCTGGTGTTTTAGGAGACTTTCTGATGTTGACAGAGCTAAGCCATCTGCTTCCTACCCATTGAGGCCTCTCCAGGGGCAGCTGTAAGGGACTGTTCTCCAGGCACTTTCCTGTGCTGACCTCTCTCAAGATGGTGTTTCACTGTTCTGAAATTGCCTGGTCGCTTCCACATTTTTGCTGAGGCCATGTAAAACAGTGTTCAAAGCATTATCTAGGCAAAAAGAAAATTAGTCTCACAAGTCTACGCTGAAATGCAAGTTACTGCAAGCTGTATGGCTACCCCTCTACCACTCCAGGGATCACTAAAACAGGGTGCCAGCAGAAAAGGATCAACAAGCATTGACTGTGTGGAAGGAAAAAAGGAAGCAGGCATCTCTGTGAAGGGTTAACTCTAGGCACTGTTTTCTACCCGTTTGTTCTGAGGACAGAAATACATCTTTACAGTAAGATACATCCTTACAGTACTTCCACACAGGTTGTATTGCCTTCATTCTCCAGACAAGAGACTGAAAAGTAGATTTTTATAAGGTATTTAGGCTATGTTTACTTTTGTTGTTGTTGTTTGTTTACTCTCAACGCTTTCTCTCTTTGGATCAAAATGGTTTGCATGCCTTCTGTTTAGCAGCCCAGCCTCAACAGGAAGGACAGCAAGTTGCAAGCCCATCTACATCTTCTCCCCGTCTCATCATTCCAGGTTTATTGTAGCCCAGTGGCTGGGACGCTCTCCTGAAGTCAGAAATACACCTGTCCTCTCTCAAGTTTCTACTAAAATTCCAGGCAAGCATGATTGCCACTACTTTTTCCACTTAACTCCAGCCAGTGCTTGCATCCTCATGGCACAGCCTGTATTCCCACCCCTGCTGCCACAAATCCAAATCTCCCCAGCAATATAAAATCCAACTGCATACTGAATGTATAAAGTCATTAAAACAAGATAAATGAAACAAGAAGGTTTTAATGCCTTTTGCCCCGGACAGTCTGGAACAAGGTCCCATTTTTTTCAGGTAAGTGACAGAGCTGACACACTTATTTAAAAGGCTGGGCATATTTTTTTACCCTGAGGGAAGCAGGAATCAGTTATTCCTCCTATGTTAATATAGTTCACAATAAGCAACACCAAAGTCTGGGAGTGGGGTGTGTGTATGTGTTTGCCTCCAGTAATGACCTTACATTTTGGATCTTTTTTGTGGTAGATTTTGTTAAAAGGGTGATGACTTGATTCCAATTTTTTAGAATTCACACAGACATTGAGATGAGGGAAGCAAACAAGACTCACTGAAATTAAATTTTTATGGTGATGTTTCAGCAGTCACTTATTTTGGCAGGAATAAAGAACCACAAAAACAATAGGAAATGGTTTTATGTTAAGTGTTATATTAACACAATATTTGCAAAATTTTGACCCACGTGATCAGATCAGGTCTACTGTCTGCTCTCAGGCAAACAGGGTCTCAATCCTGCATGGGATCTACTTTATATAAGACAAGACTGTAGGGACAGACAACCCCCAAGCAAATTCTGTGTAATTCTCTTAAAGCTAAGACTCTTCTGGCTGAACTTTCACATGACACAGGGTCTCTTAACAGACACAAGAAGGCATTACAGAGTATAGTTAATGCACATATATCAATCATCAAGAATAGCATCCAATTCCTAAAGCAAGTTATCAGGGCAATACAACACCACAGATTTTAAAATTTCATCCACATCTAGATCACCTTCTCAGAGGTATCGCTCTATGGAATTGCCTCACTTTCTTCCCATGTTCACCCTCTTATCCAAGAAAGCACCCATTTCCAGTGAAGCAGGAGCTCCTACATTCTTGCCTTAGTGCGGCAAATACCTTCCTTCAGGAAGTTTCCAGGTTTTGGGGTTTTTTTGGAGGGTGGGAGAAGCAATTATTTTAAATACTAAGCTATGACTTACAAAGGTGTCTATATTCCTTTCAATATTTGTCATTATAATATTTGTCTCGTAATACACAGGAGCTATAATGATGGAAATATGAGACACTCTTGGCACAGCATTTGGCCCTTTGCAAACATCCCTTCACAGGAATCCTTGTTTGCTGCCAATGGCGGAGACTGAAGTCTGAAATCTGGACTCAGTCAGGACTTGGCAGCCTCCAGATGGAAACACACCCACCATCTGCCAAACCAACATCCTAACAGATTATGCTGTTACCTTTTCTCTCTGCTAGTTTCCACCAGCAGCCCACATGAACGACTTGCCTTTATGACAAAGGTCTAGCACAGAAGCAATTATGCAAAGGCTTTGTACTGGTTTTGCCATCAAGGCTTTTGTAGCATTTGTATAGCTTTTTTGGCTTTACCCCTATATTTAAATCCAGGTAGACATTATTAGCAGGTTAGACTGGTAGGTTCTTTGGCAAAGTGCTGGGGTGAAATTGGTTTATATTTGCTAAACAAAGTCAATGAGACCTGTCAGCAGCATGAGTTATGGAAGCTGCTCGACTTGCTGGGAGATGCCCCAAAGAATAATCAATTGCCTGGCTGTTCGGCTCTGTTTTTTAATGTGGCTGGTACATTAATGAGTTTCTAATTCAGCACATGCAATATTGCTTTTAGGAAGATGAGATAGTTTGAGGGATAAGGAGGAAGGGTTGACTTTAAGCCATCAAACTTAAAGCAATATTCCTGCTTCCCTCTTCTCCTGCCCTCCAAGAGTGCAAACTTAAATAGATATAAATACTCCTACATCAACACAAGTTGATATAGAAAGTGAAATGAGCTATTACAGTATAATGCATATTTTATGTTGTTTTAACTGCAGCCACATATAGGGCTTTTACTGATGCAGTTAAGTCAGTTACAAAAATAATTTAAAATCTTCCAACCAACATAGTTACGCCACTAAAACTTCCCAGTCATGAGGTTGGAAAACCCCTAATTAAGCCTTGAAAAAACTGAGCACTACTGACGTTCTAACAAGTCAAATATTCTTTGGCTTTCTGGCTGGTCCTGGCAACTGCAAAGTTCTGGTTTTGGCAATACAGTTGTCACCTCAGCCTTCAAAGATGCTGCCATCTATCCATGTCAACCTGAGGCTGTAGTTGAGAGTTGATGCTGGCTTGTACTGAGGAGACAGGTCTGCATCAATATGAATCTCCCCTCGTCCCAGAGGACTAAACATCAACCCAGTTGGTGCTGTTTCATCCGTGACCAGACATCCTCACTTCAGAGTAACACTACCTGTGTCCTGTGCTGCAGAAGCTAAGCAAACAGCTTCCCAATAAATCCAAGCCCTCAATGGACAAGGATGGAGTGGATCTTTTGCGGTATTGCAGAGTCATGCCTTTAATGGAGCTACATGCTCCACACTACTGAATAGAGATTAGTGGAGAGACTGAAAGGCTCTCATGCCTTTTATGCAGTAGAGCTTTAGAGCTTTTGCATTTTGCTTTTTCTCTTTTTCTCCCCTCCCCCCATTTAAAAAAAAAAAAAAAAAAAAAAGACTGTAGTTGTGTTGTCAAATGCATGAAGAAGGGTACCCAGATAAAACTTGTCTGTTGTTCAATGGCCACAAGGACAGCCCGCTCCTTTCCAATGATATCAAGCTGAGGAAGATGTGCTATACAGGAGTATGACTACAAACTCAGGACCAAAGGACAAATCAGGTTGGAAGGAACCTCAGAAGGTCCCTGGGAACTTGATGAACAGCAAATCAGTACTCCATTACAGCCAGTAGATCACCTGCTGCTTCGTACTCATATTATTAATTCAATGAAATTGCATTAAGATATTTTCCAAGAACTTCACTGTGAGGGACTTCATGAGTTACAACTCCTATAACTGAATTGCAGTGTTTGGAAAACCTCACAACAGGTATTCAAATGCTCCAGTCTGATAGACAAACAAACCATAAACAGGAAAGTGCAAGCTATTACTACTGGCAAGAAGTTTCCAAGACAGACTTCAATGAACGTAAGAGAAACAGACACAAGAAACAGCAGCCAGCAGATGAATGCATGGTTTCAGATATTGTTCAATTTGTCCAAGGCCTGTGAAACCTTGTTCAGTACCAGCCAAAGACAAACTATTTCCCCTCTTAATGGAAAACTGGGCAGCCTTATGTAAAAGAGATGGCATTGCTCCCTCTGCAACACAGCTGGTAGGTGTGGATAGCATTCAACCCTCCAAGTTTTCCATCTAATGTTGTGTTAATGTCTTCACAGAAAGAACTTATGTTCCACGTCAGTCAGGGTATGTTTTTCAGTGACAATCAAAAGAAAATCTGTATCACAGCCAAATAGCTACCTTCTTTCACTGTCCTGGCAGCTCTCCCTCTTATCTACAGGCCTGTGTCTTTGTTAGGTTCATTTTCTCTGTGTGCAACAGAAATCTTGTCTGCTGTACCAACAGAACAGTTAGTTCTGTTTTGCCCTTGGCAGCCAAGATACTGAACCTCCCCAGTGCCTGCTTTTTTCTTCTCCCATTCCCAGGCAGCGATAGCATTCTGCTTGCCACCCAGAATGGATCAGTGGTTCTCCTGGTTTAGCTTTTACTTTTTTTATTATTTTCTCTCCCTTGGGAGTATGAGCTTAAGAGTGTTTGCTGAAGACAGAACTATTAGCAAGTCCAAGCTGGCTCCCTTTATTTCTGACCATGTACTTCTGGGCTGTTTTTTCAGCTCATTTTGTTCTTATCAAGTCAAATAGTTATTCTCATTTATAATTCCTGTAACCAGGCTTTCTTTTTCCAAGCTGACTGCTCACACACAGTGCCATTGCTCTGGACCTGTCATTCACTAAATTATTTTCCAGCACATCCAAAAGTATATAGCTTTCAGTACGTCCACAGACTGTCAAGTATCCATTGCTGTACACATACCCCAAATTGCTGACTTTCAAACACCTGGATTAGTCTCATTAGTGAAATCCAACATCTCCTTTAAGTAACCACTCCTTCAGCAAGGACAACTGCATCATGCACATGACAAATAGCTGGGGAATAGGAACCACTTGCATACAGCAGACTAATTCACCTTCCTTCACAAGTCAACACACTAGGCAGGAGGGCAAATCAGTCACTTAAAATATTCAGCAGCCTAGCACCAGCACAAGAGTACCCATCTGACTTTTATCAGTGTGTCAGCTAGCCAACTTTGCATCATTTTGTGCTTGTTCTAGTGCTTTCTACCTTAAGTAGCATCACTGGTTCCAAGGGGACCACTCATAGCTGGGCAACTCTATGTACTGCACTCGGGGCACAAGCAAGTTTTCAGATTGTATAGCAAAGGGAAAGGATAAGTGCTTCCTACGTCACCTCATATGATCATTACACTGCTAACAGTAAATACCACTGTCTTCATTTTTGACTGAACAGGTACAGGGATCTTGCAACCTGATCTTGAGCGAAATGAAATAACTTGCAAACCTACCAATAAGGGAAAGACACCATTTTCCTCCAGAAGATACACTCAGAAGGTATGTCAACATAGAATCATAGAATCGTTTAGGTTGGAAAAGACCTTTAAGATCATCCAGTCCAACCATTAAGCTATTACCAATATGTTTAACCTAAAGGTTTTAACTGCCATAGAGATGAAGGCATGGAACAAGCACCACAGTTAGTGCTTTGATCTTAACGAACTCAGTTTGCACGTATTAAATTACCCATAAATGTTGATGGAAGCAAAATGATAATTCTGGAGCACAGTAAATAAAATGCAATTAAAAGCACCATTGTAGCAGCACACCTGGGAGTTACATTTGTGTAAGAAAGTGATTCAGTAACAGATTGCAGAAACACATCTCACAAACATTGTGTAAAAGCTGCAAAAAAGCTGGCAGATTTCTTTAATTGTGGTGTAAGCTTAATCAAATTACAAAAATCTCACAAATGTCTGATTCAGTAACTTCTTAATGGCAGTACAATACAACTGTGGCCACCAAACAAAATAAATTCCTTCCTGGTAAATCAGCATGTGGAGGAAAACCTTTTCTTTATGCTTCATGAATCCATGATTGTAAGTGCAAGCTTACTGTTGTGGTTTAGCCCCAGCCAGCAACTAAGCACCACACAGCTGCTCGCTCACTCCCCCCTACCCCAATGGGATGGGGGAGAGATTCAGAGGAGTAAGAGTGAGAAACACTCCTGGGCTGAGATAAGAACAGTTTAATAATTGAAATAAAATAGTGATGATAATAGTAACAAAATAATAATAATAATAATAATAATAATAATATACAAAGCAAGTGATGCACAATGCAATTGCTCACCACCCACCGACCGATACCCAGACAGTTCCCAAACAGCGATCGCTGCTCCCCGGCCAACCCCACCCTGTTTATATACTGAGCATGACATCATATGGTATGGAATAGCCCTTTGGCCAGTCTGGGTCAACTATTCTGGCTGTGCCCCCTCCCAATTTCTTGTGCCCCTGGCAGAGCATGGGAAGCTGAAAAGTCCTTGACTAGCATAAGCAGTACTCAGCAACAACTAAACCATCAGTGTGTTATCAACATCCTTCTTATATTAAATCCAAAACACAGCACTGTGCCTGCTACTAGGAAGAAAATTAACTCTATTCCAGCTGAAACCAGGACACTTCCTCATGCACTGGTCACTGCACAGTAGTTAGAGGTCTCCTATTGAAACAAAGCAAAGCACTGTTGGAGTGTAACACCATCTCATCTTTCCAGCAATAGTAGTTTTCACATATGTACCACATAGTAAAGCAATATCAAGTAGACCTGTTGTGACTGATAACAGATGAGGTTGTAAGCTTAACATATGGCCTGGAAGATTTAGAAACTTCTGTCTCTAAAAGTAGAATTAATAGAGCTTGCAAAGTCTCACTGAAAGAAAGGTGCCTTACTGGCTCATTTAGTATCAAACAATCACCCAGCTGCATCACCCAGCCCCAAAAACACAGACAACCTTCACAGGGTCATTATCCTCATGGATATGACAGAACTTAGCGCTGTCACATCTTAGACAGCTATTCCTTTTCTTTGTCTTTTTCTTTTGCCTTACAGTGGACCACAGAGGCACATGTCAAGATCTGCACAGATCAGAGATGTAGGGACTAAGCTGTGGATGGTTTTCAAGATGAGAGGGGCAGTTCGTCTGGACAGAATAAGGAGGACCTGGTGAGGAGAATGACAAAACTAGCTGGAAAAGAAGCAAAGAGGGTATAATTACCCTCCCCCTCACTAATGCATCACAGAACCTTTACTGAAAGGCTGTTTCAAACCAACTTAAGTCCAAACTGAAAACTGCCCTAAGAACCCTAAAATAACTGTAAAACAGTATGAAATCAGGTTGCAAGAATGTATTCACTGACTTTCCCTGCAGAAACAGTTTTATAATGTCACTTGAAGGACATGGAAAGAGTGCAAAAATCATATAATTGCATTTGCAGGTGATACTGAAAATGAGGGCAGTATTTGTAGCTGAAAAAATAATATACAGTATGCATCCTGAAAAAATGTTGCTTGCAGAATATATCAATATGCCTGTTTAGAAGGTAAATTTGAAATAAAATGAAAGTATAGGCCAGGAGCAAGGTAGACTTCCTTAAGAAAAAAAAAATCTAGGGCAATAGTAGAGAACAAATTTAAAATAAGTTTGCAATTAAGCAGTCATTAAAATAAAGAAAAAAAAGGAGTAGGAGCCTCCTACCTCACACAACTCAGATGCTTAGGAAGACACTTGCACTCTCTGGACAAGCCCTGAGCACCCCAGTTCTGTTTGTGAATATACAGCACTCCTGGGCTCTTTAGGGGACGCTGGTGAACCCAGGCGTAAGACACTACATTGAATTCTGGGTCCTTCTGCACAGGAGACCTGAAGTGGGTGAAAAAAAGAGAAGCCCAATGTGCAGTTAACAAGAGCTTGAAAAGATGATTTAGGAGAAAACGGAAAATAAAGTGAACTGGCTTGATAACCTGTTGGGTTATACGACAGTTTTTTACCACTCAGCACTGAAAAAGGAAAGGGTTGCAATGAATATCAATTAGATTAAATCAAAGCCAGGAAAAAAAAAAAAAAAAACATCAGCATCAAGCAATTTCTAACAGTGAGATGCAGAGAAGCCTGTCAATAGAAATGTTGCAGACCCCCTCAAGAAACTTTTTCTTAGAAAGAGTTCCCCAAAATCCCCATGCGCAAAGGGTATATAACAGAAAACAATGTAGTGCTACTGGGGGCTGAGATAGATGACCTTTATGTTTGCTTATGCCAGGCTTCTGGCACTTACGCTACCAAATTAATGTCCCCAAGGATCACAGCCAGAAATTAAAAATCCAGTATCTTAAGGGGGCGTTTGCAACATAACATCATAAATACAGGCACAACAAACATAAACACCTGATATAACTTTTATGGTGGGTTGTTGAAAGAAAATGGGGATGTAACAATCTGTTGACTGGGGGAAATGGGGAGAGAGATGTCAGCGGAAAGATGTGATTCGTTTCTTGCATCCTGTCCCCGGGCACCTGGCACGGGACATTGGTGGGGACAGGAAACTCAGCTAGATGAGTCTTTCACCCACCGTTGCAGACATCATTTTCCTAGAGAAAGGATATGCCAAGCTCAGCAATTGAGTCACACCCAAGAGATTGGAGAGAAAAATCGTCATGAGTCTGCTTCAAAAAAAAAAAAAAAAAAAAAAAAAAAGCAAGCTAATGCTATCTGGCTACTAACTTAGAGATCAGAAGGAATATTAAATAGTTAAGAGTCTTCTGAGATGTGTATCTCTCTGGGGGTCTCCCAACTCCTCCCAAGAGAGGAGACAGACTGACACAGGAAGTGCTGTGGTCTTCCCAAATCTAGACAGAGAGGAGCCCAAGGGAAAAGCTAAATATCTGCTCTGTTTTCTCCAAGAAAAAAAGAAAACTTTTTGAGTAGATTTTCTCTACATAAGTGATATTTTAAATGCATCTGTTTGTCACTATTATCTAGCATTGCTGAAACACCAATGCCTCACAACCAGAGCTTACATTCAAAGGAAGATCTTCACCATGAAACAAAATGCAAGTAATTTGCCTAAACTGCAAAGAATTGGGGGGGAAGAATTGCTGAATGTTAAGAATCTGATATAACAATAAAACATATTTTTCCCCACAAACATTCAGCTAATCACAGAAGGATAGAAAACAGCGCTGGAAGGGACATCGTTAGGTCAGTTAGTCCACCCTTCTTCCTCAAGGCAAAAATCAACTATTCCAAAAAAGAGAACCTGAAATTAGCTTTCATTTTAATGTGCAGGTGCCTTTCACTGTTTTTCATGCTGTGGTGACAAAGAAAAGAGGACCAGAACTGATTGAATCCACATTTCAAAACAACAACAACAAATAAAATATATTCCTGTTGTTTGAGACTGGTATGCAAAATCCTTCAAATTACTGCAGTGAAGTGTGAGGGGTGTACAAAAAATGAAGAATACCCATCTAGTGAAAGAAATTAACATTGTGAAATGAGTGATGTGTTGGATGCTGTGAGCACAAGCAGGCATGAATCCTTTTCAGAAGCAGTCAGAAAAGCTTATAACTGCTCATAAATCTAAAGCTGGGGAAAAAAACAGAGACAGAAATAAAGTAAAGCAAACATTTTAATAATGGGGGATCTCCCTCATATGAGGGAGAGAGATAAACGTTACTGGATAGTGCCAAACAACAGGATGTTTAAGCTTTTTTTCAAGCATGAGAGAGTTGACATAAGAAGCTACCAGCCTGATCTGATCTGTTAAGAAGATCCATATTCACAACTGGTCTGCAACCAAAGGGACCAGATCATTCCCTGCTGTCACTGCACTGAAGCTGGGGAGGAGCATAAGCAACACTTGGATGTTTGTGCATATCAAGTTAATTGTTAGTCTGGAGTGATCTCCCTGGCTTAGGCCCCATTCTCCCTGGCCTTAAATACTGACCATCTGCAGTGGGACCCCTTCCCCAGGCACAGTGTGGCTTTGAGACTCATCTTTACAAGATTGCCTAGAAAGGAATATATAAAAGAAACTAAAGTGCATATACTTGTATTTCAACAAGGGGCTTACCAGAATTCAAAGAAATAAAGGAGCAGGGGAACACCACCAGTGAACCAGACAGGACTACTTCCATCTCTAATGATGGCCATATGCGAAGCACTGAAACAGTGCCACATTTATATGCCAGAAAACTTGTGAGGCCATGTAAAAAGGCCCACAATCCATAACCTAACGCAGCTGAAGGGAATGTGACCCTCTGAGTCATGTACATTTTAGACTAGGTGCTCTCTCTTTTTCTCTCTTTCTATATCATGGTACGTAGGTATGGTTTTGTACACATATCTCACATTCTGGCATTGAGCAACTGAAAACGTAGACTACTAAGAAGTAACTTCACTCTTTGATAACAGAATTGCTTTTAATGTTGTCTTACTAGGCAGCAAAACCCCAGATTGTCTAGCAAATTTTAAGACAAAGATGTTACTTTAAAGTAATAATAGATGCAGTCTCTTTTTCTAATTATAACTATGAGGACAAAATTTATTCTACTCTTCCAACCACATGTTTTCATAAGAATAACGGCCTTTATAACTTTGGCATTTTATTGCCAGTACTCTGGGTATTTATCATTTTTGGGACAAATGGCAGTCAGAAGGCCAGCATACAAACATTTAAATTTATCTGCATGATGTTTATTGGGGAAGAGTTGTACAATATATATGGAACTTCTGTTAGTTTTTCCCCTATTGTGAATTACAAACACACAGGAGTCCAGTTAACTATTGGTTACACATCCATGTCCTAACTACAATGGCAAAAGTGACATCTGAATTTTTAGCTAAAATATTAAATAATTACATTACAATCATAGTAATCTTTACTTTTAACATTCAACAAATGCCAAATTTGGTGAAAGCTGATTGCAATGTGAGTGAGGCTACGTTGGTATGAAAAGAAAAACCTCCAAGGATTAGTGTACCTGATTAAATAAAAGGTTGAACTGAATACACCCAGAATGGAAACAATGAAAGGGTTATGAATACAAAAAGAGCATGCTGAACAAGAGTAAATTATGTAAGCATGGAGAAAAATTGCCACCCTGTTCGCTTTCTTTGTCTCATTAGAGACCTGGAGAGAATTTTGAACATGCTAAGAGGATGCTGTTAGTCCAAGGTACACTGAGCTGTACCTGCGAGATTGCTGTCTTTCCTTACATTGAGTAAGCTGAGTGTTCATGGAGGATGCTGGACATGCAGGACTCAAGAGTGAAGTCTTCTTTAGTCCATTCATGGCCAAAGTTACAGAAACTGCCACTAATCTGTTTTCCATGCTCTACTGCCACTATCATAGAACCTTGGTTTAATGGACCCCATGCTGGAGTGAAAAAAGCTCTTCACTGTTAGTTGTCAGTCAAGAATATCTGTCAATTGGATCAGCTTGTGTTAAATTGTGGGTGACCCAAGCAAGCTAGAATATCTTGGTAGTTTCACTTTGCACTAATGATTGTTTCTGAATTAACTCTTCAAACAGTTTTGCATCTTTATGAAGCAATATAATTCCCTATATTAACCCCCATTGTTACACTAGACCTTTTTCAGCTGTTCAGAAATGCGACCTTTGAGACAAAAGTTTCATGACATAGGAGCTGTAGTAATAAGACTAGTTTTAAGTCTTAATTAGTTTTAATTAAGACTAATTTACCCTGACTGACTGTTCTCTATTCAGCACTGTATCACCCCTTGACTTGTGCTGCTACAACCTGTTTTAAATCAGGTTGATTAAATGACCCAGGCTGAAAAACAACCCTTTAGGCAGGATTTTTTTTGTTTGGATCAAAGATCTTTTTTTTTTTACATATTTAGTAAGGCAGCCCACAAGAAGGTAACTCGACTGACATGGGGGAACATTGCATCCTAGAGACCAGAATATGCAGTCCCAGGAAGGAAACAACTTACACCAAAACAGTGAAAACAATTTTCTGCAGCGCAGAGTTACAGCCTAAGATTCTCCCTCTTGTTAAATCACTGTCTGTCTAAAATTACTAAATATAAATTCTCTGTGCTCTGGGAAACCAAGAAAAGAGATTAACTGATTTCAGGCACAAGCTGGAAGCTACAGAACATGTCTCCAGATCCTTCCCTCCACAGTAGGTGATTTCAGATGGAAAATGCCATCTGTGCAGTGCAACTGCCCCAAAGCCTGGAGGTCAGTTCCCAGCACGATATGGATTCAAACTGCCTCCAAAGTTTCCAGTTTCCTTTTCTCAAGACCTTTATCAGCATTACCTCTAACCCAGCTCATCATAAATCAAAAGTGAAAAAAGCAAAGACATTTTATGTGCCAGTTACAGCAACTACTGATATTGCTCCTAACAGCAATTCTTCCTTATTGAGGAAAGGATGAAATGAAATCAGCAACAGAGCAGAGCAATGTGCTTGCTCCCTGGCTTCTGCACTGCAGTAACAATACAAATGTTTTGCACTTTCCAAAGCAGCAATTCAATCCCATTTACCCCTTTCTTCTGTAGACTACTCTCCTCCATTTTGAGCGACTCAGCTCCCTCATGAAGTTGGAGAAACAACAACCTACTTTCTCTTCAAAACAAAGTAGTCACCTTATTCCCATTTGTTCAGATGTTGGTTTTAAACCAATTTTCTTTTGTCTCCTCTTTCTTTTATAAAATTGACATCCGCATCCCTTTTCCAGGCACGTTCGGTGTCCCGGAGCAGGCAGCAGAGGGATTCAGTCTGACAAGAGCACCTGATGGATTCAGCCCCCGGGCAGTGCCTTAGCTCTGCAGCATGGAATACCCTCTGCCCCTTTCCCCCCAGCATTTACGTATCCGAGGACCAATCTGAATGCCCTTTGATGGATTGTTCTGTTTTGCTCTGGTCCCCTGTTTGATCTCAAAACTTATAAATATTTCATTGAATGGTAGAATTATGACATCAGCGACGACCCAGCCAGACATCACAAAGGCAGCAAATTCATCTGCGCTCAGCTGTTTTGTTTAGGGTTCTGCACAAGCCCTTTCACATTTTGATAAAGTCATAGTTCACAGCTATATCATAACTCTAAATATGACCCTTTAATGACATTGCCGTCAGGAGATATGACATTTTTTGCCAGCTAGTAGTGGAATTTTTGCTATATCCATTAGATAGAAAGATTAGATAGATATTGGAGAGCATATATAGAAAATACTCTCAGCAGTCAATCTGGGGCTAAAGGGAGCTTCAGGCACATGACACTCAGGTTATTTTCAAGCTAACGGAATTTAGCATCCTCCTCAGTCTAACATCTGTATTCGAAGAGTCAGTCGCTGTATCTTTGCCACAACATCAACAATGTTGAACATTAGCCCAAGTTTGTTTTTTTTTTTTTCTTTCTTCTGCCCTGTTCTGGGCAAACATGCTTTAGATCAATAAAGCATCCATTTCATTTCATCATGAGCTCATTCCTTATTTTAAAAGGGTCTTAGTAAATAAGATATTTTAGAGAAAAAAAAAACCCAAAATGTACACTATTCCAACTGAGAAGTTAGTTTGTTTTTCTATGACACACATTTTCAAACAAAATATTTGTGAAATATCACACTCTTGTGCAACTTAGAATATTCAGCCACTAACAAAAAACCTCACAAGCTCTGAGCAACTTAACATTCAGAATAATAGCACAGTATTTTTCTATTAAAAAAAAAAAAAAAATCCTGTCCCCTCCTGATTTACTTTCATTAAAAAAAGTGCGTGTGATCATATATGTATATTTTATACATATATATATACACACATATGCATCTGTAGGCTGGAGGCTACCTTTTCCTTCTTCCAGGACTTTCTACTTTTGTTCTTTTTATTTGCATGAGAGATGACACGAATCTGTGGATTTGCTCCTATGCTAGATGAATCTCATGGGTCCACCAGCGTATCTGTGGAAACAGTTTTGTTAGTGGCAGTACAGGGTCACACAAGGAAAACAGGCTGGAAGATTACATGGAGTGCAAGGCCATTAAAGGAACAATCTTCTTCCCCCATGATGGGAGATGGGCCCACGTCATAGAGCAGACCTCCAAACCAGAATTCAGAATTTGCCCAAAGGTTGGTCTGGGTACAACCCCAGTAGAGAAATATACACCAGCAGCAGAGGGCACATGCTTATTACAACTTCTTTGTAATCCAGGTGTGCTCTCGTGACATCTGTGATCTCAGTGCAGGCCCTGACAAAAGTGCCTTCAAAGGCTAATTGTTTACTCCTAACAACTGGAGAATTTCAGACGTTCGTGTATCCAAATTATATTAATATATTCCTACCACATCCTTTCATTGGGGGAAACTCAGACTGTTTGAACAAATATTTAATTAAACTTCATATGGCACAGCAGGGAAAATATTTTTAATGATATCCTGTGGTCAAAATCAAAATTTACTGACAGTTACCTCACAGTGGTGCCCAAGTTTTACACTTTTTTTTCATACAGATAAGAGAGTTATGTTTAGCAATAGTTGGCAAAACCTGACCTTTCTTGGTCATATCTCACAACACTGGAACACCTCTGCGATGAAACATGTCAGGTGTTGGAGACCATGCAGCAACCCTTTGTGATAGGGTTCAGGATGGGAAGCAGTGATCAGGTAAACATGTGGGGAGAGGGTACGCAGTTACCTCCACCAGCACCTGGATAAGACACCACTAGCATCTATACTTCTGTGATACTATGGTCTAAGATCTACAAGAAGCAGTGATGACCTTAACATAACCTATTTTCAAAGGTTTTAAAAATACTTTTTTTTTTTAATGGGCCAAGACTTCATCTATGTCAAAATATAGACAAAGTTAAAATTAGAAGTTGGAGATAACTGCTTAGAAGTTTCATGTATGTGTCTGTATGTTTTGGTAAATTTTCCAGCACCCAGAGATTTCTGGTTAGCTTCCAGTTAGAGAAGTCAAGCTTTTCCCAATCACAAACTGCAATGAATAGGGAAATTCTCAGTATAGCCCTGCCCTTTTACAACTAGAGATGTTATATGTCTCGTCCTTAGTATTATTGCATAATTTGCAGACTGATATAAACCAGTGTATTTTCAGTATCTCCCTTAAAGGCATTTGAATATCCAGAGGAGGAGTATACTGGGAATGCATAATCACCCCTCAGATCCTGTAGGAAATGGAGGTGTGTCCTGATGGAAGGGAAATCAAGATCTTGATGTAATTAAATCAACTTAGTAACAACTGTTTTGGACATTTCATGCTAACAAGGGTTTTTCCAGATTGCTTTTTCAGCAACTTTGCTGGAACTTTGTCTTGGTTTTGGCTAGGATAGAGTTAATTTTCTTCCTAGTAGCTGGCATAGTGCTGTGGTTTGGATTTAGTAGGAGAATAATGCTGATAACACACTGATGGTTTAGTTGTTGCTAAGTACTGCTTACACTAGCCAAGGACTTTTCAGCTTCCCATGCTCTGCCAGGTACACAAGAAACTGGGAGGGGGCACAGCCAGAATAGTTGATCCAAACTGACCAAAGTGCTATTCCATACCATGTGACATCTTGCTCAGTATATAAACTGGGGCGGGGGTTGGCCAAGGGGGCAGTGATCACTGCTTGGGGATGGGCTGGGCATTGGTCGGTGGGTAGTGAGTGGTTGTATCACTTGTTTTCCTGGGTTTTGTTCCTCTTCTTGTTGTTTCCTTTTTCACCTTTTTTTTTTTTAAAAAAAATTATTACTATTATTATTATTATTTTCTTTCAATTATTAAACTGTTCTTATCTCAACGCATGACTTTTCTTACTTTTACCCTTCAGATTCTCTCCCTCACCCCACCAGGGGTGATGGTGAGTGAATGGATGCGTGGTGCTTAGTTGCCAGCTGGGGTTAAACCATGACAAACTTGAAAAGAAATGTGATGCTGATGAGATAGTAATTATTAAAGAAATATTGTCATGCCCCAGTCTGTTGTTACAAATTATAAAAATTGTTTTTAACCAAGTTCAGATATCTCCTTTATTCTCAGCTGTCAGTGGACACACATTTTAGAAGTATCTCCAGCAAAAATAAATTAATAATTCCTTCTTTTTAAATGGCTGAAAGTGTTTCAGGAAGCCAGGTAAGGAAACACACATTCATACATGCACTTACATTTGATATTACTTTCAAAGAGCTAAAAGAAGCAGCAAAATTCCTTAGCAGGTCACTGCAGGTTAAAAAAAAATAAGAAACAAAAATACTTTTGATGAACCACAAATTAGTTGAAGACTAAGAAAGTATATATTCCCTATATTAATAAATTGCACAAAAATATAATTTGACATCATATACAATGTGTCCGAGTCTTTCTCTGACACAGACTCATTCATCAAATTGTATCAGCCTTTAGGTTTTTATTTCATTAAGAAGTAGGAAGAAAACTTCACCTTTCAACATGACAAATGTCACTATAAGCAAAAATGGACAATGACGGATCACTCAACCAGAGAGCCTTCTCCTGCTTCATTCCCATCCTCCATACTGCAACAGCAGAAACAATTATAGAACTGGCCAGGAAAAGATATGAACGGTGCATGCATGCATGTCTAATGCACTAAAAAGCTCCTTTGGAGATGGACTTGTCTACACACAGATATAATATAATCATGTAGCCAAGCTTAAGATATTTGCCTTTGCAAATACAAACTGCAAGACAGTCATACTTACAGCAAAAGCAAGCAAAGAAAAATACACATGCACTCGGGACACTGCAAAGACATCTTTCCTGCACTCATGTGCATGGCACCTGCTGTGTAATTTTCAGATGTTAATGTTAAGTCACAACTACCATTCCCAGCTTGGAGATACCTGATAACAAGAGAAGTGTCTGGAGACATCCAGGTATGAACAACTGTACAAAAACCCAACATGGCACATCAGACTGCTTACCTCAACTCTAGATCCATTATTACTCATGATACCTGGATATGCTTTGGCACGTAACGCCATACCAGTTTTAGCCAACATGTCAAAATAATATAAAGGAAAATGAAAGAGATGAAATTTTCACTTCCTCTTTTGGGTTTTTTTCCCCCCCTATAAATAACCTAAAGGGGTGATTTTCATTATTATTGAAAGACAGAACAAAACAGGGCAAAATTTTAGCAGTCAGCTTTGTCTCTGCCTGCTAATTTACTTTATATTAAAAGCCAGACAGCATAACTGAACCAGAACAATGTTATAAATTTACATAGTGAGAATTTTTAGACTTTTTGCACATTATTGCTATGTTGACCATTAACCAAATTAATCCCAATTTTAAAGAGCTTTTAAGACCAGCAAGGAGTACTTGATTTATCTGTTGCTTGCTCTCCCATTTATTAACCTTATAGTTTCATTCTTCTGCAGTTTACTAGCAGTAAACAAATCCCATGTGAAAGCCAATAAAATACTTCTTTTGTAATGTTAATGCTACTCTCTTTATAAATCTCTGATTCCAACCACGGCCTTAGCTCCTTACTGGCTTTGATTTACGAGTGGGCTGACCTGGGCCTAACCCTGTCAGCTTTAGTTCTGAGACAGTCCTTAGGATTATGGGTCTCTGATCTGGCAAACTCCTGAGAGGAAAAAATTTAACTGAGGAAGGTTCTCTCTGACAAGTGATAAAGCCCCATTCTTTTCAGGTTACACTAGAGACAGGGTTATGGGCAGAATTAATTGAGAGAGACACAGGAACACTTGCGGGGGGGAGGGGGGGAAACCAACATGAAAGAAAAAAGAAGAGAATACAGAGTTTATGGGAGAATTACTGAAAAGGAAAGAAAGAGGGATTGAAGGGAAGCAATCAATTCCCATTTATAAGGTAGGGAGTCTAGCAAAGTAATTAGCATTAGAGCCAGATCAATTTTCTTACACAAAGTATTTTATGAGATTGTTACATGACAGTATACTAATTAAAACTGATTGGCCTAATTAGACCGGCATTAATAACATAGCAGGCAGTGGCAGCAGCACCACTTAGTCCATGATGTGCTTTGAAGATAAAGATACGTGCAAGTCACCACAGACATTTCTTGTTTTAACATAACATTTTTGTTTTGCAGCAAGCCAGCGGTTTGTCTGCGATCATGCATTGGTGAATAGTTTGCTTGTTTTCTGCAGTGGAAGAACAGGAAGAAAAATGGCAAATTAGCCACTATAAAAGGGAGAGACATACTGAGAAGTGAAAACAGTGGTGTGTTAGAAAAGCAATTAGTGAGAAACAAATATGAAGCATGGGTCTGATTCTCCCATGCCCTGAACATTGTGAAGTAACTTACTGGGAGATTGCCCCAGCAATGCTTCACCCAGGCTTTGCTATCACATAAAAGACTTCATGCAAGGCAGCAGAGAAATAAACTGCCCAGCTCAGCAAATTGCAGCCCTGGAATCTACAAACACTGATCAGTCTGAAGGCTTTCAGGCTTCCTCCAAGGATTTACTGAATAACCAGTATTTCCCAATGATGTTCATAAGAAGTTGCCCAGATTAAAGTTGTGATGAGACCTTTTCTTTGCATGAAATTTTTCTGAACATGAAGAAATCAGGAAAACATGCTTTATAAGGAGAACACTATATAGTATATGCAGTCCTGGGTTTATCCTTTGAGGAATGAGCTCATTAGTGATGTCAAGACTGGAGGCAGCTTGGGCTGCAGTGATCACGCGTTGGTGGAGTTCATGCTCCTGAGGGACATGGGAAAAGTGAGGAGTACAGTCAGGACCCTAAATTTTAGGAAAGCAAACTTCCAGCTCTTCAAGCAGTTAGTCAGAAGGATCCCCTGGGAGACGGCCCTCAGGGACAGGGGAACGGAACAGAGTTGGCAGATCTTTAAGGACACCTTCCATAGAGCACAAGACCTATCAGTCCCCAAGTGTAAGAAATCAGGCAGGGAAGGGAAGAGACCAGCATGTCTGAGTTGAGACCTGCTGGTCAAACTAAAGAGTAAGAGGGAACTGCACAGGCAGTGGAAGCAGGGACAGGTGTCCTGGGGGAATACAGGGAAACGGCCCGGTTGTGTAGGGAGGAGGTCAGGAAGGCCAAGGCGAGGATGGAGCTGAATTTGGCAAGGGATGTAAAGAATAACAAGAAGGGCTTCTACAGGTATATCAACCAGAAAAGGAAGGTTAAAGAAAGCGTACCCCCCTTGATGAACAAGAAAGGCGAACTTGTATCAACGGATGAGGAGAAGGCTGAGGTACTCAACAACTTCTTTGCCTCGGTCTTCACCGGCAACCTCTCTCCTCACCCCTCCCAAATCGATGGACCAAAAGATGGGGACCAGGGGGGTAAAGCCCCTCCCACTGTAAGGGAAGATCAGGTTCGAGACCACCTGAAGAACCTCAGTGTACACAAGTCTATGGGACCTGATGAGATGCATCCCAGAGTCCTGAGGGAATTGGCCGATGTAGTTGCCAAGCCACTCTCCATGATATTTGAAAAGTCATGGCAGTCAGGTGAAGTCCCTGGTGATGGGAAGAAGGGTAATGTTGTGCCCATTTTTAAAAAGGGAAGAAAGGAGGACCCTGGGAACTATCAACCTGTCAGCCTCACCTCTGTACCTGGGAAGATCATGGAGCAGATCCTCCTAGAAGATATGCGCAGGCACATGGAGGACATGGAGGTGATTCGAGACAGCCAGCACAGCCTCACCAAGGGCAAGTCCTGCCTGACCAACCTAGTGGCTTTCTATGAAGGAGTGACTGCATCAGTGGACAAGGGAAAAGCAATGGATGTCATCTACTTGGACTTCTGTAAAGTGTTCGACACAGTCCCCCACAACATCCTTCTCTCTAAATTGGGGAGATATGGGTTTGATGGGTGGACTGTTCGATGGATAAGGAATTGGCTGGATGGTCGCATCCAGAGGGTCATGGTCAATGGCTCGATGTCCACATGGAGACCGGTGACAAGTTCTGTCCCTCAGGGGTCTGTACTGGGACCAGTGCTATTTAACATCTTCATCAATGACATAGACAATGGGATCGAGTGCACCCTCAGCAAGTTTGCAGATGACACCAAGCTGAGTGGTGTGGTTGACATACCAGGAGGATGAGATGTCATCCAGAGGGACCTGGACAAGCTGGAGAGCTGGGCCTGTGTGAACCTCATGGGGTTCAACAAGGCCAAGTGCAAGGTCCTGCACCTGGGATGGGGCAACCCCCGATATCAGTACAGGTTGGGGGATGAAGAGATTGAGAGCAGCCCTGTGGAGAAGGACTTGGAGGTACTGGTAGATGAAAAGCTGGACATGAGCTGGCAATGTGCACTTGCAGCCCAGAAAGCCAACTGTATCCTGGTCTGCATCAAAAGCAGCGTGGCCAGCAGGTCGAGGGAGGTGATTCTGCCCCTCTACTCTGCTCTGGTGAGACCCCACCCAGAGTACTGAATCCAGCTCTGGAGCCCTCAGCACAAGAAGGACATGGACCTGCTGGAGCGGGTCCAGAAGAGGGCCACCAAAATGATCCGAGGGCTGGAACACCTCTCCTACAAGGACAGGCTGAGAGAGTTGGGATTGTTCAGCCTGGAGAAGAGAAGGCTGCGAGGAGACCTTATTGCGACCTTCCAGGACTTAAAGGGGGCCTACAGGAAAGGTGGGGAGAATCTTTTTAGCAAGGTCTGTTGTGACAGGACAAGGAATAATGGATTTAAACTAAAGAAGAATAGACTTAGACTAGACATAAGAAAAATTTTTTACAATGAGGGTGGTGAAGCACTGGAACAGGTTGCCCAGAGAGGTGGTAGAGGCCCCATCCCTGGCAACGTTCCAGGTCAGGTTGGACGAGGCTCTGAGCAACCTGATCTGGTTAAAGCTGTCCCTGCTCACTGCAGGGGGGTTGGGCTAGATGACCTGTAAAGGTCCCTTCCAACCCAAAGCATTCTATGGTTCTATGAAATGAGTGAAATTTCGTAAAAAGCATGTTTCTAGTTTGCATGTGAATAACGGGCAATGGCTGTATGAATGAATGAACAACCTTCTACAAGTACTTGAATGAAGACAAGCCATCAAAGAACTACAAACAAAAAGCTATTTAAGTATGTAAAAGGAAACAAAATGATTATCAAACAAGTTCAAAATGTAGAGCTATTCAGAATTAAATGGAATATTCTCTAATGGTATTTTGGAGCACTTGCCCACTTCCGTTTGCCATTTAGACTTTAACTGCTGTGATTCTGTCACGCTAAGTGAGAAATCAACACGTACTGAGAAATCAGGATATTTGCAGTTTAACAATATAGTTGCTGCACATCAAGGTATCTGAAATTTTAGATTAATGAGGGAGATGGGTATTGTAAGTAAGTAGGTAGGTAGACAATACAAAAACTTTAGAAAGTAGCAGGGTTTGGTATTTTCTGGAGCAAGACTTCCAGTCTATAACAAATACAGTGGTACTACAGTATTGCTGTCAACACTGTGTTCCTCATTGCACAATGGTACAAAACAAAGCCAAACACAATGACAATTTGGTGCTCTGCTTCCAAAAGATACTGCCTTGAAACCACCCATCCTGGCCACTGCTCTCTTCCACAGCGACTACTACAAAGTAGGTACTCCATACATCTTATCTCCAGAGGATAAATACTTCCAAAACAACTTCAGCTGTATCAGAATTTTTCACCCACGTGGGTAAATTTTCTAAGTATTTTCTATGTCATTTCAAGGTAACAACTGCCTTGTGAGTCAACAACTGCAAAATAATGTTACTAATGCACCAGAATTCAAGTAGGAATTTATTCTGGGAA
Organism: Pelecanus crispus; assembly: GCF_030463565.1. Lineage (NCBI taxonomy): Eukaryota > Metazoa > Chordata > Aves > Pelecaniformes > Pelecanidae > Pelecanus > Pelecanus crispus. Next base: position 105,400,713 of record NC_134643.1, on the reverse strand, counting down.
CTTATTGTGCCATGATGGTCAACCTCGTCAAGTAAAGAAGTACTTACAGAGAACTCCCCTCCAGAGAAAAAGGAGGAAAGAGGAAAACTGGAAAGCCCATAAAGAGCCTGCAATAAATAACAACGTTCATGATCATAATTTTAGTTATTTGTCTATCATACATGAATATGTACTCATTGCTTTTAAATAAATATATTTGTGTATCATCATTTCCTATATCTGAACACATATTTGAAGCAAAGCACAGTAGCACAGAAATAAAATGTATACAGTAATTCATTGACTTTAATATTTTAAGCATCACAAATTAACTTTAAATGATTAAACTCCATATTAATTATTTAAAAGATATATATAAAGAAAAGTACTTGCATAATGGACAAGATGAATCTGCCACTAAATTATACTATGAAACCTACAGTGAGTCTCTGAAGAAATCAGGGCAACTAATGGACCTTTGCTTGCATGAATCGCATGGCTCAGCTTTGCGGTCTTCCATGATGCACAGCATCTGCCAAGTGTCACCTTAAGAATTTCTATATATTTTACACAAACATACCTCAGAACTGTGGGGGGATTTTACTGGCATTCATTTTATAACATCTGAATAACTCAGGACTTGGAGAGTTACAAACAGGTTATTATTAAGTGCAAAAACAGTTTTAAAAGCCAAACGTCTCATAAAAATTGACCATTCTTGCCCCAGTACTCATATCTGAATGCTTCCATATAACTTTCTGATGGGTTACACAGCTGAATGCACATTCCATAGCTGAAGCTCGTCCCCTGGGTTTGTGTGTCCTTAAGTCTCCTACAGAACTACCTGCATTTCTCTGGCTCACTTAATGAGCATAAATCTTTACCTTTTGACGGGTTTGGAAACTGTACCTGAAATCCCATGTGTCGGAAGCTTCAGGACCTCTGCTGAACCCCAGATCCATCCTGTTATTTAAGCTTATTTTTTCCTCAAACACACAGATCTGCTGGCAGTCTGGGTTTACAGTTCACTTATTTGGAAGCACATAATATTTGACATAAATTGATGCAAAGACTGCAAAGGTTCCAAAAATCTAGTCACTGCTATACACACTACAAGAAATATATGGATGTAGTGGGAATAAAATAGAATCTGCTTTCAGTGCTCTGCCTCAATTTCTTTGTCAGTCCTGACTGGCTTTTGCACTTAGAGCAAACTTTTCTTAGTAGTCTAGGTGTCTTTGTTCTGTGCGTGGTTTCTTCTTCAGTCCATAGTTTCTGCTGCACACAGTTCCTTCATCCTCAGATGGCCCTGCAGCTAAATTACCCCTCCAGCTATAAAAGAATTCCCTTTTCTTATTCTTTAATGTGTCCATTATTACCATTCATTCTGCTCCCTTTTCACTTTTGCCATTCCTTATGCTAGCAAACTAGTGCCTAGTATTTTCTTTTTTCCTTTTGCAGATTTTTTCAGTCTGCAAAGCCTCATGCTAGAAAGTAGAAAAACCAGCTTGTTCATAGGCTGCTTCCAGACCATGTTTCCTGACACCCTCCTCTGATGAAAACCAGAGTTTAATGAGACTGGCTTGGAAGAGCCATAACTCACCCTCCTAGTTATGCCTAACACTATATGACTAACTCCACCTATGCAAAGGCATTGATTAAGTCACTTCACAGCGCCAATCAAAATTCATAAATTGTGCAATATATGTAAAAAAAAATCTGATTTTCAGTCAGCTCTTCCTATCCTGAATGTCAGGTCACCTTTATTTGTGTGCCTAAGTATGGATTTGGTAACTAAATTTATGGACCAGTTTCAAAACTGTAGTTCAACTGCAACCAAAAATTATAGTGCTGATATTCACTCCAGTTTGTTGATCATGGCAGTGCCAGACGTAATATTCTGGGTAACAGCACAAGAAGCATCATTCAACATTTAAGCTGATCTGAAGAGAAAGAGCTACTTAACCTTTGTTGCGAGCCTTTGCTGTGCAGACACATGAACTTTAGTTAGTTTCACAAAGAATAGAAATCATTTGAATGTTAACAAATATCATATTACTTCTGAGAAATCTGAACCTTTGAGTTATACAACAGGGATGCTGCTTGTGGTTATATGCAGCATTGTGAAGTCTTGCATCTGTTCAAATTTTTTTTTAATACTTTCAAAAGGCAGCTGTCATCTTCTTCAACAGTACCCTGAAGTGTATTAAAATACCACAGGAAGGGCATTAATAAAACAGAGGTGCATCAAATGCATAAAAATAAGAAAGTGCTGAGGGGTCTGAAATTTTAGAAACTGTAATCATGTTTCTGAGCTTTTATTTCATTTTGCTTAAATATACCACTAATGGATGTTAAATATTTTGGTCCACATCCTTAGCTGGGGGGGCGGAATCAATAAAGCTTAAATAGATTTATATCAGTTGTGGTTCTGCCCCTCTATCCTGATGTTTGCATTTCTGGCAGTTCAATTTGTTTTCAGTCTGCTTCTTGACTTTCAGATTTGCAAGCCATGAGAAAACCAAGATCTTTTATACCACCTCTGGTGCAAGTCTCACTTCTGAAAGCATAATCACCTTTTCATATAATCTCATTTTGACTGGACCTGTTCAAATATTCTTACTGTTCAAAAGGAAAATTAGCAGTCCAGATAAAAAAATTCACACGTTCCGTGATAGGCTGTCTCCAGCTGGATAGCCGAATGAAATCCACTTCTTAAGCCACAGCCTCCCATTTGGTTTTACTTGGAGCCTCTACAAATTAAAAAACAGTGAGGCACAACCATTTGAGAGATGAAATGACCGTGAATTAACTTTCAGCTAAAACAACCAGTGCTTTGTTTGCTTTAAAAGACCTTGTTATTCACTGTCACTTAAAATCCATCACCATATTTCTTGACAGTCCCAAACCATCAATTACATCACATTTCACTATGACCACTGATGCTCTGCAGACCATTAAAGGGTATGCATTCCCAAAAACCTGAACTGGAAGTAGCTTAACTCCAGTGACAGGGTAATCATCCTGTAAGGTAACACTTCAACTGATCATTTACACTTGTAATGCATCCACTCTCAAATGTCATAAGAGACTTCTAGGTCCTGTTCCTTTGAAACATTTCTGCATGAACTGTATGACAAATCCTGTTCCTTCTCTGGGCTCCTGTGGCAGTCAGGGGAAAGCTGCAGAGGAGCAGCAATGGCTGAGAGAGGCGGCCTCACCTGCTTGGCTGCACCACTGTGCATGGACCTCGTCACGTGGGCAACTTGAGTAAAAACCGCAATAGAATGCAGGCATATTTAAGAACTCAAGAAACAGGACATATATTCTGCTGGAAAAGAGTTTCTTCAAAACCAAACTTTCTGTAAGAATAGACTGGGTTTGGTGGAACAGAAATTTTTCATTTTGACACTCTTGGTAGAAATGCTTTGTGAAAAGAGAGGGTGTTTGACAATGGTTTGTTTTAAACACGTAAGATTTAAAGAAAAAAAAAAGCATTTCAGTGTTATTGGAATAAATGTTTCAATGGACTTAATTCTCACTCTACTGCCTCATCCAAAAGTGCATTAGAAAGCATCAATGTACTTCCATCCAGTTATAAAATATTTGCAATAGCAATCTGTCCTGCAAATAGGAAAAAAGTCCATTTTGTGCCTGGCTATGGAAAAAAGATTTCATTTATGGGAAATAATCAATTTTTACAACCACAGTTAACTCTATAGTGAGGACACAGCATACCACATCTGTTCTAGCATTGCGAAAAACAAGACTGGTACCAGGTGACCAAGTGCCTTGATCAAATCCTATACTGGAAGTTGCAATAAATGACCAACAAATACGTTTCTTTCAGAACATAAAAGGGAAATAAAGAATCCCACAGTATTCACATACCAAAGCATTATTGGCTGAGCTGGTGCATCAGAACCTTGAAAAGCAGCAGAAAAGCCCCAGGCAACTTGAAGGTCAACTTTGCAAAGGCAAATTGTAGGAAGGGACACAAAGGAAACAAGTTGTTCATCGTTCAAGGTGACACTGTACCACAACAGCACAGCTGGGAATAGAGCCCTGGTTTCACCCAAACCATGTAACGTACGATCCAATTAGCATGCTATGCACAATTTCACTGAACACAAGGATAAGAAAGATTTAAAGAGATTTTAAAAGTGCAAGAGAAGTGCAAGAATGCACAAGCCATGAATAAGTTTCAAAATGTGTGACTATACTGCTTGCTTGCCTGGAATCATCCCAACTGCGGATAGAATAATTTCACAAAGATTATTTTGACTGTGAACATCTGAGTAATTTGGGGGTCACAGGAGCACTTACACTGTTGGTAAGCCTACAAATCAAACAACTGCAAAATGGAATCTGAATAATGAGTTTTCATTCTAGATACCATCAATGCCAGGAGTCTGTTAATACCAGGTCTACATTCAGATCACTTGGATCATTTTCAGACTCCGCTGGTTTTGCAAAACACACTGATTTCTCTTGCCAGGCCCGTAAACAATGAGATCACCCTTACTGATACTTGGAAATAACTACAAAGTGTTAAGGAAAGACACACTGTGATTTATGCTCTGCCCCCCCTTGAACAAAGAAAGAGGGAGATGTGAGGTAGGTGACGTCTCGGGGTTTTTTTTAAAAGTCCAGCATGGTTTGGGGTGGCAGTTCTCAGCATGCTCTCTGATCATCCCTCAAGGAGAAAAGCAAAGTGTGTCCTAAGGAACTGAACAGGAGTGGCTCTGCATGCTTGGATCTACAGGCAACTGCACAATTGGGTCTGAATAATGGAGAGGAAATTAAGAAGCAAGCAACCAGAAAATCCCTTCCTTTCACCATCTGTCTGAGCTGAGAGGCCTTAGGGAGCCCATCTCCCTCGCGTGAACCCGCATAGGACGCAACTTCATGAGGAATTCAGGAGAGACTCAGTCTGCTCCATGGCTGAGCACCTTGTCCTTACAACCTTTCAACTGTGTTTTGGGTCTACAGTGCTACTTGAGGACAGTCAGACACTTCATTCCTTCGCATGGAGGTCAGAGGGGGAGGGCAATGCACCAGGATGATGGAGGACTCCAAGAGAAAGTCCAAATTTCTGTCCCACTCCTCACAAGAATGGGCCAAATGCTCTCTGGGGTCCCAGATGTGGAAACATTCGGTGGCCACTAGGACTCACACTGATGCAGAAAAGGACTGGGAACAGGTTTTGGCCAGACCACAAGGCACAGTGGCAGCCTTACGTGTGGGGCACAGGCTGGTGCCAGCTGCAAGGCAGGAGGGGCACCTGAGCCAAGCGGGTCCCGACTATCCCTTAGGCAGGCATGTTCAAGGATGAGGAGATGGGTTGCATCTTGGTGGAGCTCCATTTAAACCCACTGATGTGGGATTTCTCCACTGTCAGACAGCACACTCAAGGGTCACAAGAAATGGCCTGCATCTTCCCCAGGGCATTTGCTGTTCATCAAGGCATGCTTTGTATCAAGAAATCAGGTCCCTGAAAAACCCTACTTGGAATGCAAACACAGAAAGCATCTGCTCCTCCGAAAACATTTATATGCCAGTATATAATGCAATTGTCCCATTTTCCCAGTCCAAGTAGTTCCCTCCCCAAGTTCTGTACAGTGCACATGGCTTCGCTGCACAGAGTTTGTCAGCCAGCCCCCAGCTCAGCCTCCCGAGCTGCCCCCCGCAAACAGCTCTGCCATCTCGCACAGCCCCTTGCCTAGAGGTTCCCCTCCCAGTTTTGCTGAGCGACAGTCACAAACAGTTCAGATCAGGACGTTGCTTCAGCTTTACAAAACAAGCAAGCAATCCTGTTCTCTCCCATCCCCAAAATTACACTGATACTTGTGCCAGACATTTTGCATTGTAAATCCAAACTATAGGGTTACTGTTTCACACATACACACAAATACACAGGCAGACACTTCTGAAGTTTTTCTTTAAAAACATTTAGTTTTTTTAAAAAAATAATTACCTCTAGTGCTGAAACCTCCTGAGAAGAATATTTTATTGAAAGTGACAATTTCCCCAAAAGCTTTATGAACTAAAATGATTAAAACAGTCTAAGCTCTTTTTTCTTCCCTTTTCATTCTTCTTTTATTTCCTTTTTGCTGCTCAATCTAGAAGCAAGAATGTTTTAAATATTTATGTATCAATTTGTTCTCGGTTTTGGGGTTTTTTTGGCTATTAAAAAAAAAGTAGATTAAAAAAGTGGAAGAGTAGTAAGGAACAAAACAAAACAAAGAAAAAAAAAGAAAAAAACCCAAACCCAGTCACCTCCTCCAGGTACCATTTCTGCAGCATAATAGGAAAATAAAAAAAAAAAAAAAAAATTAACACAAGGAAGAAACTGTGAAGAGGTTTTGTTGAAAATATGCTATACATAAATTGAAAAAGCTTTCAATCAATATACAGTGTGAAGAAAATTGTAACCAGTTATAGTCATATTGATGTACCTAGCAACTTATTTTGGAAAGGACAACTTCATGACCCTGCTATATACATCAACTTCACCACAAATAGTGAGCAAGAGAGCATTCAGAGGATACTGCCTCCCCTGATGAGTCTGTGGGGAATCTCAGTATGACAGTAATAATTTTATGAGTATTATGTGTCCCATCTGTGTGATATTTATGCATTTGCTTTACGATTTCAAGATGTTAATTCAGGCAGGAAAACAGGCAATAGCTTTGTATAGCACCATTTACCAACCTTTAAAGGACAACACAGGTGGGTTTTTTTGCTAGGAAATTACACCTCAGGCTATTCTGAACAGCAGCATCTGGCTTGTAAACACAGACAATGGAATTCAAGAGAGAAAACGTGTAACATTTGGTGGATAAAAGCACAATTTCTAAGGAGTGAGAGAAAAACGTAGATAAGGAGTTCCGTGGAATTCATTGAATTCCCCATGGCTACCACGAACTGGGGAACCCAGGAAGAAAAAAAGCTAATAAGCAAGTAATTAGCCTAAAAGCTGTAACAAGCCTTTTTCTAATGTTCAGAATCTTTGGGTTTTTTTTTTTAAAAAAAAAACAAAACAAAACAAACAACCTCAAGTTTTGTTGCCTTTGCTGAATTACAATTACATTGTGTCAATGGTTAAAGTTGACCAAGGAAAAAGCAATGGCTACTTAAACCATAAGGATCAGTTAAATCCTTCTACTACTGGTACCCAAATCATGGTCACCACGGGGACCTGGGCTATAGCCAGGACAATCCCAGGATTCTGCCCTGCAATAAATGGGCAAGTCCAGCCGTTTAAATCAGTGCCCACTGAAACAAGTTGAACACAGAAGCCCAACAAGACCTAATTGTGATACTGACCCTCACTGGAGTTTGGGACTGCAAAGCACAAGCCATGATTTCCTGATGGAAAAGCATCAGCTTAGCTAGCCAGCACTGCCCAGGGCTAGAAAACAACAGAGCACCATTTCGGAGTTACCTGCTCCCTCTAATTGCGAAGCTTACGCAGCACTGGCAGAATGCTCCCTTCAGTTTAGGTTACAGGATGACTTTAGCAAGTGCATGGTGTGGTCATGCGGTAGAAACTCATTTATAAGACTACCTTTCCCTATATATATGAATGCAACACCAAAATAAGTTTCTGGGTGCTTCACTCTTAATTTAATAGGCCACCGCTTTGCATGAGGAACTGCACCAATTCATGTTGATGTCAGTAGAAAATAGTCTTAGCTTCAATAGTTGTGGCTCAGAAATGTGGTGGGGGTGGAACTTGCAATGATACAATAGTAGTCAAAATATAACTGCAGACACATATAATACATAGTTAAAGAGCAGCTCAGTATTCAACAGCTTTCCTTTCATAGCAAACAGGTACTCAACTCTGAAGTCCTTCTTTCCTTCCTTCCTCATTATCCCACACTACAAAATCATTCCCTCCTATTACATCAGAAGAAGAATGACCGGTTGCAACTACATGCTGATCCCATGATCTCTCATTACCAGCAGTGCTTGTTAGGGAAAAAGAGCTGAAAACCTCAGAATAACTTGGAGGAATTTTCACTGTGAACATCTGTGAAAGAATCTTTAAAATAATGAAAAGTTCTCGGTCTCTTCCATTCATTTAACAGAGGAAATGTAGAGCAAGCATTTGCTAGGGTAGACTTTCTATTCACATAAAAAAAAGTTGTAAATGGCACATTATCTACTTTATCATCTTATTTGTAAAGTAGGAAAAAATCTATTTTATTGAACTGGATGCTCAGTGCTTTCTCACTAATGCAATATTAAGAGCCCTTTTCTATTACTAGAGCAGAGCTTTAAATTAAACACCAAATATATTTTGTCAGATGAAGCATGGCAAATGTGGCCACCCTTCAAGAAGCGTTGACAGTTTAGCTGTGTGCACTGTGGGTCTATCGTCAAGCATTACTGACTAACGTATCACTGTCTGATAGGGTGCAGTTCTTGTCCACTAACCAATTTAAGCTTTCTCCCTCCCCCTTCCCATAAAGGGTTTTATTGATACTGTTTCCTCTAATAATGATTCTTTTCTAAATCCAATCAACAGCTGTTTTAGTAAGCCAGGAACAGAAAATAAAAGCTTTGAAGGTTTGTTTGTTGATTTAAAAATCATTTAGAGAATCTGGGGAAAATATTCTCTGTGACAACAAAAATGCAGCTCTGGATTGTTGATTAATATAGGTGCAAGGAAATTCAAAATATGGACAATATTTGTAATTTATCCCCTTTAAATACAGAAAATTGAAGGACATTAGAGACAGCTGAGGGGTTTAGGGACTATTTGATGTTTTGATTCCATCAATATCAGCTCCTTCACAAAACTTAATAAGTTGATATGCATGATCTCAACCTTCAGTCGTTCATGTGCATATATACTCATAGTAATACAAGACTGTATAATCTACTCATAGTAATACAAGACTGTATAATCTCTCCTAACCTGCTCCCAGATGACATTGTTTTCCTACAGGCTAAGAACACATACATAGAAAATTGCCACAGCTCAGTTGATCTCTTTCTGGCCAAGTTAGCACAAGTCTTAAGCCTTTACCAAATTATGTTCATTATAGGAATGCAAAAATGTCTTATCATTGGATTTCTCTGGATTTGGTCCAAGTCAGCCTTGAACTGGGATGCCCAAAAGATTCAGGGCCATATTGCTCTCCATGCCTTACACAGCTCTGTTGGCAGAAAACAGTTCTCATAGGTCTCTCAGCAATATCAACAGCAATCTCACGGACACACAGGAGAAATAATTTGTCCCTTATTATTTAAAATCAAAGACATGTTTTAGCCTAAAACTTTACAAGATCACTTTTAAAATTAGTTGCATTCTTTAAAAAAAAAAAAAAAAAAAGGGTCAAAACAATGAATAGACAGAAAAGTATAAGGCACCCAGAGACTGGTATAAAACTACTTTGAGCTTGGCACAGCTTACTCCACCTTCATATCGATGAACCACCTAAAACCAGTAATATGTGCTTTTATACAAATATTAATCTGTTCACACTACAACACATTTATTTAAAATCAGAAAATTCCATAGATTTCTTAGGTTACATCTTTTCAGTAAAGACTGGAGTCCAAAAGCTGACTTCGAAGGAGCATGAAAAAAAAAAAAAACAAACCCCAAAACCAAAAAAACAAAAAAACCAATCCTCAGAGTTCTCAGGTATTTGGACTCAAAATTTTCTTGGAAGACTTCAGTTTCCTATTTTGAAGCATTTTAAAAGAACTAAATTTTCAGAAAATACCAACCTCTATCTTCTAAAAATCAGGAGAATACATAGCATCACAAATAATTTGTATGAAGCTAGAGTTCTTTTAATTGAAGTTTCAAGGCTACTTTATGTTAACTTTACTAATTTATATTAGCTATATAAAAATGTATCTATTTTTTTTTAAAATGTGCTTTCATAAGGGAGCAATTAAGAAGAGACACATTTCAGTATCCTGTTTTATAATTTGCATGATGCAAATCATGCAAGGGCAGGAGGAGCCCAAAACCTTGCAGGGAGTACTGTGTTAGGTAATTAGCTCAGTTATAGACTTCACAAGAGTAAAAACAAACCTACTGCCACCCTTTGGTGACCAGGTGTGGTCTGTCTAATGATCTGGGGCAGTATCTTGCTGGAGAAATAGTCCAAATTCTCCATAAATAAGCAAGAGTCGTAAGAAACATTCAAAATCAGCAGCTGCAGCAACAAAAAAACATCACCCAGACAACTGCTAAAAGGTGAGTACATAGCTCCAAAACAGCCCTAAAGTTCTTCGAATATGTCAGAGAGAGGGTTTTGTTTCAGATGGTGACTGCAATATGGCTCTTCAATGACCTGGAAATCAAAGGGAGATGTTATAAAGAGTTGGAACAAGGACATTTTGTTGATGATGAGTAGAAAAGGACAGTACAAGGGCATAGACACGCAAGCAGAAGGACTCAGGCTTTAAATGAGTCACAACTATCAGGGGACAAAGGCAGTAAGAAAAGGTTCTATAAATACCCTAGATGTAAGAGAAAAACAGAAGAAAGTACAGGTCCATTACTTACCATGCAAGATGAGCAAATAATGGCTGACACGGAAGGCTGAAATGTTAAATATCTTTTTTCCTTTAGTTTTTAGAAAAAAGCTGAACTTTGAACAAATGCTAGGCACAATTAGTATTAATGATAAGGATTAGGAAATGCAATCTAAAAAAATTAACAAATAGGTTAAAGAATATTTAGGCAAGTTAAATGCATCTAAGTTGGCAAATGATGAAACTGATAAAAGTGATCTTTGGACCCTGAGGAGTTATGGAAGAGGGTAAGTACCCAGAGAACTGAAATGCAAACATCTATCCTTAAGTGAGACAAAAGAAGGAACTAGGGAAAGACAAAGAAAGAAAAAAGGGAAGACAAAACAGAAAAAAAAAAAGAAAAAAGACATAAATAATAAAATACATTAATAATATATTAAATATATTATAAGATAAGTAATAACAAATAACAGAAATAAAGCTTAGCTTCTGAACCTATACAGAAACTGAAGCAAGTTTTTCTATCCACTTAAGATGGAAAGAATAAAAAACCATAGATAAATCCAGGAAAGAATCACAACATGTCAATCTCATTCCTCTTTTGAACAGGGAGTTTGAGAAGTTTAGAGGGTAGAAACAACTTCAGCGAAGTGTCTGACACAAGCATTGTGTGGCACACTCTTTAACTGTCTGTCATAACTATCTAGGTGCACGGTACATAACTGATGGCTTGTAGCCTCTCCAGGAGCATGGGTTAGATCCAGAAAGCTTCTGAAACGAAAAGAGGAGTGCTTGCCTTAAGCTGCAAGGCTGAAGGGCACATATGGACATGTCTCACCAGCATACCTTAAAACACAAGCAAGCAAGCAAGAAAAAAAGAATCTAAAAATTACAATGTTTGAAAATTAGGTGCAAGTTAACATATTTGTAAGGCACATACAGCACAAACAGTCATCAGTGTCTCAGTCAAACCAGTGCATTTTAAATTGGGTTCTGCTGGTCATTATCCCTGAGGAATTTGAAGAAAATCACTAAGATAAAATTAAACAATATTATTTTAGATCGACAACACTACAGCAAATAATAAAAAAAAAAATATCTATGAATTGCATTTGACTAAGTAAAACATGCAATAACACCTGGATGTTGTCAGCATGCAACACAAATTGTATTCCATCTTCTGGATAGGCATGACAGAATAAGACAGGCTGGTTGACCTCACCTGGAGCATTTACTGTATCCAGTACTGGGAACAAAGCTTCAAGGCAGACAAGGATAAATGTGACTCTGTTTGGAGAACCAAAAGATTGAGACGTCTGGAAAATGTGACCTCTGGATGGAGGCTGAGAGAACCAATTTTATTTGTTCTACAAAAGAGGAGATGCAGGAGAGGGGGGATGAGGCACAACTGGTAAGATTGCTCCAAGTATTTAAGAATTTGTAATAGGGAAGATGCTCCCAAACAGAATGACAAATAACAATTAAATTGAGAATTAAATTTCCAGGACAAAAAAGCAAACACACTCTACATAACTCCAAGGGACAACCATATATTAGAATAGGTTATTCAGGGACACTGTGACATTGGATATATCTGGTGATGAGCTAGAGAAACATGAGTCAGGAATTGCGTGTGCCCATTGCTTTTGTTTCGGTAAAAGAGCAACATTTCTAGTCTAATATTTCCATGAGTAGCAAACTTATTTCAAGTTTTCAGGGCTATTTAGATTTATTCTAATCCAAGATGTTAAACAAAAATATAAGAAGCAAAACATATTAATCACCAATAATCAGAGCCTTGCTGTACTATTTTAAGTTCAAATAGTAAGAAAAGATTTGGCTGAAATAAGACCCAGTAAAGAAAAGCTCTCAATGAGTGCTAGGCATAGAATAAGGGACAGAATGAACCACATACATTATATATTGAGCTCCAAAATGAAAGAACAATTTTAAATAAAATATTAAATAGAAGTAAGTGAAGGGAGAAATGTCCTAGAATTCTGATTTCTAACATGACTACATTGTCAAAACCTCTAATTCAGTGTTTTAGAAACTGTGACTTTTGGACTGAGGAAATATTGAAACTAAATATTTTTAAAACAAGGGAACAGTACAAACATTAATTTTTTCTTTTCTATCTTGACCTGAGATTGCTGGTTAAAGTTAGAAAATAGAGTGATGCTACTGATTCAGGATTTCCCGATCAGTTGATTCTTCCATTGACAAGGCGGTAGAAAAGAGAACAAGTACACATGCAAATATTAAAAGCCTTCAAACTACTGCTGGGTATTAGATTTAACTAATTAATACACAGGTTTATCAGTCTATGTTAAAAATTATTTTGTAGGGAAATATGTCAGGAAAAATTGGATGGAAATATCTGAAATTTTATTAAAATGCCTTTTTGAAGATATGGAAGTGTAGCACAGAACATGTCTGTGCTTCAGACAACCACTTAAAATCATATTTATCAGCTGGGTCCATCAAAATTGCTAGACGTGTTTTTGGAAAAAGAATGTTCAATTTTTGTTTAAAGAAATAAATTACATAAGTTGAGAAATACATTTGCCATCTTTTGCTATCTCCTTTCCTTTTTTCCACTCTTTGAAGAATAAAAGAGAGAAAACAAAACAAAACTTTACCATTTATATAAAAAAGGGTTAATTTGGAACTGAACAAGAGTCTTGCACTTTGGGTTGGTGTTATTTGGTAATGAAGCAAGCTTCCCTCCCGCCCCCCTGCATCATGCAGATTATTTTTTCAAGGAAAACCTTCCAGCAACTGGAAAGGAAATAAGTGTACGTACTTCTTGACAGCACACCGTATTAGCACTCAGCGCACATAATATGGCTATACGTGCATGTCGTAACTACTGATACTCAAAGTACTTCCATTATGACTTTTTCAGCTAATGCAGCAAACCACTGTAAATGGTTCCATTTATAGTTGATTTTAACATAGAAAATGGTTGCTACACTGCATTACCAGAATCCTTTACAGAAAATTGGGTTATTCTGTTTTTAGAAGAGATGGGAAACCTATGCATCCTTAGCAACAAAATCCAGGCCTTGTTATCTGAAAACAACTAAATCAAGCAAGCAGTAATCACTGTGCATGTGGGATGGAAAACATTAATCTAGAGGAGTAAACAGACAATAGGCTATATAATTTGAACTATAATTTGTTATTTTTCTGTAGTAGACCATTACTGATGAAAAAGGAGAAATATATGATAGATAAGTGCTATGGTCTTAGAAACACAAAAATAAAGGTGAAAACAAATAAAATACATTAGATCCTGTTGATTCACAATGTAACTTTAAAAGTTCAATTTGGATTGTGCAGGGTGTTAGAGAAACTTTTGGTTTAGTAGGTTATAGAAACTCATAGTTCCCTATGTTATGTACATACGCACACGTACGTGTGTGTGCAGATACACTCTTACAGAGATAGATGTTACTAAAATTAGTAAAATATTTGTAGTACAAAACAAACTGGAGTAACCCCGGCTTAGACAAGAAGGGCAGCTTCTATGAACGTTATCACCTGAATGATAAAGAAGGTATAACACAGGAAAAGGCCTGCCTATACTGTCATTGTCTAGATAACTACTGAATAATTGCACCAAACCAAGGCAATTAGTGCTTCTTTTGGTCTTGTATATATGATAATAAGAGTCATTCTCCTCGTAATAAGACATTTGATTAATGTGAGTGTCTGGTAATTTCAGATTATTAATTCCCTTAACCATAAAGACACCCATGCACCAGCAAAATTGATGTAAATTGAAGCTGATATAAATTACGTAACACAAATTGAAATTTACAAAAACCATTAAGCACCACAAATGTGAAAACAGATTAAACTATATATTAAACTATTAATTATAAACTATTAATTATATATTAAACTATACTTTTAGACTTATTTGCCTCTTCTATACTTCAGATTACTCAGTGAAAATTATTAAAAATTTTGGCCCTAAAAAATTAACTCAAATGAAGTATATGAAGACAGTTCTAGTTGGACTTAGTTAATCAGTGGCTAACAGAGACCTCCCCAATGCAGCACATCTTATGTTTTACCATTCAATACTCCACAGGTTTTACTAAGAAATATAACACGACAGACTTCTCTTATTAACATCCTTGGAACATTTTTTTTTTCCCACATTCAGGAAAAAAATGTACTGTTTTAAATATTGATAATAATTACAAAAGAGTCTTTTTTTCTAGAAATTCAGATTACAAGAAACCCATATGCTAGATAGAAGAATGACACATGATTCAGATCATGCAACAACTGCAAAAGAACAAAAACAATAAGCAAAATTGTTACATTCTCATTTTACATCCACTGGGGTAAATTAAGAGCAAATTTTTTTTCTTTTTATTAACAATCTTCAGTCATTCACGCTCCAGCACCTCAATGTCTTTCTTGTAGTGAGGAGCCCAAAACTGGACACAGCATTCCAGGTGTGGCCTCACCAGTGCTGAGTACAAGGGGACAATCACCTCCCTGCTCCTGCTGGCCACACTATTCCTGATACAAGCCAGGATGCTGTTGGCCTTCTTGGCCACCTGGGCACACTGCTGGCTCATCTTCAGCCGGCTCTCTACCAACACCCCCAGGTCCTTTTCGGCCAGGTAGCTTTCCAGCCACTCTTCCCCAAGCCTGTAGCGCTGCATGGGGTTGTTGTGACCCAAGTGCAGGACCCAGCACTTGGCCTTGTTAAACCTCATACAGTTGGCCTGGGACCATCGGTCCAGCCTGTCCAGGTCCCTCTGCAGGGCCATCCTACCCTCCAGCAGATCGACACTTGCACCCAGTTTGGTGTCATCTGCAAACTTACTGAGGGCGCACTCAATCCCCTCATCCAGATCATTGATAAAGATATTAAACAAGACTGGCCCCAAAACAGAGCCCTGGGGAGCACCGCTTGTGACTGGTCGCCAACTGGACTTAACTCCATTTACCACGACTCTCTGGGCTCAGCCACCCAACCAGCTTTTACCCAGCAAAGAGTACGTCCGTCCAAGCCATGAGCCGCCAGCTTCCTTAGGAGAATGCTATGGGAGACGGTGTCAAAAGCTTTGCTAAAGTCCAGGTAGATGACATCCACAGCCTTTCCATCATCCACCAGGTGGGTCACCAGGTCATAGAAGGAGATCAGGTTGGTCAAGCAGGACCTGCCTTTCAGGAACCCATGCTGGCTGGGCCTGATCCCCTGGTTGATCTGCACTTGCCTGTTGAGTTCACTCAAGATAAAACGCTCCATAATCTTTCCCGGCACTGAGGTCAGGCTGACAAGCCTGTAGTTCCCCAGATCCTCCTTCCAACCCTTCTTGTAGCCAGGCATCACATTGGCAAGGCTCCAGTCGTCTGGGACCTCCCCTGTTAACCAGGACTGCTGACAGATGATGAAAAGTGGCTTGGCAAGCTCCTCTGCCAGCTCCCTCAGTACTCTTGGGTGGATCCCATCTGGCCCCATAGACTTGCGAGTATCCAGGTGGTGTAGCAGGTCATTAACTGCTTCCTCCTGGATTATGGGGGCTCTATTCTGCTCCCCATCCCTGTCTTCCAAGTCAGGGGCCTGAATACCCTGCGGATAACTGGTCTGGCTATTAAAGACTGAGGCAAAAAAGGCATTAAGTACCTCAGCTTTTTCCTCATCCTTGGTGACAATGTTCCCCTCTGTATCCAACAAAGGATGGAGATTCTCCTTGGCTCTCTTTTTGTCATTAATGTACTTGTAAAAACATTTTTTATTATCTCTTACAGCAGTGGCCGGATTGAGTTCTAGCTGGGCTTTTTCCTTTCTAATTTTCTCCCTGCAGGACCTAACAAGATCCCTTCTTGAGTTTCCTGCCCCTTCTTCCAGAGGTGGGAGATTCTCCTTTTTTCCCCTGAGTCCCAGCAAAAGCTCCGTGTTCAGCCAGGCTGGTTGTCTTCCCCACCACTTCGTCTTGCAGTACATGGGGACAGCCTGCTCCTGTGCCCTTAAGACTTCTCTCTTGAAGAAGGTCCAGCCTTCCTGGAGCCCTTTGCCCTTCAGGACTGTCTCCCATGTTTCCCAGCCAGTGTCCTGAACAGGCCAAAGTCTGCCCTCCGGAAGTCTGTGGTAAATGTTTTGCTGCCCCTCCTCCTTACGTCACCAAGAATCGAGAACTCTATCATATTATTGTCACTAAGCCCAAGACGGCCACCAACTATGACATCTCCCACAAGTGCTTCTCTGTAAACAGCAGGTCAAGCGAGACACCTCCCCGGTAGGGTCTCTTACCAGCTGTGTCAGGAAGTTATCTTCCACACACTCCAGGAACCTTCTGGACTGTTTCTTCTCTGCTGTGTTGTATTTCCAGCAGATGTCCGACAAGTTGAAGTTCCCCATGAGAACAAGGGCTAGCAACTGCGAGACTTCTGCCAGCCGCTTATAGAACGCTTCATCTATCTCTACATCCTGGTTGGGTGGTCTATAGCAGACTCCCAGCAGGACGTCTCCCTTGTTGGCCTTCCCCCTCATCCTTACCCATAAGCACTTGACCTTATCATCACCACTGTTGAGCTCTATACAATCAAAACACTCCCTAACATACAGAGCCACCCCACCGCCTCTCCTTCCTTGCCTATCCCTTCTGAAGACCTTATAGCCATCCAATGCAGCACTCCAGTCATGAGAGTCATCCCACCATGTTTCTGTGATGGCGACTAAGTCATAGCTATCCTGCTGCACAAGGGCTTCCAGCTCCTCCTGTTTGTTGCCCATGCTGCATGTATTGGTGTAGATGCACTTGAGGAGGGCTAACAATTTCACCCCCAATGCTGCCATGCCACGCTCGGGTTCCTCTCTAGCAAGCCTGGTTATATCCCCTTCCCCCATCAAAGCTAGTTTAAAGCCCTCTCAATGAGGCCCACCAACTCATGAGCGAGAATCCTTTTCCCCTTTGGAGATAGCTGAACTCCATCTGCTGCCAGCAGGCCCAGTGCCATGTAAACCTCCCCATGATCAAAAAAACCAAAATTCCACCGACAGCACCAGCCTCTGAACCACTTGTTAATCAGGTGAGTTTTCCCATTCCATTTCCCATTCCCTGCCACTGACAGGATTGACGAAAACACTACCTGTGCTCCTGGATCCTGCAACCAATTGCCCCAGTGCCCTGAAGTCCCTTTTGATCGCTTTAGGACTTCTCTCTGCAACCTCATCACTGATCACGACCAGCAACTCAATTAAAGACTAGAGAGACTACCCCCACTCTCCTTGAGCATGTGTAGTAAGTTAAAATCATTTTGTACCTTTAAATTTAAGCAAAGAAGATATGAACCAGAGACAAGTATGCTTAGTTAATGTAATGATTAAGTAGTAGATAGGTGTGGTGTGTTAATTGTAATGTATAAAAGTTAGAGAAAACTTTGGTAAGGATGCTAGCTTTGTGGAATTACCACCTAGCACCCAAACTTGTGCAACTTTGAGAATAAAAAAAAAAATCTCATCTCAGTGTGTGAAGATTGGCTTATTGCACAGCAGGGAAATGAACCCCATTTGGGACAACAGTTTTGGTGACCCAGATGGGACAGCTGTGAAGCCTTGCCCGGATTGACTTGCCAGTCACCAGTGGGGAGACGCTGCTCTATGGGCTCCAGCTTGCACTGACCTTTTGATCAGGGACTCCGTGAGCATTCTCCCCAGCTGGGGCAGGTAAGCAACACAACAGTGCAACGCTAGGTAACAAATTGCACACCGGGCAACAATCCGCTTTTCGGACAACAGAGAGATCTCCTATTTAAAGACAAGAGAAGTCTCAAAGAAAGATAACAAAAATAACCGGAAGATGTGAAGTCAACTGGAGCATTCATTAAAGAGCATTGAACCTTTACTGAACAGATTGTCTGAGAGCACAAGTCTAGGTGACCCTAAGTAAGTTATACAATATGCTTTTGTTTAGTGAACAGATTGTCTGCAAGCAGAAGTCTAGGTGATGTATTACTGGCTTGATCAGTAAACCATGAAAAGTTGCTTGAGATCTGCCAAGAAGGAAATTAGGGGAAAGGTAATTCTGGCACAGGGAGATCGTGATGGCCAACTCATGAGCCCCCTACGACAGTTACACCCCAGACTCAAACTGAAGGACAACTGAGCATGCTCACTAATTTAAATACTAGATGAAGAGATTTTAACCAATCATAGCACTGCATATGTATTAGGGAATTAAATATGGTAATGAATGTGTATAAATAGAGGCTGACTTGATGATTCAGTGTGCTAGCTTTGTGGAATTACCACCTAGCACCCATGAAATAAAATAATATCTCATCTCAGTGTGTGAAGATTGGCTTATTGCACACCAGGTAAACGAGTCCTATTTGGGACAACACAACTTTAATAGGACCATGGTTCTCTATCAGTAATTTCTGCCTGTGCTTTGAGAAGGCCAGGATCACCAATATGGCAATACAAGTCTCAGCTTCAGATGGCTTGCCTACCTGATAACTCCAGCTGCTGCAGCCAAAAGAATGTACAATATACTTGTCTGAACAAGTTTCTTGGTCTCAGAAGTGCTACAAAAGTCTTGAAAATTAGTTACCTTGCTAACAAACTAGAAAAAAGGTTGGGGTTTTTTTTGTTTGTTTTAAATCTCATTATTTGGGGTAACTTGGTTCATTTTTAATAACATCTGACAACAGTAACTGCAAAATAAATATGAATATGTGGGAAGAATCTTAATCTGATAATGAAAGATGTGTCTAATCCTAAATAACTAAGATACATGCTGCTGCCCGCTTTTCAAAGTATTTATATTTTCATTGCTGAAGAACAACTATCAGGTATAACAGACTAGAAAATGCATTTATGTTTATGAAACTAATTTTTATCTACATATAGGTTTATTATCTGCAACTTCCTTATTTCCAAAGAATGCATGTTTCAGACAAGAATTTATTTATTTATTTATTTATTATACAAGGTCCAGGTGGGCACAATTTTTATCTCCTCTTAACTTTTTCAGCTTTTCTGCTTAGAGCCTGGAAGGTCACCAAGCACATCAGGCACTGCAAGCCACACGGCCATGCTCCCAGAGAGCAAAAGATTGATTGCTCCGCTGTGCTGTGCTTTGCTATGGGCTTTGCTAGGGGCTGCTGCTGACTATCCTCTTCACAAGGGAAATTCTGCTGAGGAACACATTTGACTAAGAGGTTACTGCTACTGCATTTTTTTTGGTCAAGTTGGTGCCTCTTTGATCACAGGATGCTGAAATACTGTTAATTGGCAGCAGAAGCTAAGAGTGCCTCATTCACAGAAGCTCTTCTGAGACAAAAAGGCCCATTTAGTCCTGTTGCTTAGAATCCTGCTTGCAGAAATGTTTCAGAGGTGTCCTGGTGCAAGGAAAATCAAGTGAAACAGCTTGCAAATTATTCTTACTTGCTGTGAGAAGCAAGTTTAAAAATCATGCTTATAAGTACTTGAATAGAAGGGACTGGGAGAAAATATAGGAATGTATAGTTAAAAACTGGCATATTTATACACAAAATAGAGTCCAGTAAACTGCCTGGACTGCACCCAGAGATGCATCTCAGCCTTCATCAAGTGCTGAATAGAGCTCACTGAGGGAAACACAGGTGCTATGTATGCTAACTGAATTTTAACAATTGCTGGTTACTGATAGGCTGGGAGAAAGCTATTATTTTAACTGGAAAAAAAAAAAATTATCTTGGTCACCAAGTGCAGGCCATCTGAGGATGATGCAGCAGGTGGTGTATATGGCTTGTTTCCTTGCTCACACACCTACACCTTTCAATTTAGTACCTAGATATTCACCAAGGCAAATGATAAGAAAACCCTTCTGCCAGCAGGATGTAATGCAGGCCTCGTTGATCAGGTTTCCAGAGAGTAACTGTTCATTTTCACACAGCACAAAATCATTACTTGAAGATACAAACTTGCTTGTGTTGCTTGTTTTAGAGCATGTGATGCTTTTCTAGCAAGGCAGCATTTATTGACTAATACTGCCAAGTGAAAGTGTAATCAATCAAATGTAATCACATGGAAATTTCAGACTGTACCTATTTTTTGGTGAAACACTTTCCATATGTGGCAGATAAGATAGGCTTGTCAGAAAGGATTAGTTACAGTGAGCTAGCTCCCTGCACCTGTCCCATGAAATTCAAAGTACTGAACCAATGATGCCCAACTTCAGATGGGACAAACTACATAATCTTTTACAGAGAACCCTGAAAGCTTCATACCACAACTCCTCTCCTCTGCCATGTACCTAGACAGGTACCCACCAGGTTATCAAAATGCAGAAGTCCCCGTGACAAAATGGGCACATCCTGGCACAATTCAGTCTCTGATCTCAGGTTCAGTGAACCCACGCCTGTTTATGCCACATGTGGGAAAGGGCCATGACACTTTTGTTCTGGCCAGAGCCAAGAGGAAAAGCTACAGGTGATGTGAGTTGTTCTTGCAGGCAACAGAACTACAGATTTGCAGGTTGATCTCCCCTGGTTTAACAGGGAATTCGCTAGTGCTCAAATTCTGAATCAACCAGGTCTTTGAGTAACAGCAATATAAAAGTTGTGGAACAACTCCTACCTCTTGCAACTCCACTGACATCAGGGAAGTGCTATGAGGGGTGAATCTAGCCAGGATCCTCTTTCAAACCAGCGTAATCAGTAGAACCAGCAAGATGTTTCTATATGTGAACTGGCATAATTTATTTCAGCTGTTTTGCTTATACTGATTTTCCACACATTCTAAAGAAAATAAATATTAATCAACAAAGACCAATTCAACAATAACTATAACACAAATAAGTATTGATAGAATGTACATGTTTAATGACAAAGGCAGATGTTTTACATCAAAATCAGATTTAAGATATTTTCTTACTTAATAGCTCACAACATTCTTCTACCTATTTAATCAGAATTAACCAGCACATATTGAATTTTAGCACTCCTAAACTGCTCAGAAAGACACAAGTGCATTGATGAGGGGCTCTTTAGCTGTTTAGCAGAATTAGTCCCTGAAAGTATTCTATAAAAACAGCTTAAAAATGCACTTCTCATCAGTTTATGAATTTATTACTTGCAGAAGGAAAACCACATTTTTTTCTTCAGTTCTGGCATGCTGAAAATCATTCTCTGGAACAAATCAGCACAGTAACTGGTGTGTGAGTAATCTGGGCAGAAATAGGCTATGTATTTACACTTATTTCCAGCATGTAACTTGCTCCATTCCACAAACTAAAGAACTGTTACACAGCTATTTTACTGGTTGTCATCCTGATAACCTGTTTATTTAGACAGAGGTTAGTGTTTGAGAATCTATTAATATTCTTACACTTGTGTTTGAAAAGGTTAACATTGAAAACAAAACTCTAAAGATGCAAAGATGCCCAGAATCAAACAATAGGATTTCCAACAGAATTGACCACTTCTTTGCTGAGTTTCAATATTTTTTCCCTACACAGAGAAGATGGCAGTCTGAAAGATACTAGCATGCTGTTATGCTAGTACTCTAAGAAGGCAGAAATGTTGCTTTAAGTCATTCCAGAAAAGCCAAAACACAGTCATGTTAGCTAAAGTCTATGCAGAAGAAAGGTGAAGGCAGAAACACAATATAAAATACCTAATGTTTTTGCTGAAACCACAACAAAAAGTTGAACTTCACTAGAATTACAGCAGCAGAAGTAAGGGTGGGCAAACAATCATTTGGAAGAGAAAATTATTATTAGAAAGACAACTAGCTCTTAAAGTAACAGTTTTAGTTATAGTGGTATGTGTAGCATTCAAAACCTGTAGAAAACATATGGACTGGAAAAGAAAACATCAAAGCTAATTCCATTATCTTGCCTCTTTCTTCATTTTTTGACACATGCCTCAAACGCTGTCAAAATTATTTGGTAGATCTCTTCCTTTCTAAGTTACATAAGCAGGGATGTTTAGAAACTTTAAAGACAATATCTTAATAACTGAGATTACAGTCATCTTCTACATGGCAGTGAAGGATATTTCCATGTCTGGACCTTTTATAAAACATTTACTTGCATACAAAATTCTATTTAATAAAAAAATCCAAGTTACTCAATTTCTAAAAGTATGCCTCAGAAATGCTCTGAAATTATGTGTGTATACACACACATATACATATACAAACTAACTTTAAAAGCTACTGCAAAACAGCATTTTCTGTTTGGCCATAAAGTAAAGAAGTGTTGTTTTCCCCAATATTTTTAGCTGACCTTCCAAGTTGTGGGTTTCAGAGGAGGAGAGGAAGTTGTTTTTTTGGTTTGGGGGTGGTTTTTTTTGTTTGCTTGGTTGTTTTTTTGCTACACTGGCAGCATTTGCCTCGAATGAGAATTCCCATTACTGTTCCTGTGCAAAGGAAGCAGACTGTTAACAGGTAAATTGGCTTTATATCATCATGTCACAATTAGATGTCACATGGTTCAAGTCCGTAACAGACCAAATGAAATCACCCAGCTACTTTTACTGATTTTCCATAAATACTGTATCATACAATAGCTGCTCACCGCATCGCACATCATTCAGAGGAAGGTATCATGTAAGCCCAGCTCCTGTGGCTGGGTTAGTAATGGAGCAAATCCTCCTGAAAGACCTTCCCAAGCACATTAAGGACTGCAAGGTGACTGGGAACAGCCAGCACAGAATTACCAAACCAGGTGCCGTCTCACAAGAGCCAAACAGAGGAGAAAAGCACTAACATAGCCGAGCATGCAGTTGGCTGTCATTGCTGCAAGGGCACACTGCTGCTGACTTGTGTTCAACTTGCTGTCCCCAGGGACCCTGGGTCCTTTTCTCCAAAGCTGTTTTCTCTGCCGTGGGCCCAGATGATGCTGCTGCGCCGGGTGACCCCAGCCCAGAGACCAGACTTTGCACTTGCTTGTGCCGATGTTCTGGAGCTGCCAGCCAGCCCATTTCTCCATCCAGCTTGTCCAGGTCCCTCTGAACAGCAGCCCTGCCCTCCAGCACATCAAATGCATCCCCCATTTAGCAGCTACCATAAATTTGCTGTGAGTGCACCTTTACCTCATCATCTGGGTTGTTAATGAAGACATCATATAGCACTGGCATCAGTATCTACCCCTGGGAGATGCCACTAGTGATCAGCCATCAGTTTTTGTCACTGATCACAACCTTTAAGTCTTAACAGTCCAGCCAGTTTCCATCCACTTTCTTTTCCACTCAACAAATCCATATCTCACCAATGTGGGAAATGATGCCAAAGGCCTTGCTAAATGCGAAGTAAACAACATACATTGTTCTCCCCTTGTCAACACCACCACTCATCTCATTATAGAAGGAAATTAGGTTGGTCAGGCATGATATGCCCTTGATATATCCAAGCTGGCTTGTCCCAAATACCTTTTCCTTCATGTTCCTGGAAATGGTTATCTGCTGCTTCTTCACTATTAAAACAAAAAAAAAAAAAAAACAAAACCACAACACAGATTACCCTTCTTTGATTTTTAGCTTTTTGTTTTCTAGCAAGACAGCTGCTTTTTCATTATAAGTTCCATGTCACGCCTAGGCCTATAGGTAAGCATGGCCTCTGCATCCATAACTGACAATAAATAATAATTCAGTCCCATCTATTCCCTGACAGAGAATTATGTGTTTTTCTCTATGAAAAAGTACAACATTGATGGGGCCACAGATACATTAGGCAGATCAGACTAAACTACCTTTTTTAGCAATGTTTACATTTCAGCCATATAAAAGCACGTGACTACAGCTTCCACTTTTAAATTGCTCTACTAAGAAGTAGTAATGCAAAGAAACACCCTTTGAGCAGCTTCAGAAAATCTCTGTGCAGATTTATATTAAGCTAAAAATTCAGCAGGAGTTTGTTCAACATGGTCGAGAGAAGAATTGAGTTATGGAGCTTATGGCTTGAGGCTATCAACTGAAACTAAGCTTTAATTAGAATGGATTTGACAACTCACAGTAGAGTTTGGGATGGCTTCAAAAACCATTTCAGAAAGCTGACGTGGTTTGCCAACTTTAAAGTGAAGTAACTGTACTATATGGATATTAGAGTTTTTAAACAACGCTTTGAAGGATAACGTTGAATCTGGGTTAACCAACAGAGGGAGCATCTAAACAGAAGCCTGCTAACTGCAGATCTGTAGTATGTGGAAATTGGCTTGTACTACTTGTGGAGCTGTTGGCTAACACCAGCAAGCTGCAGGAGGTCGGAGGGCTGAGGTTTTCCTACATGAGCTGCTGGCATTGCCATCCTTCCATTAGACCTGCAGTTGTGGCTTGTAGGTATGGTGCTTGCAATGCTCCAGATCACATGTTGCAAGCAACAATGACTAATATAAAATGTTTGTATTTTACTTGAAGAGGAAAGCCTCAATTTTAGTTCGGGTGTTTGTTTATTTTTGCTATTTGGAAGTGTTTGATAATTTGGCCTTGCTACACCTAAAGGTCACACAGTCACAGACAGCATTTTGGCTAGAGAGAGGCAGGAAACAAATAGGAAATGTTATAGAAAGAAAGAGACAAAGTATTCTGCTCAGTTCAGAGATGAGAAAGTATCTTAATTTTCTCAACTCTAAACTCAGGTTATAGGATATATTACCTGTGGAATGTTGATTTTTTCTTTTCATTCCCCCTTAAGACAAAAGAAAGTCTCAAGACTGCACACATACAAATATTTCCTTACCATTGGCTTTTCTTAAGCTTTCAGGAACTATCAGTTTTGTAGCTTTATCCAGTATGTGTTTGGGAGGAACAGTTCAATTAAGAGAAACTGGAAGATCTCCAAGTTGCCTTTCATCTTAAAAAAAAAAAAAAAACAAAAACACCAAACACACACCCCCCAACACTAGTATGTCATCTGATGCAAGAGCCTGGACTCACATATTCAGCCCCAAAGAGAGACACAGCTAGAAGTTTCAGGAAAGCAAACAAAGAAATAAGGAATCTGGAAGTTAACTGCACATAAACTGCACATTACATCAGCAATAAAAGGAGAGGCAAGGAGGATCTCCATTCTTTGCTGGATGTGGGGGGGAACATTGTCACCGAGGACAAGGAAAAGGCTGAAGTACTTAACGCCTTCTTTGCCTCTGTGTTCAACAGCCAGACCAGTCATCCCCAGGGTACTCAGGCCCTTGAGCAAGAGGATAGGGATAGGGACCAGAATGGAGCCCTCATAGTCCAGGAGGAAGCAGTTAATGACCTGCTATGCCACCTGGACGCTCACAAGTCTATGGGGCCAGGTGGGATCCACCCAAGAGTACTGAGGGAGCTGGCAGAGGAGCTTGCCAAGCCACTTTCCATCATCTATCAACAGTCCTGGTTAACAGGGGAGGTCCCTGATGACTGGAGGCTTGCCAATGTGACGCCCATCTACAAGAAGGGCCGGAAGGAGGACCCGGGGAACTACAGGCCTGTCAGCCTGACCTCAGTGCCGGGGAAGATTATGGAGAGGTTCATCTTGAGCGAACTCCACAGGCAAGTACAGGTCAACCAGGGGATCAGGCCCAGCCAGCATGGGTTCACAAAAGGCAGGTCCTGCTTGACCAACCTGATCTCCTTCTATGACCTGGTGACCCGCCTGGTAGATGATGGAAAGGCTGTGGATGTCATCTACCTCGACTTTAGCAAAGCTTTTGACACCGTCTCGCATAATATCCTCCTCGGGAAGCTGGCAGCTCACGGCTTAGACAGGCATACTCTTCGCTGGGTAAAGAACTGGTTGGGTGGCCGAGCCCAGAGAGTAGTGATAAATGGTGTTAAGTCCAGTTGGCGGCCGGTCACGAGCGGTGTTCCCCAGGGCTCTGTTTTAGGGCCAGTCTTGTTCAATATCTTTATCAATGATCTGGATGAGGGGATTGAGTGCGCCCTCAGTAAGTTTGCAGACGACACCAAATTGGGTGGGAGTGTTGATCTGCTGGAGGGTAGGATGGCCCTGCAGAGGGACCTGGACAGACTGGATCGATGGGCCGTGGCCAACTGTATGAGGTTCAACAAGGCCAAGTGCCGGGTCCTGCACTTGGGTCACAACAACCCCATGCAACGCTACAGGCTTGGGGAGGAGTGGCTGGAAAGCTGCCTGGCAGAAAAGGACCTGGGGGTGTTAGTAGATAGCCGGCTGAACATGAGCCAGCAGTGTGCCCAGGTGGCCAAGAAGGCCAACAGCATCCTGGCTTGTATCAGGAATGCTGTGGCCAGCAGGAGCAGGGAGGTGATTGTCCCCCTGTACTCGGCGCTGGTGAGGCCGCACCTGGAATACTGTGTCCTGTTTTGGGCCCCTCACTACAAGAAAGACATTGAGGTGCTGGAGCGTGTTCAGAGGCGGGCAACGAAGCTGGTGAAGGGTTTGGAGAACAAGTCTTATGAGGAGCGGCTGAGGGAACTGGGGTTGTTTAGCCTGGAAAAGAGGAGGCTGAGGGGAGACCTTATCGCTCTCTACAACTACCTGAAAGGAGGTTGTAGTGAGGTGGGTGTTGGGCTCTTCTCCCAAGTAGCTAGCGATAGGACAAGAGGAAATGGGCTTAAGCTGCGCCAGGGGAGGTTTAGACTGGAAATTAGGAAGAATTTCTTTACGGAAAGGGTGGTCAGGCATTGGAACAGGCTGCCCAGAGACGTGGTGGAGTCACCATCCCTGGAGGCGTTTAAAAAACGGGTAGATGTGGCACTTCGGGATATGGTTTAGTCTGGTCTACCCTTGATTAGTCTAGAGTGGGCTTGGTAGTGTAGGTTAATGGTTGGACTGGATGATCTTAAAGGTCTTTTCCAACCTAGATGATTCTATGATTCTATGATTCTATGATAAAAAAGTGACCGTCCCTGTGTAAGTTAGTAGGTGTGATGCTATTACAAAATACCTAAAACTAAAGTTCAAAGAGACACTAACCACACAAATTTTGTACCCTTAATCTGTAATTGCACTGCCAGCCAGGTTTTCAAGTCATTCTAGAAGCACAGGTGTGCCTCTCACTCATTCATCTAGTTACTAACAAAATGAGGATATATACTCACTGTCAAAGGCCGAAGACATTTGCTATCAAGAAGTACCACATAGTTACTCCCCAATCAAAATAATGTTCAATGCACAAGGCCTTGACTCATTGATAACTGTTACTGTGTAAAGCACAGCCTTTTCCATACCCATTTTTGTCAGTATCTCTTGTTCTGAATGAGTGCAGCTTTTTAAATGTAACTACCTGGTAACTGGACAAGGATCCTTACTTCACTGAGCTGACTTACCTGGACCTGGTCAAACTGAAAAAATGGTGATTTTATTGTCTTTATTTCAAGCATAATTTATGAAATTTTTCAAGTGAAGCTATCCAGTAATTCACGAGGGGGATTTTTCAGGCCAACATTTCTTTCTACCTGTAGGCTTTGTTTCATGCTGAGCACAGCTTCCCTTCTTATCTGCTAAGATCAGCTTTTTCTGCATTGTTCAATATGGCCAGAACTAGATTTCTTCATTCCTCTAATCACTGGTAACTGGTCTTCCTTCTTTGCTACCCCCACAGAACTGGAATTTGTTTCCCAGCTATTTGGATAACCAAAAAGCTGCAGGAACAGGTATGAAGAAGAGAACAGACAGTCTCCTTCATTCTGCATTGACCAGGGCAAACAGTCCCGCAGCAGAGCAGTCCATCATAAAACAATAACCAGGCACCATCTGGCAGATACAAAGCTAATGCTCAGGGCCCAGCGGGACCCTGTCTGTGGGGCTGCATCATGCTCTCTGCTCCAATGCGTTGAAACCAAATTGGATCTGGGCTGTAGGAAAACCCGAGCCCTTTTTCTTGTTGTTTGACAGAGATCTGAGGAACAGAAGCCTTTAGGAGAGGCACGTCTGAAATTTACCCTCTGTTACTGCCTCAACACACAAATGAGCACCTTGTGGAGCTCTTGCTTCATTTGCCTGGAAACTTGGAAATAGCAACTTCAAGCCCATGTCCCTTTTCAGCAAACAGGCACTTTTCAGACAGCAAGGAGTCTTTCCACATGAGAGCCGTTCCTAGCTAATTAAGAGTTCACTCTTACTGAAAAAGAGACCACAGTAGAAAATATTGTGTGAGATGTAAGGTTGCTTGTGGGGAAACAAAGCATTTTTCTCTCATGAAATGAACACATATTTAAACAGCCATGCTTCGAAATGCAGGGAATACCTAAGATGTTCTTACTCTTACAACTACCATTCAGTGAATGACCATAATCACTGTATTCAACTTTTACAATATGAATAGGAAAGGGGAAACCTCTTGTAAATCACAGAACATTCCTTACTTGTACATAATAGTCCAACTGCAAGCCTGCAAGAAATTGCAACTAAATAAAGGAAGATGACTAACTTCAACCAGAGATCTTGATTATTCTGCAGAAGGATAAGACTGACAGAGTCATACCTGATTTCTGAATTAACTGATCCAACTGTCCCAGATCAAAGTGCAGCATTGCTTTGAGCAATGTTCCAGTGAATATATGATCACACACACAGCATTATCTGGAACCACATCCATCAATAATTATCTACTCTTGCCCTGCCAAAAAACCTGCCTCTACAAAAGGTTGTTAATTTCACAACTAAGGCAATGATATCCTCTAACATTTTCAGTTATCCCAGAATACATACACCCCTGACCTTGCCTAATTACAAACCATGCCTAATTACATCCAAACTTTACCATCCAACAGAACGCTGCAGTAAAACATACTGTAAGGGTAGTCATGAGCCTTTTGATCACACTCTAGACAGTCTCCATCATCTGACAGTTCTGGTCACCTCAAACAACTGCTTCTACCCAATTGAGCCTTTGCTCCACTTAATATCTCATTCATGCAATGCAGATATACCTCATACACTCAATTTAACTGAAAACTAAATTCAGCTGGAGACTTAGCAGGTAAATGAATTTTGCCAAATCTGAACTTCTGAAAGGACTGGAAGAAGGAAGTCACAACCTTCATTCTGTGTTAATGAAGGTTTTTGTCATTGAAGAGAAAAAGAGATCACTCTGCCTTAGAGAGATTAAGTGTTTTATAACTTTCATTAAACTTTGTGGATGAAATTCTGGCTCCTTCACAGTCCATGGAAGACTTCCAATAATGCTTAATCAATGCTAAGATGTACAGTACTCCCTCAAGGTATTATAGAGTTAAAACACATGCTATGGAAGCACATGAACAGACTACCAGAGCACCCTATTTTTCCTGACATCACACAGGTTAGGGTATTGCTTTAAAACATATAACAATCACTCTCGAGAAAACATCACAAAAAGTACTCCAGAGCCTACATTTTCATTTTTCTTGTCAAATTAACCAAGTAACTTTGGCATCCATAAATAAATTACCATGCCTTGTTAATCACAGATACAGCAGTCACAAAACTCAAAATCCCCTGGGTTTTGAGATTGGTCTTAATTATGAAAGTTGTTGTTTTCTTCTATTAAAACAGTGGAGCTGCAGCATTTGTGACCTGTTTGTCTTAGCAGAACCAAATGTACTCATAGGACTAAGGCGACAGCATTTTGTGAACTATCAGCAGCAGTAGGTCCTTCATATTAGGTACCAATATTAGCCAAACACGTATCTAGATAACAAAATAAGCAGTTCAGTCCAATCTGATAGCATCACTCACATACTAGTTCAAGGCTACATTTCTCATAACTCATAATTTATTGTTCATGGGATTTGAAGAATTTGTTGAGTAAAATATTTTTTTTTAAAAAATCCCATCCCCAACAAAGAATATGATTAAATTAGGCAAGTATTTAGATGACAATGATTTTGATCATTCCGAAGATCAGAGAGATGCTTTCTAATGCCAGAAAAAATTATCATCTCTGCAGGGTTAGTTAGAATATTAGGTGGAAATTAATATCTCTTGGATATTGTTCTCAAAGACATTGCTGTTATCAATTTACAAGCTCACATGCAAATAATGGATTTGTTATAAAAAACATCAGGAAGAAAAACAATGTGCGTGCGAGAGAGGGGAGATTACACAGCCAATTTTTGCTGGTAAGTAAAAGCTTTTATGGAATAAAACATTACAGGAAAGTATTCACACAGGGAGGGGAAAATTGCTTTAAAACCAGTATAGGGCAAGAGTAATACATCAGCTACTCTCTGGAAGCATTTGTGTCGTAAAAGAAAATTGAGGATTGTGTGGAACTGCCAATGCAGGGCATGCAGAGGGCTGGCAAGATCAAGATAGCTGCCCATATAGGAAGCCATAAAAATTGGCCCTGTTTATCTCTGTATGTTTTTTTCCACAAAAATACATGTGAACAGATAAGATTCGACTCCCACAATTTCCTCCTTCATGAAGAGCTACTGTGGGTTTTTTTTTTTTCCCTTATGAAACATTTTCTCACCTTCTGCTTCCAAATTCAAATGACCAAATGTTATACTAAATAACACTCTTCCTAGGCTCTGTGTCCACAGAATACACTATTCAATCATTTTCTGCCTAGATTTACATGGATCAATACACGTGCACAAGTTAGATTCAGGACATGAACTCTTTGGAACAGAAATCACCTCTTAAGGTTGTATTCCTACCAGGGCTTCTGGGACTAGTTTTTGGTCAGGTGCTAGGTGTAATCAAAAGAAGTGAAGACTATAGCGGCATACATTTAAATCCCAGACTCTTGAGGAAAAATTTGAGCAAGTACATGAATGAGACCAATGATTTAATCAGTAAATGTATATGGTGTATCAGAATGAGCTACTGTGTGAACCTTTTCCCCAGATTTACTACAAGGCATGAGCAAGAAGGTCCAAACACTGACCTGCAAGAATTTTATTACCACTCCATTACAATCACCTCTAACACAGCCATGAAGTAGATTTACCTAAGACGACTGAATTTAACCTAAAGGGGAATAAGGAATATAAAACTGTTAATTTGGTAGTGGTTTGGGTTTTGTTTGTTTGTTTGTTTTAAAAAAAAAAAAAAAGTTGCTAAACTGATAGCATTATCTTCCAAGCAGAAGTGTCTGGTCTGATTCTGATCTCAATATAAATGACAATTGCCCCCACAGAAGGCAATAGAGCTATAAAATCAATATAAGGAAGGTCAGATTAAGACCCTCCACATTTACTATTAAGGGTGTTATTTGGTCAAGGCACTTGTGGTATTCTGGATCGATCATCAGTTAGTTGTGACATTCTGTGCTTCACTGAAAACGTGTGCTGAATGAACACTGGAAGGTTGACAGCTTAATACCTGGCAGCAGTTAGAGAAAAGTCAGGCCATATTTTTCATTTCCAAAAGCAATAAACAAAGGACCATCCCAACTGCTAAGAATCATTTAAGTAGATTCCCTTCACGTGAGAACCTGGCAGGGTTGCAGCACCAGAACCTTTGTGTCATTGGGTGTGGGGGGTGGAGCAGGTGGGAGTTCTTTTGTTTTGGGAGGGTTTTGGATTGGTTTGGATTTTTTTTTGTTGTTGTTGATGGTGGTGGCGGGGGGGGGGGGGGGGTTTACAATATTACTTACCAAAGTACAGCAGACAGAAGAAACTAATAATAAAAGTGGGAGACGTAAGTGGGTGACAGGATTTCTGGCTTGCTCCTTCCCTCCCTCCCTTCTAGCCTCATTTGTCTTGTGTGTGTAATTTCAGAGTACATGCTTCTGCATTATATTGGCTCCTCACCTAAAAGTCAAGTTTGACTTTCAATCATCAACCTTGCCAAGGGTAAGAGTGAAACTAGTTACCTTTGTACTGCGATTTGCATCATCTCTTCCATTGTAGTAGTGGGAAATGACAGCTCAATTTCTGGATCCTTCTTTGCCTTCTTGCACTCAACAACTCAGTCCTCAGAAACTCCTACCACTGGAAGTCAGAGAAAGACAATTTCTTCTTCCAGGTCATCCTTCCTGACAGTACTACTTTTAAAACCTATAAAATATCTTCTAGTAAATCCTAACTTTGAAATGTAATTCCTTTATTGTCAATAACATGGCTGCAAGTCAACAATGTTAAACACTCAATATAAACCTGAATAAATAGCAGATCTCTTCCAAAGAAAATTTCTGTTACAGTCAAGATATAGAAATAGGTACTATTTCTTACCATTCTGTTGATCCCAACCTGGATACTTATGTTTACACAAAGTACAAATTTGTATGATTAAGGAAAAAAATCTGCTACAACACAATCAATGTGCAAAACTGGGGCTCCCTCAGCTGGCAAATACACATGAAAAAGTTTGAATCTGCCATATCAGGCTTTACACATCTCCCATTTTGGTTGGGCGGGAACTGTAAGAACCATGTTGACCTAAGCTTTTGCCTGCATTGCCTAACACCCCCTGCTTATCGCCTCTATTCTTCTATGAATGCAGCTGCATGTGTCTTTGCTCCTCAGCCTGGCTGTTCCACCACATCCTGGGAATTTATGATCCTCACGCAAATCTTCCTAAAGCCTTGTTTCTTCTGAAGCTCATGCCTGATCATCAGGAACAGTAATACTATATTAAAATCACAAAATGTAAAATGTCCTCCTCCCTTAAATATATTCCTCAGTCTCTTGCACTTTCTGCACATCCCACCTACTCAGTTCAATGCAGGGATTGTCTGGTTTTTGTCTCAAAATGTGCTTGGCACAAGTTTTTTAGCACTTAACCAAAGCTAATCTTTTTGATGAGAATTAAGTCTACAGTCAGGGACCAGTACAGTACCCTTGTACTCTGACTGACTGAAAGACTTTCATTTCAGCACATTTCTGTATAATAATAAACTCTGTGTGTCTAGAGCTTGCTTATCAGACTGAGGTTTGACCAGATACTAAATAATTGACTCAGAAAGGGTCAATTACCTTTCCTGAGATCACTGTTCATGAAGACAAAACAGATTCATTTGGCTCATCTTCCTGCTACCCAAGGAAGCAGGAAGTAGAGCATTTGATTTATTTTATTGCACTTCAAAGCTGGCTGCTGTGGGTCACTTGTATAGAAATTATTATAAATGCCACTTGTTTTGCCTTGTCAGGGAGAACAGTAAACTGCTGGGGCAGCTATATTGAGCTGTGCAATGGCACATCTGGTAAGAACAGGCTTACAACCTTATCAACAGATTTAGAGTTTCTAAGAAATTCAAGATCCATGGCTTCTGCCTAAAAAAGCATATGAGGTCATTGACTCATCTGGGCTTCACTCATTCTAGAAGGCAAACTTTCCTATCTTGCTCTCCCCTCTAAGGAGAGGTATATAAATGAAGATCAGCCATCAGAAGGAGTCAGATACAGATCAGCAACCAAAAGGTGGGATGCTTATATGAAATAGTGGAGGTCTTGAATCAGCACTGTTGGAGATATTTTATCTCCATGAGCACTGTTCAAAATTTTGAAATGTACACAGGAACTGGAAAGAAAATACACCTTTTTTAAAAAAAACCTCATCCATAATCCATATCATGTTTTTTTTATCTAATTATTTCACAGATGAAATCAGAAGTGCTAGAAGACTGGAACGCTCATTTATGCATATATATTTGTCATGACAAAATTTAATCTTTTTTAATCTTTTAGGGGGGAAAAAAAAACCCACCACAAAATACCTAAAGTTACAGATACTTATAAAAACCAAATTACTTCTGTTTCATCAACTGCAACTGCCAGTGAAGATTCACTCAATTTAAGCTAAGGCCTGGCCAGACTGCAGATACGTTAGCCTAAGCAACTTCAAAGGGAGACAGGAATAGGAAGCACTACACAAAACGTCCTGCATGTACTTGTAGAGAAGGTAGGGTATATATTGCTGCCTGGTCTGCCCTGGAAAGGAATGTGATCCCTGGAAGCTGTATTTGACCCTGAGTAAAGCCAGTGAATTAAAAAACTGTGCACAAGATTCAATGCTTATAGTTGCCTATAGATGCTTATAGCTTCATCAAGAGAGGCACACGATCAAGTTTTTTTTTGGCTAGGAAATGTGCAGACACTTTGAACACAGGCAGTAGAGGATTTTGGTTACAAACCCCAAAGCAAGAGGTTTTGATATGCTTCTGGAGTTCATTGTGAAAGTGAGAAATATGCACATCATTACTATGAAAGACACTAAAATGACAGAGAGGCAAACAAGACATCTATATGAAAGGAAACCAGTGGCCAAATTCTGTAGTAGGTAGCTTACAAATTACTTGCACAATATATTTCTAAAATACAATGAGTCAGTGATAGGAGTGAGGACAGACCAAAAAATCCTAGATTCCTTATCCTTTGCTGTAACTATTCAACTATTCCCCTCTGTTCAGAAAGACCCTTCCTGCCAGTTCAGTCATTATATTCCACTCTCCCTTGCTTGAAAAACATTTCTCAGATAAATATTGTCTTTTATAGCCTATTACATTCTCCTTAAGAGATCAATAAACCATAATTATACCTGTAACGTCTTGCCAGATTGTTTAACACCTGAAAATGCACTGTACTGTTTTAAGATTTGGAGCTGGGTAGTAGAAGAGTGAGGAGGTCAAACACTTGCTTGGGGTTTTGGTTGGTTTTTGTTTGGTTTTGTTTTTTTTTTTTAATTTAGTTTGTCACAGAAAGTCCTGTGATTGATTGGGGATTAATAATCGTGACATCAAGTTGACTGTAATACACTCTTTTTCCAGGAATGTCATGTTTATTGCCTCGAGTGAGCTGCATCAAATTGAAAGTCCAAAAAAATTATGTGCCAAACGTTCCTGTGGGCGCAATTCGTCACCCACCCTTTTCCAAGCCACTGACATGCAATTAAAATAGCATCATATAAATAGATGGGGAAAGTCTGAGAATATTTTAATTCCTTTGAGAAAAACAGCTTGGACAATACAGTAAATTACTTTTTATTACCCTTCCGTTTTGTACTATCATCTTTGGGTAGGAGACTATACTGAAGAAAAACACAAATTTGTGAAGTTTGGCGATAGAAACTCACTATCTCGCTTTGCTTTCTGACATCTGAAGAAAAAACAACTAGATTTTTTCAAAAACTCCAATTTATGTTGTTCTACTGAATGTAACGAATAAAAGTATTTCTTTTGATGCCAAAAATCTAGATTTAGGACATAATGTCAGACTTATTTTTAGTTTACCTTCACTTTGCTTGAGGAACTATAACAGAGAAGTCTCAAAAAAGCCCTGTGCAAAGCTTCACACTTCTCAAAGAAGGGTGAAACAGAAAAGGTTTTTCAAAATGTATAACATTTTTGAAATTATGAATATAAGAATATGAAGATAGAGAATTATTTCTCTTTAAATGAAAAAATACCTTTTTTTTTTTGCAAAGTAAAGCAAGAGGGTAAGAAATACTGTGATCTGTCTCAGACTGGCAAAAATTTGGAAGAGAATCAGAAACTGTAAGAAAATACTTTGCTGCAAATTTTCAGGTTCTTCTAAATTCGCCCCAAGATTATTCACATGCAACTTTCTTGTTCTGTTAGAAGAATCTTGCTAGAAAAACATCCATTTTCTTCTCACCTGCAAGTACAGCTCATGATAGATACCAACCCAAAGCCCCAGAAACCATACAGTTCAGAAGCTGCTTCAGCTAC
This sequence comes from Pelecanus crispus, assembly GCF_030463565.1. Lineage (NCBI taxonomy): Eukaryota > Metazoa > Chordata > Aves > Pelecaniformes > Pelecanidae > Pelecanus > Pelecanus crispus. The sequence continues at coordinate 105,364,690 of NC_134643.1, read as the reverse complement.
CACTTTGTTTCTAGCGACCTCCACATTTAATTTGTTAGGTGATAAGGTCTTTGTAACATATGCAGATGATAATGGATGCAGTAACATTTTAAAACCTGTTTCTCAAGCTCTGTGAAGTAACTTGTCTCACATAATGGGAATTTAGCAATCACTAAACAGGTTAAATTTTCCCTGCTTAAATCAACCAGGGGCATCAGACCTCTATACACTCATTCTGAGTCACGCAGTTGCCTCCTATTCAGAGCTGTTCAAGATCATCTTCAAAAAACTATGTTTATTCCCTATATAGTGTTCACTGCAACATTTTCCCCTCTGATGGTGGTTGTTTTGCTAGTCACTGCATTAGAAAATTGTTAATATCGTTTTTGTATAAAATTTGCAACACGAGTATTGTGCATTCCTTTTGCTAAGTTAAAGCAGATTCTGCTGCTCTCTGCAGATGAGTTATACTATGCACTTCCCAGGAAAGAGAAATACCACAGAAAGATAAGTCAGTTTTTATAAGAATTGAATTGCAGCTTCTGATATAAACCCTCCAACTGTTCTTAGTAAAGGTAAATGCTAAAAAACTTAATGGTTATTTTCAAAGGCCTTATTTAAAAATTTATATAAATTACCTCTCCTTAAATATACAGGCATTGATATAGCAAATAATTGAGCTAAAACAATATATTATTTATGTGATAAAGCTTTACATCACTGCAGGAAAATCAAGGAAATACAGTATTTAGCTGCCTAGCCAGAGGGTGTAGGTCATACCAAAGTGATTGCCAGGGACTATAAGGAGGGCAAAACAACTAAAGGAGAGTGGAACAGTATGCAAGCACGTAGCAAAACCCAACCGTGCCAAGCAGTGACTACTCTCAAGACAAGTACCCTGATGTAAATACCTGCCTGAGCAGACTTCCCTGCATAGGACTGCAAAGGACTGTACTAAGAGGTGGTCTCGTACCGACAGGGCAAACAGCTGATGTTCAGGGTGAGAAGAGCCCACACCAGTCTGCTAAAGCACGATCACCCCACTGCACGCAGCCATGACCAGACAACCCAGGAGGCAGGTGTCATCCCCCATCTCCTCTCAGACCACTGTCTTATGGGGTGACTTGCTGCTCCATGAACACTTTGGGGGGGGAACACAAAAAACATTTTTTTGTCCAAGAGCACCAGGCATACAAGTGAGCACAAATGAGTAAAACCACTTTGTGTTTTCTCTCCCTTCAATCTGGCTGTAAACTTTCAGAGGAGAGAGATTCCTGTAACTTAGCAAAACTTCCGCAGTCTTCAGCAGAGGCCTATTTTTAAGTTTACCAGAGCTAAAAGCAGACTTCTCACCCACCGGAGATTGATGCTTACGGCCAGACTCGGGGTAGAGAGGGAACACAGCTCCCACGCTCCTTTCAGTTACAAAGATAGAAAGAGGGCAGTGGAAGGGCAGTATTGAAAGGGACTAAATGTTTCCAATAAAACTGCGTAGAAATACTGTGGTTTAGCTGAAAATATACTGCTTTGAAAGTCCAATTTTGCTATCGTTGAGCTGCTACTTAAACATTACATGCTGACTACCTTAATGGTAGGAATGTTTCTGTTTAGCAAACTGTGTTCCTAAGGGAAGCGCACAATCTTTTTTATTCTCTTCTATATTTAGATTTCTGGATAATATATATCAGAAAGCCTTTAAAAGCAAAAGACCTAGCTAAACATACCATGCATGGGTCATGACAAACTCACAGACAGCTAAGAAAATTTTATCATCTGTGCATAATTAATTCTGTTTTTCCTGCAGGGGCCAACAGTGAATAGGTGCTCAGGAGGTGTGAAATGCGTAGAAATGTATACACCTATTTTTTCAATTTTTGTGGACTAAACTGCACAAAATAGCGTAGCTCACCCCATAAAAAAAAAAAATTTAAAAATCCCAAATCCTTTTTAGACTTTTTCCATTTTACAACTGAATGAAAACAAGATTACAAGGACTATCTTGTATTTAGTATTATGCTGGGGAACACTGACAGATACTAGCAAAATATGTCTTTGATTTATAGGCATTTGGAGAAAACTGAAAATGGTCATTTTGTGAACTGACCATCATGCCAGTTACAAGGAATAAATTAAAACATAGTTATTATGAAATAAGGCAGCTGAAACAAAAAAAAACATGCAAGCAAACAAAAGCAATACAGGCATGCTTTAAGAGTAGAACCCTACATTCCCCCCCCCCAAAGTAAAATTTCTGCTTACAAGACCACATTATTTTTAATGTAGCCTACAAAAAAAGCAGGCTGAAGTCTTGATGGTTTACAAGAGCAGCACTAGCATGTCAAACAAAGACCAATTTATGCCAATAGCCTGCCTTTGACAGTAGCCAAAAGTGGATGCTTAAGAGATGTAAAGAAAGGACAAGGTACATATCAATATTTCCTTAAAATACTCCTCCACCTATTTGTGGTTAGGCATTTTTCATAGACCACAGATGATTTCTCTGTTATGAATTTGTCCAGTCTTTCCTCAAATTAATGCTAACTTTTAGCACCAACAACATCCTGGGGCAATGAGTTCCACAGATTAAATAAACACCATTAGAGATTAATTTTTATTCTGAAACTGGCACTTGTTACCTGCTTTGGATTAATTAGTCTCTCTGCATGAGAAAAGGACAGGCAAGACCCAGTGGTTGCTAATTGCTTGAATTAACAGGGATCAGACCTTATGCAAAAAAATGTCCCCTACACTAAGCCTTATTTTGCCCATGCTTTTGAAGGGGGCAAGGGGAAGACAACATAGACACCTTCTCAAAAATATTTTAAAATAACAAGAGACAAGAAATAAAGCTGTAGTTACAAACCTGACAGCTCTGACTCTCCTGTCATCTGTTCTGGTTTCAGGATTCCTAGGAGACTCTGCACATTGGTCACATCTATATAGACAGTGCATTAATAAATCAGCCTATATCAGGCAGACAGAACTATAAAAGTCTATAAAGCATTACATATCAAAATCAACCTATTTAATTACATCTAAAGATTAAATGAAAGCCCATGTGGTGTAAATATGAGAAACATGCTTCATATTCATACTTATTAACAGCAGTTGTCGTTCTAGCTTTGCTGATAATCATTTGACTATTTTCACTAAGTCATCATAATGAATCTCAGCACAGGTTTCTGCTTAGTCCGTGACAGGATTTGAGCAACCATGCTTTTCTGACCAAGAGTAGAAGCTGCAACATGAATCACAAAGCCATGAGAGTCCCTGCCTCTCCGAGGCATTAACGGGAGAAATCAACTCCTTTATCCCCTGTGATAAATCTGTCTCTGCTGGCACAAATCTGTGAAAGTTCATTTCAAAGTCCCATGAGTCAGTATTTATGCCAGAAGTACTTGAGCAATCACCTGATCAAGGAACAGAGAAAACTTCTCATGTGACTTGTTTAGCCCATCACAGCTAATCAACAAACCTCAAAGCAGCAACCATCAATCATAAAATGCTGTCAATAATCACTTAAGAGAGAGCCCCAAATGCATAATTAAACTATATACCTGAAATAATTCCATCTGAAAAAAATTATTCTGTATTCAGATATTGACTTGTCATGATTTGATGCAACTTATTGATGTAGTACTGTCACCATGTAAGTGGGTGGCAGAGAGAGAGAGTGTGAATGTTTCATTGCACAAGGCACTAAACCTGAAAGGAGTAAAATTTTGTTGGCAAAATTCATCAATAAAAAGTTAAAAATAATTGTTCTTTGAAATCAGAACTTTTTTTAATAAGCAGACCATTTTTTGGAACTCTTTTGAAGTTTCAATGTAGAATCTTTCATCAAAATATTGTCAGAAGTAGCCATGAACTGTGGGGAAGCCAAATATGAAAATGAGTTCTGGGTGGGTTCCCTGAGCTAGTCCATCCCTCTGTCTCTCCCCTCACCACCCCCAAATTCCCACAGACACTTTAAAGTCTCATTTTCATCCTGGTTAATAAAATGCCAAAGTCTCCAAAAAAAGAAAATCTCAAGTTTTTGTTGTTGCCCTAATTAAAGTTTGTTACCCTTTGCTTTATGAGATCAGGGTCCCTATCTCAAACTCTGTGATGCACATAACTCACTTTCAAGATCTCATTTCTCAACAAACATGGAGATTTGTTGACAATGAAGAATGTTTGAGGACATGGTTGTTGGTATCTTCAGCAAACTAAGATAACTAGAAAAAAAAGAGGGGGGGGGTGTACTTGAATAATCAACCACTTTAAGGCTGACTGAAAATTCCAACTGGTATATCCATGATAATATATACTAGAGATCAAATATATGAGTCACTAATGATTAATTCATATTGCAAATGGAAGTCACAGATACAAGCGGTATGGCACTCAAAGAGCTGCCAGTCCTTATAGAGAATAACAAATACAAGCACTAAAACTTGGTGTTTAGAAATAGAGAAAAATATTGTACCTCTGAACATCCCACAGTTACTCCCACAGAGCTGCACAGTAAACTCTCTCTGCTTATCAGGACTGAAATTCAAACTTAATTTATCCCAAAGCATAAGATGTGATCTTATCTCACCTAACAAGAAACAACATCAGTGATCATAATATTGTCAACGCTCTTTAAAAATGAAGGCGCTTGTCTCTGTGTGACCTCTTGCAGGAGTGAATGCTGCAGGCTAAAACACGGTTTGAAGAGATGATAACTTCCTTGTTTGGATCCTAATTTGGGCTAACGTTAATGTCTATGATCAACATGGCAAGTACTTATAAGTAACCACCTTACGTTAAATATAAAATAATATAATTTTTTTCTATCTCACTTCATCAGCTGAGAAACAGCACACACTCTAATAAAATAAATAGGGGTAGTAAACTGTTTTTATCCTACAGTAAAGCTGATTCAAAGTTTTGAATTCGATAGTAAAGTTGTTCCTTTCAGGCTGAAATGGTCACAGAAGTGGTGGTTGCCTTGAACTTGCAGGCTCACTGACTTCTCAGGACATAACTTCTGCTGCCATATGTGAATACACATAGCACTTCTATAAGTACAAACTGAAATATTTTTCTTAAGTATGAAGAGATACTTTTTTCAAAACCATTTGTACTTTTGCTTTGTACCTTACCTTAACTAACAGTTAAAGGCTACATTTGTATGTTGTCTCTGAACTTGGGCTTGTCAGACAGGCTAACAGATGCTTGACAGACTAACAGACATGGTTTTGCACATCGTTTCTAAACAAGGTATTTTTTTGTTTTGTTTTGATATTTTTGGGAAGGGCAGAACATTGATCAGCCAGGGGACTTCCTGGAGCATTGAGAGCTTCCAAGTTTCTTACCCTAAAGATGAGCTGAAACGTAAAACTGTCCAAAGGCTGGGTTTATATTTGCAAGCAGTTCTTCTTATGCCTCCACCACTTTGTCCTGGTTTCAGCTGGGATAGAGTTCATTTTCTTCTTAGTAGCTGGCACAGTGCTGTGTTTTGGATTTAGTAGGAGAAGAATGCTGATAACACACTGATGGTTTAGTGGTTGCTAAGTACTGCTTATGCTAGGCAAGGCCTTTTCAGCTTCCCATGCTCTGCCAGGTGCACAAGAAACTGGGAGGGGGCACGGCCAGGACAGCTGACCCAGACTGGCCAAAGGGCTATTCCATACCATATGATGTCATCATGCTCAGTATAGAAACTGGGGGGGGGGGGGGGTTGGCTGAGGGGTAGCAATTGCTGCTTGGGGATAGGCTGACAGGCTGGACATCACTCAGTGGGTGGTGAGCAATTGCATTGTGCATCTCTTGTTTTGTGTATTCTTTTATCATTATTATTTTCTCTTCCTCTGCTGTCCTATTAAACTGCCTTTATCTCATTGACAGTTTTATTCCCCACCCCCTCCAATTCTCTCCCCCATCCCATGGCAGTGGGGAGGGTGAGCAAGCAGCTGTGTGGTGCTTAGTTGCCAGCTGGGGTTAAACCATGACACACTTTCATCTGAGTAACTTTTGGGCAAGTAAGCTAACTTTCTTGTACTCCAGCTCTTAGTTCTGTAAATTAAGGGCATCATAATTTGACCACCTTTATTGTCCTTACAAAGGACAGAATAGACTTACAGGATTTATTTATCTCAATAGAAATCTTGGTAATTAGAGAGCTACTAACTAACTGACATTCATGCCCTCAGCCTTATGGGTGTACTTGTTTTATTGCTCCAACTAATAAGTTTCACCCATGAAAACATATGATCACAAGTATTCAAATTAGCTACATGTTGCAAAGCTAAAATCTTCACACAGTGAATTTGAAAGGACAAGGTAATATCCACTGACACTATACACTGGTCTAGCTGGTCAGAAGATAAGGAAATCATGTGCTTTTCAATTTGTACCATACACAATAGAGACAACTTACACTGATTTCCTGTTGAATCACTTCCGAACTTTTACTTTCTCTTTTATTCAACTTGCTTCCCTTATTGTTAAATTAACATACATCTTCCGTTAGTATAGAATAAACACCTTTCCAAATATTCATCACTCTAAGGCAGCAGAGCACCAAAAAAAAGAACTGAACTCTCCCCAACCTAGGGAGATGCCTCCAAGGTTCTTCTACATATCCAATGTTTCTTGGTGTCGTTTTTGACTTACTAACTTTCCAATAAGACAGTCCACATATTATCTTCATTGCAAACTTTGCAAAGTATCCAAAAATAACCTGTTACTTCAGTTATTCTGAATATAGGTCAGTCTGTGTCTATTTAGGTTTTTAAATACCGCTACAGTTTTATTTCTATACTCTGCCTATGCTAATCTTCAAACATGAGATAGAAACAATCTCACCTCACTTACAGGTGCTTACATTGTAGCTAACTCATCTGAGCTAGTCTGTTTAAGCCCCCCCTTTTAGCCGTCTGAGGGGAATAAGTACTTATGGAATGAATTTTAGAATGAATGATGGAGCAACTAGTCCTGGAAGCCCTGTCCAAACACAGAAAGGACAAGAAGGTGATTGGGAGTAGACAGCACAAATATGAATAGGAAATCATGCTTGACCAACCCAATAGCCTTCTACAATGAGGTGACTAGCTTGGTGGATGAGGTGGGAGCAGTGGATGGGGTTTACCTCCAACTTTAGTAAAGCTTCTGACACTGCCTCCAATAGCACCCTCATAGACAAGTGGACAAAGTACATGTTAGATTAAGCACACAGTGACATGGATTGAAAACTGGCTGAATGGTCCCAGCACAGTTGTGATCAGTGGCACCAGTTGTAGGCCAGTCACTAGTGGCCTAGCCCAGGGGTCCATACTGGGGCCGATACTGTTTATCATCTTCATTAACAACTTGGACACTGGGATAGACTGCACCCTCAGCCATTTCAGAGATATCACAAAACTGGGTGAAGTTGCTGATACACCAGAGGGTTGTGCTGCCATTCAGAAGGACCTCACCAGGCTGGAGAATTCAGCTGACAGGAGTCTCATGAAGTTCAAAGAGAAATGTGAAGTCTGGCACCTGGGGAAGAACAACACCCCAGGCACCAGTACATGCTGTGAGCTGACCAGCTAGAAAAAACAACTCTGCAGAGGAGGACTTGGGGTCCTGGTGGACATCAAGTTGACCATGAACCAGAAATGTGCCCTCACAGCAAAGGCAGCCAACAGACTCCTGGGTTGTATGAGGCAGAGCACTGCCAGCAAGTTGAGGTAGGTAATCCATCCCCTCTGCTCAGCACTGGTGAGGCCACAACTGGAGCACTGTGCTCCCCAACACAAGAAAGTTGTGAGCTTACTGAAGCAAGTCCAGCGCAGGGCCTCAAAAATTACTAAGGGTCTGGAGCATCTCTCATATGATGAAAGATGGAGAGAAATGGGATGTTCAGCCAAGAGAAGAAGAGACTTCGGGGAGATCTTATAAATAAATACTTGCTGGGAGGGAATGAAGAGGACAGAGCCAGACTCTCTCTCGGTGGTGCCCAGTGACAGAACGAGAGTCAACAGCACAAATTGAAACACATGAAATTTCATCAGAACATAAGGAAACAATTATTTATTGTGAGGGTGGTTAAGCACTGGAACAGGTTGCCCAAAGAGGTTGCAGAGTCACCATCTGTGGGGATATTCAAAGCCTGATTGGACACAGACTTGGACAACTTGCTCTATCTGACCCTGCTTGAGCAAAGTGTTTAGATTAGATGATCTCCAGATGTCCTTTCCAACCTAAACTATACAGTGAATTGAGCCTTAAGGGGTGGGGAAATCAAGTACAAGAATTATGAACAAGCAAGCAAATTAGGATCAGCAAAACCTTGAAGTGTTACCAAAAAAAACACTTGTAAGTTTGACTAGAACTTGGAAGTAGTTGAAATGACAAGGTTAATGTAATTATCTGCAGCTAATATGTTTTAATTCTGAGTAATTAGACATAATTAGCAAAAGTACTTTTTAGAAGTGTGTATTGTACCCACATTTGTTTTTCCATTTATTGCAATTTCTTAGACAAAATTAAAAATATTTTTCTGGGCATTTAAGTATTGTTCTGAGCAAAGTCTACCATAGGATCAGAAAGTCAACTATTCTGAAATTATTTTTTTTCAAATTAGTTTCTTCCCCGTTGGAGTATCTAGGGACACAAAGTGCATAATAATACACGTACGATTTAAGAAAACATTTTTAACAGCATTTTCCCCTCTGCTCCCCTGTTTTCTGCCAAGTGATTGCAGAGACCCAGCCTATATACTGTTTCTGTTTCGGGGCTGGTGGGACTGGGGAGGTGAGGAAAAACAATAATTGCAATGTTAAAACCATCTCTGGGAAGGATGGACTCCTTAAGTAGCTTGCTAACTGCCACACTTCTAAGTAGTGATCAAACAGTAAAGTGACAATAGAGAGAGATGGATCTTGGAGCCTATAGGAGTGTCACACCCAGTATTACCTTAGCACAGAAATTGGGAGTTGGCAACTATAACAGACTGTTAGCTTTTAGTCAAAAGGAGCATTCCTTTAGTTAGGATAAACTTCTTAACCAGACCTTTTAAAACTCAAATATTAATAATTCTGCCACCACAACCCCAATCAACAAATGGAGTAATACAGAAAAGAGAAAAGCAGTAGATTGTATGCAGTATATTAGACACACACAAGCTATTACTGATTCTTCTTTATGTGTCCCTAGCAAATAAGTCCTCATTTATTTCATTTGTTTTAAATGACAGCTGTACAGATGGATGCTTGTAAATAGTAATAAGGCTAGAAAGAAAATAGGGCTCAAGGAAGTATGTAGTGTTTATGGTACAAGTGACAAAAACCAGCTTGTTCTTTACAAGACAGGAGCAATTCAACCATCTTCCAAAGGGCCACTTGCAGGAGGATGATAGAAATGAGTTATTTGCTGCTCAAGTAATAAATTAATTGAAAGGAAACAAGACAATATGCTCAGCAATAAAGGAAATGGTACCTTTCCTAGGACAAAATGCCATGTTCTAGTTGATCATTCTGCCAGACATCTATCTCCACACTTCTTTCCAACAAAGCATGGGGTTGATTTGCTTTTGTGAAGATTCTACAGCTCACCCTAATCCCTTTCCTTCCTCGCATCTAACAAAGGATCAAGCCAAGAAATCTAAAGGAGATCATCTTGGAATGAAAAAAAGTTGCATCATCTAGAATATCTTTTTTGTTGTTGTTTTGTTCCAGAAAAACTTGTTCAATCACATATGCATCCAAAACTCAATTTTTTTTTATTCAGTAGTGTGTATCTTGCTACGTTCTACACCAAGTATCAAGCAAAGCTACTTCAACTTATAGAATCATAGAATTGTTTAGGTTGGAAAAGACCTTTAAGATCATCCAGTCCAACCATTAACCTAACATTACCATGTCCATCACTAAACCAATTAAGGGGAGAGTAGCAATTTCATGTTTCCTGGCTTGGTGGCTGGATTATTTATAATGAAAGTAAAAACTAGGAATCATTAAGATTGGAAAGGACCTCTAAGATCATCATTCCAATCATCAACCCAACACCACCATGCCCGCTAAACCATGTCCCAAAGTGCCACGTCTACCCGTTTTTTGAACACTTCCAGGGATGGTGACTCCACCACTTCTCTGGGCAGCCTGTTCCAATGCTTGACCACCCCTTCCGTAAAGAAGTTTTTCCTAATATCCAATCTAAACCTCCCCTGACACAGCTTGAGGCCATTTCCTCTCGTCCTTTCACTAACTACTTGGGAGAAGAGACCAATACCCACCTCACTACAACCTCCTTTCAGGGAGTTGTAGAGAGGAATAAGGTCTCCCCTCAGCCTCCTCTTCTCCAGGCTAAAAAACCCCAGTTCCCCTCAGCTGCTCCTCATAAGACCTGTGCTCCAGATCCTTTTATATATATATATATATATATATTTTATTATGCGAAATGTCCATTTAAGATTAGTCCATCTTTGGAGTACCGACAAACAAGGAATTTTACCCAGACCTTCGTTTGCAGTTTGGTGAAGTCCAATTAATGAAACAAAGAGCATTTTGTTAGTTCTGTTTGGGCAAAAAACAGAGTCTGCCTATTTTGCTTTTTCTTTATGTACCAGCATACTGTATTACAGAACAGTGCATCTGCAGGTTTTCCAATATTTTTTGGAACAATAATAGCAGTAAAATGGCAAATGAAGACAGTGTTTGAAGGGTTCACCATCCTTTCAGTTGTGGCCTGCCCAAACATCTGAAACACTCAAATACCAGTGGATTTACCTCCAAAGATGACAAACCAATGACAACATTGTCACACTTCATCCAAAGACAACTAGAAACCATTAAAAACTTTGATCACAAGCGTGCAATGGTCTCCTACTTCTAAAGGACAGAATAAAGAAATCTTCAATGCATCTGGGCAGGTAACTGAAGCTGAAAAACCAACATAAAATACAACAAAAATACTTTTTCCCAGACTTGTTTTGCAGTGTAAAAGAGGTTTATATAATCATCGTATCTTTGGCATTCATCCCTTTCTCTTAAAAGGCTGGAAATCCTTGTGCCCTTTCAACTGAACTTGGCAAAGACATTGCAAAGATTTCAAAGACATTTAAAAAAGATTTGTAAAAACAGGCTGCAAGTAGAAGAAAGACTAAAATAAGTGCTCACAGAGAAGAAAGCTATAGCAGTAAACTCAATCTCATTACTAGGCACTACAGAATGCATGCAGGGGAGAGCCACAGAAAACCAAGCTCCGTAAGTTCTGCTGTTCAAAAAGTTTAGTCTTTGTGTGATTGTATGAAAATTCGGAAAGAGTGGTGAAAGCAGTTAGTCACCTGCTGGGAGCTAAAAGGCAACACTGTGCTCTTGTGTATCACTGAATCTATAAAGTGGAGTTATTGAAGTGCTTTATTATCTTGATAATGAAGACAAATGTAGTTACTCAATAACTAAAAAAGACACTAGAAGGAAAATCCCCTACAGAATCTGTCATATATTTGGCACAGAACAACTTCCATATGAATAAGAATGAAAAACCCGTGGGTTGATTATTACAACTGTATGCAAGATTATCCCATTACCTAAGAAGAAGCCTCCAAGAGATTTTGTGGAAAACACAAAACGAAGAATGAAAAAAATCTGTAATGCAACTTAGCCGGTAATTGTATGCCATTCCTAACATTGCCCCCAAGCCTGGAGAGGTGAGCCACACACCAGGGTCTTGCTCTGTACTAGAAAGTACACACAGTCAGAGCAGAGAAAAAACAAAAATCTCTGCTCATGTCCATGTAAAGGTACTCTATAAGAACCCACAATGGTGATCAGTGGGCAGTGCTACAGGTTGCTTACTGGATGCTCCTTTCCTGACTTTAAAAAAAAATAAAAGTTTTAATCAACCCTATAGGCCTCACCTGCAGGTGTCTTGCGCTATGTTACATTTGGCCCAATACACAGACAAAATCATCTTCCTCATGACAAACAGAAATTCTTTTGTGTCTCATTAGCAAGAAAAGCAAAACAAATATTGTGAGAAAAGATTAGTAAAATTAACCTTTTATAGGAGTACTTTAATGAATTCTGTTTATAATATGCATCACAGGAAAATATGATCTGTATAAAGCTAAGTACAGTTATCCAACATTTCCAGAAGAAATGGGTCACCACAATATTGAAGCAGAAATCTACATTGGTAAAAGATTATCAAAAGAAGCATACAAAGGGACAAAATGCCTGTTGCTAATGTTTTTTTATATTCCTAAGGAAAATAAATCAGCGGTATCTAGTAATGAGATCAAGCTATCGAATGCACTTCAAGGTATTAGAGGTGGAAGAAGTTCATGAGAAACATTTTCTCACTGAAACAGCAAGCAAACGCCTTCTATAATGTGTATGTTCAACTATCCAAAAGCATTTTAGATTCCTGACCTTCATTGTCAAGGCAGGGAGACAAAGTATATACAGAGGCAGAAAGGCCAATCTTGCAGTTTCCATGTAGGTTTTGAATTCAGATATGAAGCCTGTTCTTCATTGTGCTATGTAGTTTCCAATTGATTATGAACATAGGTTTTTGGCGGGGTTTTTTCCCCCCAACTACGTCTTCAGGTTAATCATCTAAATATATATTTAGCCACCTAAATAATTCACTTTTAAGCATCTTCAAATTTTGAAAAAGTTATAAGAATTAAAACTTCAAATTCCTCTACCACTCTTCTGATTACTTAGCTTCCTCACATTTAAAAAAAAGTTTATATAATATTGTTTCACACAATTTTTTAAACTTCATACAGATCTTAACCAATCCACAGAACTGAAGTGTTTCATTGAATAAGTGATAATAATAAACTTTAAAATGTTTAACATGAAAGCAGAAGTGCATATTTCAAAAATTAACCTTCTTAACATAAGCACACTAATAGAAACTACAGTTCTATTGCCTCACACATTATGCATTTCTTAAACTTTTTAACATAATCTTTTTAAATGCTAAACAAGCCTATATTCTGGAAGGTAGTTATGTTTTAAAGCATAATCTTGAATGTATCTGTGATTATGTCACAGGAGGGGAAAAAAGCAATTTTCCAATACAGTATAAAAAAAAGTAAAATAAATAAAGTATTAAGGACCACAGAATACAATCTGAAATTAATATAGCAAGAAATACCAAACCTAATCTTGAGGTGAAACCAGTCTTCTGAATGCTTCAATAGCAGCTGAACTGGTGAAGCAGGCAACTGGAACACCACAAGATGGAACAGGAAATGAAATTGCATGTGATGTTAAAGTGCTCAAACTATTAAATAAATATTTCCTAACTATTAACTTAGAGCTGGTTCATCCAAATCAATTTGCAAACTGCTCACTTTTTCAGATTTAAGAACCCTTCAAATTAAAAGTTGATGGCAAATGCATCCTTGAAGACTGATTCTCGTTTAACATTCTGTAGCTATCCAGACAGAGTGATAAGAAGGTTACATTTAGCTGGAGGTGGGTGCACTGAAAGATGATGTTTACGGTTGTGGCTTGGTACTAATCTGGTTATTTATTATGTCCCCAAAAGCAACAGGGTAAAGAAATAGGTATCATGCACACTTACACAGCCTATTACTACAACAATTTAAAAAATTTATTTTAATTTCTTTTAGAAGAATTCAAAATTAGGAAACACGTTATGATTGTCTATCTCCAGCAAAACATCTACAGAGGATTTTTTTCCATCCTCGTAGTTTTCCTTTGTTTTATCTAAACAAGAAAATTTGGAAGTTGTAACAGTGAATATTATTTTGCTGCTGCTAAAAGGTCAGAGGCTCCTTACTGACCTGATCATTCTAGGTCTCAGAAATGGTCTGGACTTTTCTTGGCCTGGGATGCCTTTAGCCTGTTTAGCTGTGATAACAATTACCTACCAATCAGGTAACTCTCACTCATCTTTTGTTCGGTTTTGGTTTTGTTTACAGTGATAACAGGTAGTTATTCTGTGTGGACTCCAAAAGAAAACAAAATGTAGAAAAATATACCTGCTGTGCTTCAACATTTTTGATGCTTATGAGTAGTTTCTACAGTTACTGAGTTAAAAAGAAAAAAATTTTTCTGAAGTTCTTCAGTGTTGAAAGGCTTCCCAATGCTTTTGGATCCATTAACAATTAGACAGAAATAATTTCCTTTAGACATTCCTTTGAGTCTTCTTACAATGATGAAATGGAAGATGTTTTTTCAGGTTAATGCACTTTCATCAGCTACTATCAAAGAAGTATTTGATGCCAGTATATTTTTATTTAGAAAGGCAAATAGGTGACTGGATTCAAACTAAATCCTTTGATACCACAGAACATGCACGACAGCACTCAAATTTGGCCACAAGTTCACTTCTGAGGCACACAGCCAAATACGATGTCATGGTTTGCCTTTGGTTACCTACTCTCTCTTCCTCTCACCAGCAATACAACACAGCTAGGAAACTTTCAGCATGCTGAAGCGCTGCTCCATTAGTCAGTTTTTCACAGCAGTATTTGCACTTTAACACCTGAACATCCTTGCTAGGATCCTTTTTCTTTATATTTTTATATCTATTATTTTAAGCTACCTTTCTGAGCACCATTAATTACATTCCTTCTATTCTGATGCTATGATACGCCCTGTTTAATACCTTAGTTTTGCAAGCTACCCGAGATAAGATATAGGCAAAAATACATATTTCAAAAAAATACAAGCAGAAGTACATAGTTTCATACCCAAACATCATTTTTTTTACCTAGATTTTTTACAAGAGTAAAATACATGAAAAAATGAATTTAAACAAAAAAGTACCAGACCAGTTACAAACAATTCAAAGTCAAATGGTTTACCTTGTAGCAGGAGTTTGCTTTACTGGTGTCACCAATGGAGTTTTGGCATCATTACTGTGGACCCCTGCCTGCTGCCAGGGGTGACTGCAGCATTTGTATGCTGGTCATTCCCCTGCATTGCTGGACAGCCACTCGAGTGGCATTCAGGGCATGTTAGACTGTGCAAAAGCAAACTAGCACATGTGCAGCAAGTCCAGCAAGTCCCAGACTTTCCAGCTTCTTCTTACACAGGGAAATCTGTGCTTGTGCAGTTGCCTTGCTGCTCTTAACAGGTAAAAAAACCAGACATACCCAAGAATGTAACTCTCCCACATGGCAGATGCATAGGAGTACTGCTTTTGAACAACCAACTGTTGGCAGCAGTCCTAGCCTGTTTCCTCAAGAAAGCAATACTTCTTTAGCAGTCTTTGAGGAGTTACACACACACACACACAAAATCAACCCAGGATACCTAACTGCAACACCTCCCGCTCATGACTTATAATTTTACATTTTTGCATGATTACAAAATGAAAAAGCCAGCTGTAAATGAGTTTTCTTCCCTCTTATGGAGCAAACCAAGAAGTGGAGCCTATCTTGCAATTCAAAGATAAACCAGAAATTGAGCTTTTCCCAAAGTGTTCTCACAGACAGGCAGCCTGGTAACCATGCCTTAGATTATCCCCAGCTGTAAAATAGCTTTGTTATTGTCACAACAGCATGGTACATACCAAGAAATGAGTACCAGAGGGAAAAAAATTAACAAATAAAATCAGTTTTATGAGTAAGTGTTATGTATAGTACATCAGATATCAGAAGTTTTAATCCATTTGCTGATAGATTAACAATAGAGGAAGGTTAAAACATTGAACAGCATGCAGTATGGCAAAAGATCTCAACACTTAGGAGTGGGGGAGAAAAAGCACAGAGATAATAAAGATCTTCACTCTGTGAAACTTATGCTGGCAGGCAACCGCTTCGTGCTTGTAAACTGCTTTGAATGGGCTGACAGACAGCACAAGTCACATCACTTAACTAACCTAGGTGTGCACTTCATCTAGTGTAGGGTTACCAAGAAGCAGTGGCCTAGATCCTTCATCTAGGAAGTCTTCTACTAAAAGCAGGTCTAACAGTTAACTAGAATGCCAGATTAGCAGATCTGAGGTATGATAAGGCAAAGAATATTATTACCAGGAAGACTTAAGTTAATATTTTCATTAGAAATAGGTAAGCGAGTCTGCTCACCACCTGAAGACACACGGTTTTAGTAATTCTATAAATAAATTAATAGGTAAGGAAGAATTGATGGATTCATAATACGGTGGAAAAATTAGAGTGAACTTCATCCTCAACTGGGCAGCACTGCTTAGATCAAGCTTTTCATAAGAAATCCCTTGTACTTGCAGTACATGACAGAATCACCAGAGCACACCACCATCCCAGCAGGGTAGGCATGGTAAGCTGGGAGTAGAGGTGGCACCAGCCCACAAATTTGCAGCCCGGAAACAGTTCCCAGCAATCCGTCTATGGTCCATTTAGAGCAGCAGCAGCAGGTATGAGCCACAGTATCTCTCTCACGTAGAGACAGTCACTAAATGCATGTCATCCTCACTTTCTGCATACTAATCCATCACCACACTGCTTCTTTAATTCCAAGGAAGTTACAGAAAAAAAACCCAAGCAAAACAATAACAAAAGACCCAACACAAGCTTAAAGTCCACTTTAATGAGTTCTCCAATCTGAAAACAGCCTGCAAGGTTAGCAAAACCTCAAACTCCATGAGATTTAAACCATTGCTGAAATCAATTAGCTTAATTTATGATGCACTGTTTAGCCAGCATCCTAATTAAACAGCAGCTTCCTATATTCCCAGTAATGAACAAAACACAGCAGGTGATATTAGGTCAGCAGCCCATACCTAAATATGTGCCTTCCCAACTTTTTTAATTATGCTGATTTTTCAGAAATCAATTGAAAGTGGGGTAAAATGGATATAGATTGAAAAAAATATATATTTTTTTAACATGTTCACTGCCCAGAAAGGTTTAGACAGATACTGAAATTGTATCCAAAGAATTAAAATAATTTTAGAGGAAGAAGAAAAATTCACTATCCCCAAACTCTTGTTTTCACTTCTATGACTTTGGAGGGCCTAGAACAAGACAAATAGGCTCTTAAGATAAAATTCATGTTTAATAATTCCTACAGACACCCCTTTAAAAAAAGGATGATTTTATAACAAAAGAGGCAAGTATGTAATTGCAAAACAGTATTATTTAGTTTGATGGAAAACATACTTAAAGATTCTGAAGCGAAATTTTACACAAAGTTAACCCCTCTCACCTTCCCAGTTGGGCTCTGGATTGATCTTAATTTTAAAAAACTGCCTTCATGTTGCAGACAAAAAACTAGGTTTAGACTACTGAACTAAAAATTGGTGTAACTGATTCAGTTCTAAAATTATAGCCCGATAATTCTATTCATAATACTATGTAAAGACTGAAGCAGACATTATTTTGCCCTACCTTCACCCTATGTACTTTCTTCATCAAGTTTATATTTTCTAGAGAGCAAAGCAAATCCAGAGTTACTAAATACTAATCACACGACATCACTGATGTCACGTGCTGGTTACCTAACAAACTCTACTAGGGGCAGATTATACTGCCATCTTCCCCCACCCCGCCCCCCATATTACTGACATATTCAGACAATTGTTTAGTCCAGGCCTAAAAAGGATTGGTAATCTCTAGCCTGACCACTTCCTTTTCATCTGAACTACCAATAACCCAATATTCCCTTGAAGATAGAGTACCATTCTTCAAAACCCTCTCCTAGTCCCCTTTTTTTAAAACTATGTATCTCCCAGTTATTTGAATAATTGGTACAAGAAAGACTCCACAAAGTTTTAGCGGCATCAATTGCATTCTAATTTTTCTTGGTATTTGCTCTAAGAGCAGTGCACTGTAACTCTGAAGACATGGAGTCTGCTGCCAGCTTTATCAACAGCCTCCTGGATGATCTTGGCCAAATGTCTTTATTTCTAGGCTTTCTTTTCTTCATCAACTCCCCCCTCAGTAAAACAGGAATACTGATTCTCTTTCTAAGAGCATATTCAATACTACCATGCAAGGGATAGGGTGTTTCACATCATTTTGCATTGAGCTTCTAGTAGCATGGCATAAGCAACTGAATGTCTTTTGTTCACATCTTCACTTCTTCCCAGCTGTGAAGCAGAAAGGATGGATGGATGTTCAGTGTCTCCCTATCCAGACTGCTCTTCCCTAAGCATAATCCCTTTTAGTAGCACATCTAAAAGCCTCTCTCGTCCACTAGCTAGTGTCATACTCGAAGGGCTAATTCTCTTTCCACCAAAACATTTCTGCTAGATTTTACCAGCCTCAAATAGTCAAATCAATCTTTTGATACATATTCTAACTAAGGGGAGGGCAGGGGCTGCGGGGGAAATACATTAGCTGATTGTAACAACTAAAGACTCGGGAGGAAACTCTTGTTTCACAGAGGCAGAGAGTCATCCACATGCAGTGATGCAGGGCATTAAGCCTGACTGCTCTGCACTCAGCTTCACCCTGACCTGCCGGGCTGCTCTGTCAGCCCTTGCTCAATGGCACCACCTCAAACAGGCTGACAAGGAAAGTTTACATACAAGTGATTGCAGGTATTGTTTTTCACTCATCATTATTTACAACCTGCAGGAGAACATTTGACATCGGCCTTTATATTTATGGGAAAACATTTTCACATCTATCTGAACATAGTTAAAAGATTTCGGTGCTTTGTAATGTGTCAGGTAGAAACATTACCGATAAGATAACCCAGGAGCATTACAATTCATGTTTGTTTTACCAATACAGCACCAGTTTAAATGGAAAATTCTTCTCTTGTCTCCTTTCATCATTTTTATGGAGTAGGAGAATTCAAAAGGTTCCAAAGCACTGGTATTTATGTCTGCAAAAGAAAACATGGTTTGCTGTGGGAGAACCCACTGTTTCAACTTTGACATTAGACTTGAAAAGGAATAGCTTGAGTTGAAGTGTGTCTATTTTGTGTTCTGCTTCTTGAATGAATGCCTCATCATTTTCTTCGCTAAAGCTGTGAAAAGTAAACAGTTCCTCAGACCAGATTCAGAATAAAATACCATGCTCAGCTGCATTTGAAATAAAAGATATCACATATAGGACTTGAAACAAAGGAAACCTGTAGCACTTTTGGTGGAGAAAACCCCCTAGGTTTCTTAAAAAACAAAACACCACCACCCCCCCCCCCCCCAAAAAAAAAAAAAAAACCACCAAACCAACTCAAGCTACCAAAATGGAAAAAAACCCAACCAACAAAAAAACAAACCCCAACCAAACAAAAAAAACCCCAACAACCCACAAAACCACAACCAAAAAAAAACCCCCACCAACCAAGCACCAAAGATGAGTTTTGTTTCCCTTATATCTGAGGTATATAAAGGAAAACTTGTTGCTTTTCACAATGCCTCTTTGCCTTTCAGAGAATATGGGGTGGACAGGGGTCAGTGTTCTTGAAATCATTATAGCTTTGACAAATCCTTTACCTCATCCTGAATAGTTTAAGCATTGCTTCAACAGAATGTATTTGCCCGCAGAAGTTGGGCAAAGAATGTAAAATTTGTTGATATAAATTGCTGTATAAAGCAGGGATAGAACAAAGTGTCAGGAGAAAGTTAAGAAATGGCTGGTGGAAAAAAAACCCCACCAACACAACAACAAAAAAACCCCACCCACACAACCAAAAAATAAACCAAAATAAACTATTCTCTAGTCAGATCAGCTAAAAGGCTGTTTCAGAAAGGAAAGAAAAAAAAAAAAAGAAAAACAAACTTACAAACTAACCACATTTGTAGATAACATACAAGATACCATACAATTTACATCACTATCTTCCATGGATGAAATCATCCTTTTTGCTTTTGCCCCATTTTGCCTCTCTTCCCATCTTTTTTCTTTATTTATTAGCATAAGGGCAGAAGAAATAGAGAAGGCTAAGGTGTATGCCTGGTTCCCACACACTCAAATGCAGGAGCATACTTTGCACAGGAAATTTTCTCCTTTTGAAACAGGATGCAACATTTCCTTCTGTTTTCCTTGTTCTTTTGCCTAGCTGTGCTGTAATGTGAATACATGTACATGGAATACAATAGAAACACATGTATATACGTACGTATACAGAGCGATATACACACAGTGTATATACGTACATATTTTCACGTAGGACTGGAGTAGACAGACAAGAGCAACATTACTATTTAAAAGTAAGAAAAGAAAAGGGAGAAAAGAAACAAGAGAATACAGTTGAAGATACTTTTCAGTTTTTCCATTCTAGATGTTAATACCGACGTTTTCAGTTGTTAGAAGCCTAATTTCCCCATTAATTGTTCATAGATATTTTTGGTTTGCATTTCTAAATTACACTTCTGTGTTGAAACAGGTCCTGAAGACCCAGAGACTCCTCTTCAAAGCGAGGGTGAAAGAGGCCTATAAATCACAAACCTCCCAGGGGTGAGATGGGGGGAAGAAAAAACAAAAAAGATTGGTGGGGGAAGATAAGGGATGGAAGAGGCATGAATGTGTAAAGCAATAAAAAGTAAGGATCTAATCTGCTAAAGCTCAAAATAAACAGAAATAATTCCTGACTACCAGGTTTAGACCAAGGAGTTTAAGAAACAACCCAGTGGGAAGAATTGCTCAGTTCCTATGCAGCAAGTGTCTGCTCCGATATAAATACATCCAGCAGCTAAAAGAGGAAAGAGTCAAAATGTAATACAAACACAACACAGCTATCAAGAAGAATATTTTGCAGCATTTACTGCAAATTGAATAAATACTTTCAAACAGCTGCCATTGTACTTTGGAGGTATTTCAGGCATATGTAGAAATATGCTTTCCATTTAACATGATCTTATGTACTGGACGTACATAATTCTGCAGTTCAGACATGGCTGAAGCTGAGCCTACTAAAACTTCATATATTGTAATGCAAAGGCTCTCTTGAAAGGCTCCAGAGATTTACTATAGCCTCAACCATATTTATGTGGCCATACATTCACAGTGAAACCCTCAGCAGGACCAACACACTGAGAAACCTGAGGAGAGAAACAAAGAACGCAATGAGTAGGCAGTGCTTGCGGTACTGTTACTGCAACAGAAAGCCAGACCACTGAGGGCTTGTGTCAGTAAGACAGCAACCTGAACCTTTCACAAGAACTGTACTGTGGACAAACTTGAGAAATTCCAAGTTAAGCATTCTACAAATCAACTTGCCACCAATCATGGCAATTAACATTCAAGACAATGGGTTTGCTTGGGGTTTTGGGGGGGGTGGGGGGGTGGGTGGGGTGTTTGTTTGGTTTTTTTTTTTTTAAAAAAGGAAAAACATTAAGCTAAAAAAAAAAGGGGGGGGGGGGGAAAGAGACTCCATCCTACATTATTAGAAAAGTGAATGCAATACGTCTTCCAAGTTTAACTTTTTACTGCACTTGGTCTCAAGAGATACTTGGCACTTGCAACAACCATTGACTTCCAGGGACTCAGACAGAATCAAAGACTGTCTCCTTTCAGGAAAGACTGTTTGCATTTATAAATATTAAGTGATGAGTATATCAGATTCTATCAATTTAAAGTATCTTTCTTCATACTTAACCCCAGAATCTTTAATACCACATAATGAAGTTGTAGCCTACTGTCAGATCAAAGAAAGCATCACAGAAAGAAGGTTCTCAAAAGTACACTAAGACGCCTGGGCTTATTTATGCTACAGGTGCAGTGTGACGCTTTCAGATGCCTCAAGTTTCTTGCAGTAGAATTTATAATCAGGAAATAACCCGTACATACTACCTGTTACTGTTCCACCACACATCCTCTGCTGCTGAAGTGATCTATGGCTACCAGACACCTATTGTTGCAAGCCTAACACTGAAGAAGGGTGCCCCTGTGCAGACATCTCTAAGTGTTTCCTTTAAACAACAGACTCTGAAACACACAAGCAGCAGGATGATTCCTTACAAGGACAGTGCATTTCCAGGCAACAGCCAAAGTTTAAGATTTTAAAGAGTGTGTTGAGAGCACCTAGACATTGAGATAGGCACTGGTTTATAGCACAACATAAATCAAAGAAATGGGGGTGGGGGAAAGTAAAAAAGGAAAAACGGCCAATGCTTATGTAGACCCAGTGTTAAATTGCCTATGTCTCCTGAAATACAAAACTTTCATGGACTTCAACAAGAAGGAAATGAAGGGGGTTTTGTCAGCTGTGATATGCAAATTTATTACAGCAGTATTAAGAAAAACATACACTTGCAATCCACAAAGTTTGCCTTGATCTATTGCTTTATTGCAAATGCAAATTAGTTCATACTATCAATGGACAACAAAAGAATATGCAGCTCAAAGCTTTCCATGGTTTGTGTGTGATACAGGAAAACGAACTGTGTTTACACCTGAACAACAATATTAGATACAACTAGGGTGTGTGCTGCAGGGAGTGGGGGGGAAGAAGTGAGAAACCAAAACTAAACAAAAGAATTTGCAGTGTGGTGGGTCAACATCCTACCTTCCCAGCAGCTGCAAGCTGAAGGAATTCAGTGAGCTGCACACATTTCAAAATTCTCCAGATTACTGAGTGGACTGAAGGAACTGAACTGTTAAAACAAAAAGACAGTATAAAATAAGCTTACATTTTGTTCCCCTTCCTCCACAATTCCTCATGAACTGCACACATGTAATTATTTCAATTGCTTATTAGCAATTATCTTGGGGCAGGCAGGGAGGAAGCTCACAGATTTGAGACTAGCTTCTGCACCAGCAGAGCCTCCGTTTAGGACATAGACACAGTGTAAGGAACAAGGCTTGTAGAACAAGCTTTAATTTCTTTTCAAATCCTTCATGGAGATAAAAGGCAGGTTTTCTCTCAAAAAATATCAGTCTAGAATCTCGGAATTCAGAGTTCAGTAAGGTAAAAGAAAAACCCAAACACTAGGCCATATTTTGCACTTAAGATACAGATGCACAATTTTGCTAGCTCCAAGGGAACCCTGCCTACATGCAGGCACAGGACACCATCCTGAGAAATCCCACTCTAATGGAAAGGTTCTGAGCCCTCTCCCAGAAGGAAATATTGAGCAGCATACACCTTTCATCTTACTCCACCAGTGTATTTCAAGGGGAATTTATGCAGTTCTCCTAATGTTAGTGAGGAATACATTTATACCCTGCACTGAATCTGAATTAATACCTATACACATACACAATCTAATCCTTTAAACTACCATCTCTCTTATCTGTTTTATTAATACTTCAAAGTATTCTTTGCAAACAGCATTCCTTAACAGTAGCCCAAGCACATTTGGAATAAAATTACTCTTACTAGCTCTACAGCAAAACCAAATGCATTTGTGCACAAACTGCATTTGCAGCTGTTCCAAGGGGAATTAAAAAGCACTTCATAATGCAAGAGGATCATTAATCTTAACATGCTGTTTAGGGATTAATTTGCTTTCAAATTGTATATGCCATATCTCTGGACATGACACACTTCACTGTAAAAAATAAAAACCAAAAACAACAATCCACAGACAGAGAGCTACAGCAAGTTGTATATGACTGGTGCTTTAGAGCATAATTATCTGGAAGCTAGAAACAATCACTGTAACTCATGGTTGGTGGATCAGTCTCAGAAGGAGGCGTGATGGACGGGGATACTTGCACTATTTCCCTTTATTATATTAGCAAACTCACCAACTGAGCTTCCCCTTGTACTTAATGGATACAGTAAATACAGCAGCGTCAGCAATCAAAGAGGGCAAACTGAGTACTTTTGATGAAAAAAGACAAGCTCTTAGATTCCTGGAAAAGCTAACAGTCTTCTATGTGAAAGTGTTGTTATACGATCATACTTTGCTGTCCCAACAGTCCATTTCAAACTCACAAACTATCTCAAAAAATATAAACAGAAAATCCACTTATTCCTTATGCCCTGGTATCATGCCCTGGGGCATTACAGAGGCTGCACAGGTAGGAGCTGGCTGCATTACACATCTCACTCCTGGTCCAGTTCTCTATGTCAACAAAACGCACTTACTGAAGCAACAGAGGATGCAGTAGTTGAGAGGCAGGTGTAAAATAGTTGCATACAGAGTCCATTTCAGATCAAATGACTTTAGCTTGATTGTTATATAATCATATGGTTATTCCATGAACTGATTCAAGGGGAAAAATCCAAAAGCCTTTAATCCCTCAATGGCAACTAGCACACTAGGTTTTTCAAGCCATTTTACATCTCCTAGGTAGATTCAAATTTTTAAATTTTTTTTAAAGGCGCAAGATATTTCTGGTTCAATACATAGCATTTTACTTCACATTACCTGCTGCAACTCTTCCTTATTTCTCCAAGGGAGGATTTCCCCAGTCCACTACTGCAAATGAACACAGAGAAGCAGGGACAGGAGCAAAAGGAAGAGATAGGCTTTCCCTACCATTATTCCCATATTATGCACAAACATGATGTATGTCCAAAGTAAATACTCATAAAATATGACTGAACAGTTAAAAGTTTACAAATTATGTATGAGAGAGCACTGGTGAATTAGTCTCATCAAGTTACACACAGAAACTTGGATTAGATGAAATACTGTTCACTATGGAGATGGAAAGCTAGTTAGCCTCTGGATTTGCCTATCTAACAAGAAATACCTGGAGACAGAGCAGAAGCAGCACATAAACATCGTATAGAGAAACATTTTTGACCAAGACTGGACAGATAGCAACTAACTGTGCTCTGAGATGCTCCAAGTTTAATTACCCCCTCTACATAACTGAGTTTCATTCTCCTATATGAAAAAAAGACATTTGTCTGTTTTTAAAATAAGAATTTTCCCTTACTTCTGTGAGACTGGATTGCACTTTAAAAATTGCAACACACTATTGGAGATCAGGTCAGATGGAGCCACTGGCATTTAAAATTCAATTAAAGGCTAAAACTATCATATAAGCAGTGATGAAACCTAAGCTAGTTTCAGGAAATAGGGATGAAACCCTTTCCATAGCAGAGGTTAAAACAGAACAAGCAATTAAGAGCTGGAAAGGATATTCTGCAAAGGCTTCAGAAATCTAATGTATTAGTCTGACACATATTAAACAGAAGATCCTGAGCCACCAAATGGAGCCAAGGTTCAGCTGTGATACTTCAGAGCAACAGCTCCAATCATTTGTGCTTGCCATAGGTAATTACTGACTGCCCTACCATATCCTAAAGGGCTACTGAAACACCATAATTTAAGACCCTATTACTTATTCTATATGTGTCCTTGATCTGCAGAATTTATTTCAAAACAGACACACCTGCGTTGTTAATCAGCAACACAAACATTTGATTCTCTTCACCATGATAGGAGAAGAACATTGCATACATGGTCTGAACCTGAGCTGTTCAGATGAAAAGAATTTGGGTGTGTGAGGAACTTGATGTATGGCTTGCAACATTTCCACTGCTAAAAGCTCCAATTGAAATATATGCTTCTGAAGCTTTGCACAGAAAAAACAATACTGAAAATTTACAACTAACTTCCACACCACCATATAATCTTTGATAAAGTGCCTTACTGGCTTTTATTATAGCAGCAGATACTAGGGAATATAATGGATATCAGTTCCCTCCTTTCTTAAGGCTCACTGGGCATTTGAATTTTACCTGCATCCTTCTCCCCAATACAATGGCAAAAGACAGTCAGCAACTTTGTCTTGTGTCTTGCAGATCACACAGAGTAGTGGTCCTGGGTAAGCCTATACCACAGATGCAAATTTGCCCCAGAACAACAGGGAGCTCAGAAACCCTGTATGCTGAACTGAAAAAACAGACTAGGAAGAGGTGTTGATCATCAAAAAGAGAGCTGTAGAGACAATATTTTTTTTTTTATATT
This sequence comes from Pelecanus crispus, assembly GCF_030463565.1. NCBI lineage: Eukaryota > Metazoa > Chordata > Aves > Pelecaniformes > Pelecanidae > Pelecanus > Pelecanus crispus. The sequence goes on along the minus strand of NC_134643.1, from coordinate 105,338,968 downwards.
TCTACTAGCACATGACCTGGGCACTAAAACAGAAAACATTTTGTAAGATGAAGCTGGAAGTTATGATCAACAGAGGATGAGAAGAACATTGCACACAGACAAGATGATCACAAGAACTGGAACAGATTTTCATACATCAAAATGTAAAGTCATGATGTGGCCACAAACTTCAACAAAACAGCAGGCACTCATCAAATGAAACAAACTGAGCATGAGGACCCCCAAAACCAGCATTTCATAGCATTTCATTTTCCAGTAGTGTTTGATCTGTTGCAGCGATGATAGAGACAAGTGAGGTCTTGTCAACTATCTCATGGTTATCTCAGAGATAGGAAAAGAAGTGACCTAATGCACGATACACTGGTGAACCTCACCTGGAGCAGTACCTGAAGTTCCAGCCACCCAACCACTCATGTTCACAGAAGAAACCAGAACAGTGCAGAGAAACAGAATGGAAAGGAGATTTAACCTCTCATTTATTTAACCTCACAACATGAAGGTTAAAGGGGCAATTTTTAACTGCTGTGTTCATACTGGCGGTTAAGTAAATATCACTGGACAAGCAAACAGAAAGGAAAATAGGAAATAAATGTTTAACTTAATAGATGAGGTTGAGGTATTTCTAACAATAGAAGAAATGACAAGAATTACACTCATACTTGAAGACAGTTTCTACTTCCTCGAGCAATGATATTCTGGTATAACTTTCTAATTGAAGCAGAAGGGGCAAAACCCTAAATTACTTTTAATGTGAAAATTCATTCAATAGCAAAGGTGTTTGTATTGATGTGAGATACCCAGAGAGCAAGGCGTAGTGCCGAGCAACCAAGGAAGTTGCCTGAATTGTATAAGCTGTAGCACATTACTTCAAAAAACCACCCCCAAAAACAACCAACCAAAAATCAATGTACAGGAACACTTCAGAAGCATGTCAGGAGCACTAAGCTTTTAGCTTGCTATTGACCATCAACAGGGGCTTCAACAACAGCTACCTATTAGGAAGTGCCAGTGCCGTGCCACAGTCTGACAAAAACAGGTCACTGTCAAGAGTGCAGCAAGAGCAGAATTCCTGAGAAATATGCTGAATTTCTTGTTTAGAACAGAACTCATCTCAGGAGCTCTGCTTTGCTTTTCTACTGTAAAAAAGAAAAAATGCAGACAAAAGAGCTATTAGGTGAATAAAAGCAGGTATGCTGCAGCATTTAGGTCTCCAAGAAACAGAATATTTTTCAGAGATGCAAAGAAGATTGTTCCTAGTGAGTTTCTGGAAATCTATGGTTTATCTATGAGCAATTATAATGGCTCCAACTAAAGCAATCAGTTTCCACAGACCTTTTTTAAAGGGGAGAATAAGCTTTGCTCCATCCCTCCATGAGGGCCTCCCACAGCAACTCAAGGGGGAACTGTCCTTAACTCCCTGATGAGGTTTTCCTTTCTCCCCAGTAATATATACGTGGGCTTTTTCTCCATATTCTTTAGGTTCTTACAAACACCCCATTGACTAACAGTAACAAGGAGTCTTTCTAGCAGGCAAGAAAGGAAAGGTTATTCATGGCACCGCATGCATCACTGCACTGCTGAAGCTAACTCACTGTCTTGAGGCTCTTATTTAAATAACTAAGGAAGTTTAAGGGATCTTCTCTCTGACATTTGAAGGTGCACCACCACCTTGTCACATGGCCTGACAGCATTGCATGTGAGCTATTACTTCAAAGGAATTTTCAATTTTCTCCCACTCTAGTTCAATCCCATTAATATGTATTCATGAATTTATTTTGAAGCCAAATATGTATTACTTTCCACTTGTAGACATACAATTTCATTTGCTCTCTTTGAGACCACTTAAACAGCAGATCTAAATCCGTTTTGAATTTTAACTGCTGTTCAGCAGTGACCTCAATTTTTGATTTTGTGGCATCAGCAAATTCAATTAATTTATTTCCCACATCTAGGTCATTGATGTTGGCTGAAAACAGAATAGGTCAGAGCACTGACCTCCACAGAACTCTCACTGCCAGCCAAATGTGCCTTCCCCATTTTCTGTTGTGTAACTGGGTTTTACTCATTTTTATCAACTATCTCTAATGTCTGAACTTCATATGCATTGAAAAGCAACCTGCCAACTAAAGCTGTCTTTTTCTGAGCTGCCAAGAACACAATTTCATGAAAGTAAAAATTATTACTGTTCATATTTTCTAGAGTCTAAAAGAAGAAAAAAAAGGAGAAACCGAACAAAGCAAACTAGATAGAGGATTTGTTTATAATTGGTATATCACAAGGTGTCAGTACCAGAAAAGCAGAAAGATCTATTTAAGTAAGAGCTGAATGCTAGAACAAGTTACTTTCAAGAACACCACTTTCATTTTAAAGGACTTTTTCTACCATCTCTGAAACAGCTTATGAATTCATACCCTGACCCTCAGCTGTTTGGAAGTCACAAATTAACTCAGGTTGGAAGGGTTCTCTGGAAGTCACCTAGCCCAACATCCCAGCTCAGAGCATGTCTATTTATAATAGGTTGTTCAGGGCTTTGTTCAGTCAGGTTTTGACTATCTCCAAAGATTAACTTTTGAAACTAATTTTGGTACCTGCTCTGGTGTCTGACCTCCCCCATGGTGCAAAGTATTTTTTCTTATATTGAGCTGGAATTTCCCATATTCCAATTTGTGTCTTCTGCCACGCGTCCTTCCACTGTACACCTCCAAGAAAAATCTGGTACCACCTTTGCTAAAAACACTGACACCCTTACCAGCTCATTATCCACCCTAAGTCAGGTCTACACATTACATATACAGGCCAGTGGAGAAGTACACAATTGAAAGTCAGACAGAATGAAAAGACAGAGCTGTCTGTAAGACAGCTTACCAGAGCTGCACTTAAAAGCTATGTTAATCACTCTGCCTCCTACAAGACCCACTCTCACCCCTCTCCAGAGTGAGCACAGCATCTGCAAGTCTGGGGTTTCTTATGGAGCCAGGGCCCTAAGAGCTGGTGGCCTCCTACACCAACAGTCAAAAGACAAACCTTCCCATCATGACTGGCACATTAGAGATTTTCTTTTGTTACCTTTTGGCATCACACTATTTTTTCTATTGTCCATTTTTTTTTCCCATTAACTGAGTTTCTGCAGGTACAACACTTCAGAGCAGTCTCATGATTTCCACTTCTATTGAGTACATTACCTTTTATTTAAAATCATGGCTAAAGGAACGCTAAGTTGTAGATTTATTTGGGCTTGATTCCTAATAGAACCTTTGCTAAAGCACTGAATCCTAAATAATTTTTAAGTTGGTCAATTCAGAGACAAGTCCTTTTCATTCTGAAATTCCAAAGTGAAACAGAGGTGTTACACAAACTATAGGAAAGATGGTTAGAGGTCCCAACATGCCATTAATGAAGGTCTAGCTGAAGATGAATTTGGAAAAAATCTTATCCACTAAATTGTCCAACCAAAATTTTTCCTTTATGAAAAAATTAGTAGGCATCATCTCCTATGAGTCTGTGGAGCAAACCCAGGCAAACTTGGCAACAAGATGATCATTGATCAACCACCAGCTGATGACTTATATACACCACAACTGCAAGTTCACTCTGCAGCCATTGTAACAAAGCATTGCGAGTTGGGGCTTTTTCTACCATCTGGTTATCAACACAAGAAGAAAAAAAAAAAGTAAAGATCAATAGATCCTTTGCAAAACAATGAGCATTCAACCTTGGACAATTTCCAGGAAACTGACCTTGCAGGCAGAGTACCTGTAGTAGGTAAATGCAGCTCTGGGAAACACTAATTTTTAAGCAAGCCTAATAGTTGGAAATAATATTGGAAATTCTATTTCTGGTTAATCAAATTGTAATAAAAAAATTGGTGCATAGATACCAATAAGCAATACTTCATACTGATGTAATCATAGAAAAGACATTTTTGAAGCTATTATGCAAAAGTCACATCCCAGTCATCCTAGTTCCAATTGAAAAGTGAAACAAAACCAGACTGACAAACAAACAAGGAAAAAAAACCAAGCAATAAAACCTGGCTAACAGTTAGCTGGAATGAATCACATTCTCATCACTTTCTGGGTATCTCTAGATGACCATAGCAGTTGGGGGGGGGGGGGGGGGGGGGGGGGGCGTAATAAATAAATGTCTTGAACTCACTAAGCTTGACTACAAAGAGTTTGATTTTGATTTAAACAGCCTACTACATAGAATCATCCTACAGAATGCATGAGTTTAAAACTGCAACTGCCATGAGTTAGGTATTTATTATTTCACTAAACCACAATTTCCCCACCTAAAAAAAGTAAATATGGTTATCTACTTTGGACCAGTCTAAGCTTTCTAACTCCTGCATTTACAATGATCACCTGGGTTCTACCTCAAGATAGATCACCTGAATTTTCCAAGGACATTTTCTGAAACACATTGCTAAGTAGATGGGGCTGCAATTTTAAAAGAACTTAGAAATTCTTCTAATTCTTTCCATATGTAATGCAAGAGGTTTTCTGAATTGTGAACTGTAGGCAGTCACTTTGCTGTGTTCAACTAAACAAAGGAGCAAAACAGGACATCTGCACACTAAGACCCTGGTCACTGCTCAAAGAATTTAATTTATTCTCAGCACTAGAGCCAAGGCTGATCACTCCCCAGTGAAAACAGCTACTTCACAAAATCTTTGTAGCAGCACATGTTGTTGGAACTGTTGTTAAAACTGTGGTCTTGAGATTATTCCCTCTGTTTTCACAGGGCCTTCCATATGCTTTTCTTTGCAGCTAGCTCATTTGGCAGCATGCTAGATCTTGGCAGTCTGCAATAATATGCGAGAGAAGTGAAGGACTGAGAAAAATAATAAAGGTACTTCTAAGCAGAATGTACGGAGGAGGGAAGACTAATTGTGCAAAGATATCAGAAGGTAGGGATATGGCGAATTGTCAAACTGCCAGTGGAAAACTCTCACCCTGTTAACCATGACTATAGCATCTCCATACTAAAAGATCCACAGCCAAAAGCAAGTAGCAGTTTAGTTCAGGAATTAAAACTGGCCCCGCAGGCTTAGGCAGTGCTCCTTCTTAGACAATGCAGGAAGATTTTAACTGTAGATGGCAGCATGATGCGGTCAGGTACACCAGCTTGAATGTACATCCCTAGCAAACTGCCCAGACAACCAAATTGCATGCTGTGCAATCAAAGAAGACATCTTGTATCTTTCTATTTTCTCCTGGTCACCTACTATCAGTCACCTACATTCCCAAACTTTTGAAATGTTTTCAACTCCTTTATTAATTTACAGATAAAAAAAATGCAGCAGAGGGTTATGTGATGGCAACCCACAAGCTAGTATAGAAAGTCAATTAAACTTAGTCTTTCTCTTTCCATAAAAGAGATGTTTCTGAATATTATGTGTAGATTAAAGAACACATTCTTTCAGTAAAAAAAGTCCTAAATAAGGCAATGAAGGAATTTGGTCCAGTTTAAGTTACCTTAACACAGATGCCTTTTGCTGTTTTATTCTCCAACACTTTTTGAATAGGTCATCTTATAAATAATTTTCTATGCAAAACTAAAACCTTTTCAATTTACAATTGAAAAGTTCACTGCATCCCAGAAGGCTTTTTCTGTATCAAGAAATTGTTTGGCTACACAAGCCACAGCAGCGGGCACTGGCCTTTGAAAGCTATGACGTAAGGACTTTTCCTTCATTGTCACGTAGAACCACTGGCCAGTGATTCAATTAACCCAAGCCTTAAGAAATATTATTCTATTCTCTCCCAAAAAAATAGATTAATGTTACAGAAAGGTTTTAAAGAAACACTCCAAGATATAGAAAGAAATAAGTATTGCCAGGGAATGGATGCATGTGGAGGAAATTAAGGGCATGAAATCTTGTCTAATCCAAATCTAGTTGAAATGCAAAAATAAACTTACTGTAGTCTTTACCTAGACAGGTAAAGGATGCCAACATTTATCACAAAAACAGTTACAGAATTGGATCTTCTATCACCTGTCAAAAGCTGAGCTTCATTCCTTATGTAGTTCATAAGTGTTTCAAACAGAAACAAAGGAAAGTTCAGCTGAATATAAGCAGGGTCAGCAGAATCCAGCACGTATGTGCCAGTTTTATCGAGATGGTAGTAAACTTCCAAGGCAATCTACATTAATGACTGTTAGCAAGCACTGGGTTTTGTGCTGCAAGAGTGCTGCACCATCTCCTACATATGTATAATCATCCAGGTTGCATCTTCTCACATGATTAGACAACAGAGGTACTGAGCAAACCATCTCATGCTAGTAAAACATTTCCCTCTTACTATTACTTAGACTGAATTATGACAGACTAATGCAGAACAGAAAATAATTCCCATAATGTATTACTCCTGCCATCACTGATGATGTGCCATAACTCCATAACTGACATACAGATTTGTGTGCCATCACACCAGGATGGACTACATGCTATGGTTTCTCCAGGGACATAGTATGAAATATTCTAACTCCAAAGCTGTGTCTATGCTGCAGTTTTACCCCTCCTATGCCAAGTGATAATTCTTTGTGCATTTAGAGAAGATCTCTTGGATTCCCATCTCAGAAGGGAAATTAATCCCTTTTGATGTATTTGAATCTAAGAATTCCTGCTTACCCATGCTTACTGGAACTTAAAAAAAAAAAACAAAACACCCAAAAAACCACCAAACAAACCCCACAACAAAAAACTTTTTCTAGCTTCAAAAGGCTCGATACACCCTTCCGTTCCAGCTGAATTCTGTACAAGAACGAGAAAGAACTAAACATAAAGGGTTTGATCTCACACATCTTCAAGTCATTAGGAATTTTCTCAGTGACTTGAATGGGAAGAAGATCAAGCCCAGGGAGCATAGCAGGGCAGCTGGTTGGCCACAAGGTATGGATTGCGAGTCCTGTGTCCTTTTTGAAATAGTATGTTTGACCCTCAGGCTAAATAGGCTGGCACAGATGATCTGCACTGAATAGAACACTCCCAACTCAGGTATTCATCGAAAGACTCATAAGATTTGGCATTTCTCTTCCTCCTCATGTGCAGACTCATGTAGCTATGTAGGAATCCATGTTTCAGTACGAAAAAGTTTTTAGCCCTGAGTTACAGACAGTTTGAAAAGTAAAAGCCATAAAGGCTCAAAAATCAGGCTTGCCAATAATAAATCTGAGGCTCACCATTTTTTTGCACACTAGAATTGTGATTTTCAAACTTTTAAGACAACCACCATTAAAAATTCAGTAAGTCTTTTAATCTTTGAATTCATCTACTAAAAATAGAAAAGCATAAAATTAGAACTATATATTACTCTAAGTGGGTGATAGTTATGCAAGCCCCTTAACTCAGATATGAAAAACTTAGAGAAGTTATTTTGATTAACAGGAAGTTACACTATTCATTGTATCAGAAATAGTGTGGCCAGCAGGACTGGAGCGTGTCCAAATAAGAGCAAAAAAGCTGGTGAAGGGTCTAGAACGCAAGCCTTATGAGGACGCAGCTGAGGGACCTGGGCTTGTTCAGTCTGGAGAGAAGGAGGCTCAGGGCAGCCCTTATCACTCTCTACAACTTCCCAAAAGGAGGTTGTAGCAAGGTGGGTGTCAATCTCTTCTCCCATGTAACAAGTACCAGGACAAGAGGAAATGACCTCAAGCTGTGCCAGGGGAGGTTTCAACTGGATATTAGGAAAAATTTCTTCACTGAAAGGGTTGTCAAGCACTGGAACAGGCTGCCCAGGGAAGTGGTGCAGTCCCCATCCTGGAGGTATTTAAAAGATGTGTAGACGTGGTGCTTAGGGACCTGGTTTAGTGGTGGACTTGGCAGTGCTAGGTTCATGGTTAGACTCGATGATCCTAAAGGTCTTTTCCAACCTAAACAATTCTATGATTACTTTGGAATCTGAGTATTTTGCAAATGTTTTAACTACTGCAAATGCCTAAACACAATGCTCCAAATGTTAGGTTAATTCTGGCACACTGAATAACTACTTTGAATACAAGCATAGAAAAGTATATCCATATGAAAACACAGCTCATGGAAGATAAACACTCCTTCTGCAACACTGTAAAGACTTTGTGACATAAAGTAAATTCTAAAATAAAATTACAGCTATTAACAGAATGGGGCCATAATTTTAGTTTACATCAACAGTTTCAGACTGTAGCAAAAGTCTGGTTACTTTGGAAGCTACAAAAAACACATTGCACTAATCAATAGAAACAATGCCACATAAAAGTTAGAATGGGAGTGTTAAAAATAGCTTGGAAAAAAATCATCTTAGGGCAACAGCAGCAAATTCAACTTTTCAAAATTCGCTAGGGGGGAGCATTTTCATAAACAAGTTTGTTCATTCTAAAACGCCTTTAAAAATAAGAAGATAGGTTAATCTTTTTTCCTTCTCACTCCAAGGGGAAAAAAAAAAATAACTTGAGAAAAATAGATTTCAGACAGAAAAATCAAAATGCTCCTGTGATAGATGGTATATAATTTATAAGTTTTCATCTACTGTGTCATACTCCTTTAGGAAAGATGCAGCTGGTCACTACAGAAAAAGGTCTCCTATTTACTTGCAAATTAGGTCAGGTAAAGGGATGGGTTAAACCTTCCCAGAGCAGAGATGATACAGGCAGAAAACAGAGAAAGTCAGAGAGACGCATTCAGCTGGATCCTACAGCATCAATCTAGACTGGGAGAGTCCTGTGAAGAGCAGGAAGAAAATTCAGTCCCCTTGCATCCTCATGTTCTAACATTTGCAGTGCTCAAGAGCCACTACCAGGTAATCAGACTGAGAGAAAAACTGGCAGAAAGATCCCCTCCCATGAGGACAAAATAGCAAAGTGGATTTGTTTGCAGACACCTACTGTTCCTATTCTGTGCAAGTGTTTCTATCATTAGAAGATCGATAGTCTAGTTTAGCTTCCAAAACTTAACATCCTCTTACTGTTTTGGGGATGCTCACTGAAGAAAACTGTGTAAACAGAACCATCAAAAAGCACCAAGCAATTTGGACTCTGTAAAAACGCAGTGATGAAGATGAAAGTGACTGTTGCAGGAAAAAAACTGCTCAGCTCACATGACTTAAACCAAATCAGGATCAAAGGGGCTTATGGATTTATTAACAACATGTAATTATCTGGGAAGCAAAGAAACATATATTTGGAATCAATATCAACAATACAACAGGTAAGCCACAACACTAGACACTTACAAAATGTTAATGAACACCTATAAATGTCTAAACACCCTTCTGTAATCAGTCCCAAAAAAGCTGTAATCACCTGCACCCATGCACACTGGCCACGTGGGCTACACACGCACAGCTCCCCACCCCAGGGTGCACAGGTTCCCTCCTGGCACATCCTCCTGTGGGCAATGTGGGTGCTGCAGCGGCACAGCACCCCCACTGCTGCCCATCCCTTCGCTGGGCGCAGGCTGGGCACAGCGTCCTGCAGGGAGGCCACGCTCTCTAGCCTAGGCAGAGTCTAATTTCCAAGAGAAAGCCATGTGGACTTCCCCACAAGTGATCAAAACCAAACCTCTGAACCGTGCAGGCTAGAAAACCAAGTGCCTGCATCATGTTGTCTTCAGAGGTCTGTGACTAATAAGATCATTGGGTAATTCAGTTTGTACGGGACCTCAGGAGGCATCTAGTCCAATGTCCTGCTCAGAGCACGTTCAGCCATAGGATCAGACCAGGTTGCACGGGGCTTGATCCAGTAAGGTCTAAATCCTCCAAGGCTGGAGACTGCAAAAACACTCTGGGTAACTGCTCCACCTCACTGTCCTCGAGGGGGGGGATGCTTTTCCTTATATCCAGTCTGCACTGCTCATTTAAAATTCTGCCCATCTCTCATCCTCTTGCCACACACTGCTGTAAAAAGCCTAGTTGCATCTGCTTGATAACCTGCCCCCATCAGTATGGGCAGGCTGCTCTCAGGTCCTCCTGAAGCCATTTCTTCTCCAGGCTGAAAAAGCCCAGATGTCAATCCTGATTTGCCAGCACAGACACAGTTCACCTCTACCTGAGTACTTTAGGCACTAGGATACATTTTCCTCGAGTTTATTTCACAATTCTCCTGAAAAAAATAGTTCTTCTAAGACACAGACAGTAACACACAAAGCCAGTGGTGCAGGAAACACACTGGCAGGATGTTCTGCCTTACTGAAGACTCAAGTTTGCCATGGGATAGAGAAGCAACCACAACTACCCAGGTTATCTAGAGATAAACGTATTATGCAAGACAAACTGAAAACGTCTCTCCCAGAAACAAAGAATATAGACTTTCCGGTGGCTTAAATAGTTAAAATGGCAGCAACAAGGTTACAAAATAGAGGACTTTCACTGTCAACAAACAAATAACCCTACTAATAGTACAGTCAAGTCCCGCTGAACAATCAAAAATAAAGTTTGTTGACTCTTAAGAGAGCATTAGGCCATAAGTTACTGCCAGTTCTGATCTCTAGTTGACCTCTCAACAGATGAAACTTCCAATAGAATTCTACATTTAAAGAACAAAACATATTTAGATATTATTGAAGACTGACAGTCTCCCAAAGCCTTCTCAGAAGGTATGGGGAATACACCTGGCCCCCTGGAGTGAGCTACAGAGAGAGCAAGTAGCAGGATTGGTCTGCAGGATGTTACAAAAAGGCAATCTTACTCTAGTCATTTTTGGAAAGTCTGATCAGACCTTGGGTATAAGATGGCTGAGCAAGTCCTCTATGGACAACAAGCACTAGTGGAGCAAAGAAATAGCAGGAGAAAGTAATAGTGACCTCTAAAAGCACAAGATGGTACTTTCTCTTTCAATGAGGGCCTGGTGCTGTTCAGAAGTGAAAGACTCCTAGCTCTCATCAAGCCTAGGTATCATTGGCAAGCAAACCACTCAGTCATGCACACGAGTTCCCTTTTATCCCACCCTTGGCACATCACGCTCTTACAGTCAGTTGTCTTCCACATTCCCTGCCTTGACGAGACTGTAAATTCCACCTACTTAAAAAGCAGGGATTACGCCATTAATTCTCAGCAACAGAAGACTCCGAAATCCCTCTAGCTCTGACCTGTCATAACACAGGCCACATACCAAACACCTGTGGTTCAAAGGCAAGCTCTATAAAGCATGCTTAACATCCCAGCGAAATCCTAGGGTGGATGGCAGTACCTTCTAAATAGTCTCTCCTCTGAATGACCTGGACAGAAAATGCACTGCCAAGTGAATTTTTAAGGCTTTACAGGGATGCAGTTAACTTGTCTTGCCTCGGAAGCCTTTATAGACCAAAGATCTTAACCTCTGTCTGTAAATGTAAGACAAAGCAAGGGTCCAAGAGTCAGAAATCAGTCCAAGCTGTTTTAAAGTTCATACATGCAAGGCAAAAGTACACCTTAAAGCTAACAGGTGACAAAATTTGATGTCTTTTGTAGATTTCAAATCATTTCAGTGATTATGTAAAATAAATCCCATCTCCAGAAAAAAAGCAATGTTTGAAACAGGCTTGTTATCTGACTATTCCCTTTGCTAATCAATATACAGAAAGGATGTCCTGCTTCTGGCACTCTTCCAATCTAAGCAGCATGCATGTCCTTCCATCACATGGCACTATGGGGATCAAACCAGAATGGTGTCAGCATACCATGTCTTTCCCCAGCACCATTTCTGGCATAGATATTCAGCACTACAAGGCAAATGACTGCTAGAAACGACAAATGTACAAGGCTGAGTATTAAAACCAGCAACTACTGGGGAAGGGGGGAGGGGGAGTGTTAAATAAAAAGGAAGAAAAAAAGGACACTGAACAAAATGTGTCCATCACACTCTAAGTGGAGAATGAAAAATAACCTCATTCAAAACTCAAAAGTCCACTAAAAATCTAAAAATGAGACGCCAATGGCAGTCAGCAGAACCTGTAAATCTCAGAAAAGTTCACAATCTGAAACAGAAAGGACAAGATGCACTTACCAAGTTAAAATCCAACTTTTTAACATCAGTGTTCATTCTTAGCACTCTTGGAAACATTAGTAATGTTTTCATACAACCAAGACTATAGATACATGTACATTCCCCACCTACAAATACTGCACCCACCACTAATTTTATATGGTTTTAATTTATTCTGTTTTATTTAGAGAGACTTGGTATCTTTGTACCATTGTATTATCCCTGGGCCCTCAAAAAGGGAAGCCATCATTTAAGGAGACACAAATTCATCCTACTAAGGATGCAGAACAGTTTCCATGTGCACATCTTAGTAAGCATCTGCAGGGAAAAAAAGGGGGAAAAAAAGCTAGATTCTCAGTCATCAGACAAGCTTCAAAAGTAGAGACAGCTGTTGATTTAGTCCTGAGAAAATGAGCATCATATTAAAATCTCTCTGCCCACTCTTGTCTCAGCAGCAGATTCCCATTCCTACAGATGGCCTGCCTGCTCTGAAAGCTTTTCTGCAGCACCCTCTGCCAAAAACTGTGCTTGGAATGTCAGCAAATGAAAAGACAAAAAAACCTACCACAAGTTGTGTTCAGATTTTTGCAGATATAAGTGGCATAGCGTGAAGCCTACCCAAAAGCACCACCCAAATAAGTGAGATCTTGGCTGCATTTGCCTGCCTCTGATAATACAGTATATGCTAGAAAACAAGGAACCAGTAGATTAACATATCTACCTATTGCAAAATACATGCATTTGGGATGGAAGACCAGAGGGCAATAGAGAGACAGTCCTTGGTGGGGAATGCTTAACCCAGGCTTCTGACACCATGTAAAAGGCTGCACCTTACGAAGGCGTAGGGGCTAGGCTGGCAGCTGGGACCCTGCAAGTCAGCTGGACAAAGAGAGTGTCCCATTTCCCAAGTCCCTGGTCTCCATCTAAACTGGACCAGAGAGCAGGAGCCTACATCAGTATGAACGTGTGATGTGTGTCATAAAATAGAAATTGCTATCCACCCACTACACCTGCCTTTATTAGTAAATAAGTTTTAGGTTATATGTCACAGAGCGCCAAGATACTGTTCTTGCGGCCAACTCAAGCTCCCCCATGACATACGAGATAATCACTTCCTATTTTATTTAATAGTATTAGGCATCCCAGTATTCCAGAAAAGCAAAGGGTTTTTTTGGTCTTATCTCTGATGTCATCAAGTCAGAGTTTACACAGCTTCTACAGGAGAAGACACAACATAGGGAATGTGCGAGGTTAGGCACACCACAGAAATGCACACTGAGAAGATCCACCAGACAGCTGAAATCACCTGCAGAGCACTGAAATAAGTTTTATTCTCATGTGGAAACAGAAGTAGCCACATGCTGAAATGAATTTTGAGAGCAGAAATTAGTTTGTAAGATGCAACTCCAGCTACTTCAAAGCAACCACAGATTTACAGCAGCATATAGAGCTCTTGATATACATCCCACCCCTCCTTTTTGTAACTTTTTTAACAGGATAATTACTTCTGCAAAATTAAATTGATCTCTCTCCCCCTCTTCTTACAAGATTGATTCCATGAAATCATTTAACGATATTCAACTATTATGTCAGGCATAATTGACTAACCTAAGGTTTAAAGACATCAGCTATTATTAATGAAGTGTTTTAAAACACATTTTGCTGATGTGGCCACAGCTGGAATTTATAACAGAGCTTTACATGCTCACAGAGCGGTGTAGCAATCTTTTGCTGGATTGCTACAGAAGTGTGACATATAATCTATCCCTTGGGGTGGGGGCAGGGGAGAAGATGAGGCTAAAGCACAGAAATTACACATGAAAAATATTTCTAAAATATGTCAAAGGCAGCAGGTGCTTAAAAGATTAGGTTCTTGCAGAAATTTAAGCAGCAGACAGACATTACACCGCTTTTTCTCCTATTGAACAGGGATTTCTGTGTAAGCTAAATCTGACAAACTAGGTCTAGAAAGTACACACCCATATAGAGAATGGAAAGGTTTAGGTTTTTGTTCTTGAATCTCTGTAGCATGAGCATGTTTCTGCAATCCATGACAAAATTCTGGCCTTATTTACATTACGAGTCTTGTCACTAACTTTTGCATGGAGGGAGGCAGCCAGCAGGAAAAGGAAATTGTGGATATCAAACTTGACTTCTTTCAAATGCAAGTAATCTACTGGGTGCTTAGATGTATAAACTTCTCTTATCAGTATATCTGGCTCTTACCTGTGACGGGAAGCTTGCAGCTTTTCTAGAAGCCTGCAGAAATAGCCAATACTAAATGACACTGGACTGGAGATAGCATAGATCCAATGCAGCGTCTTTCATTTCCGAGTCGTGTCTTCAGGTTGCCTCAGTTGAATTTACCCCACAAAGATAACAGGTTGAATTTTATTCATATATATACATATATTTATTCTGATGTGCATGCATAGGACCTGATTCTTTGGCTCCTTACTCAAGCTTTAAAAACATGACACTTCATCAGAACCACTTGCTGTTTGCAGCAGTAGAAAGCAGAGACCAAATCAAATCTGAAAGTTTTGGCTTCTTGCCATTACAAATACTAAGATCAGCATTCAAGAACAGCTAAGTAGATAAGACACCATGTGACTCTCACACAAATTTTAATATTCAGACATCAAAACAGCAGCAAAAATCACTGACAGGCAATCAGCAAAACCCAAAGTAGCGATGAATCCATTTTCCACTTTTGTGCTATACTGCTTAGTAATTAGCATCTGTTTCAAAGTTTTATAGGTGCTGGGAAAGTTAAAGACATTGCTGATACCCTTCCAGTAGTGCCTGTTACATTTCTCTGGCCTGGAAGATGAAGGCAACTATCCCCTGACCCCAAATCCCCAAAGAACTTTCAAAATGAAAGTGCAAGCCTGGCAAAAAAAGCTCCAATTTCAGCACAGCAAGAGAATGCAGCAAACTTATGCAACCCCTCCATTGGAAGAATGAGGATCACAGGTACACTGCAGTTACGCTTAGGTGGGCTGATTCATAGGAAAATTAAAATCTAGATACATCTGCCAGAATGATACCACAACCTATGAAGAGCAGGACCTCTCTCCAGAGGTGCAGAATCCCACCATGTCCTGCAGTAGGGTGCAAGTGTCACCAGGGCAACACCACAACATGACACAGCAGTTCACAGTTGTAAAAGTTGTTCGGCCTCCAACACCCAAATCTGGTTGTTTTTTAAAAAAAGATATGAAGTTGAATTGCAGACAGCTAGAACATTATCACTTCTAACTCAAGGATATCTAGGAAAATGGGCAGTGGGGACAGATGTCCTTTTCCGAGTCAGTGTTTTAATTCTGGGTTGTGCTTCTTACAACGAGGTTGTCCCAAATCCTTCTTCACAGAAGGAAGGTCCAGGACACAGATCCAGCCCTCTCCTTAAACCTTTGAATTGAAGGTATTTAGAAAAAGACAGTTCCTTCTTCAGCAATGTGATTCAGCTATGTTTGTTTTCATAACCATGGCTTTGCACATCATAGCACAACAGCTTGCCTCTGGAAGATACTATCAAGAGTGAGAACTGGGGACACAGAGAGGAATGTAACAGCCCATATGCTTGGGTTTTTACAAATTATCTGGTTGAGCCCAGTCATATCTGCCACCTGTGGGGGTAGATTAAAGGGAGTAATTCTGATATCATCTGTCCTAATGTGAGACAACATCAGTGAGGCTTAAGCAAAGCTGTCCTTGTGTGAAGTCAGTGAAAGCACAACTCTCTTTGATAGTTACCACCGGCAGAGGTGTGCTGCTGCATGCACATTGTCTTCATGCAAAGATATCTCCTAAGATGTTCTCACAGGAATAAAATCTAGAAGCAGCAGAAATCAGTGTTCCCACAGGCCTCAATGCTGGTCTAGGGAGAGGTTCTCCATCAAGAATTGTTTCAACCACTGTGACAATGAAATCTCCTTTCAGAAAAATTGTAAGTGGGTGGTTAAAACAAGATATCAAACAGTTCCTTGGTAACCAATGAGCAGGAAGAACTATTCCAAAACAAGCCAGGGAGTAAAATCAGGCAGAAGACTACAATAAAAACCAAGCACCCATTTCTACTGCAAAAGGAGTGACAGCCTGTAATCTCGCTGATATTAGTGTCATCTTTGGTCCTGTTATTTATCATGTGTTACATGGGAGCATTTAAAAACCTCAGGCCTGAATGAGGTTACCATTAAACAAAGATAATAAAAGTATGCTTCTCCCTCCTGTTGAGCACAACAACAGTTGTTAAATTCTTTAGAAAACATTGCTATGGAGACACTTCTTCCTACAGTCCTTTTAGATACATTCAGGTTGAGAGGCAACAAAAATTCTATTAAAAGTGCTCATAAAAGTTAAATATGTCTTGATATACTGCATTAAACACATCTACCAGATGACCTGGTTTTGGTATTTCCTCTCTCTCCTGTAAGTGTCTTTTTTAATGGAATCTATTGTTTCATGTTATTAAAGAGGTAAACCAAAACCATATTCTATATCAGTAATCCAAATCAGAATTTGTATATAAATGCAAAGATCTATCCTCCCAAGGATGAAGACAGTGGTCAGCCTTTAAGCTACGTGCCTAGGTACATTTCAGCCAAGTGATTATTTCATGGAAAATAATAGTTTTCTATAACACAATGGTTTCTTCCTTATTTCATTTTGAACATTGAATAGACTTTTGCACACAGCAATTTTTTCCCTTTGAAGAGCTAAGAGTCATTAGTAACCTTTACTGGCACAAGATCCATTAGATTTTCTAAGTAGTAAATGCTCTCTATTGATTTATCATTAAAATTAAGTGATACCATTTTAATATTGAGTTCAGTAGCACTGTTCTACTATGGCTTGGCTAGTTAAGCAGAGGAAGGCTGGGTTTCAAAGAGAAGAACACACTTACCTTTTTAAGCATTTCCCATTTTGAAAAAGTTTTATCTACAGGCTCCATGCATAATTGAATCCTAATCTAAAGCATCCATTATTCAGCTAGTGTTCGTCTCCTCATCTCCACTATAGGAGGTAGAATGAGGATTACACGAGATTAACATATTTCTCCTCTGCACTTGATTAATACTATTTTAACTG
This sequence comes from Pelecanus crispus, assembly GCF_030463565.1. Classification (NCBI taxonomy): domain Eukaryota; kingdom Metazoa; phylum Chordata; class Aves; order Pelecaniformes; family Pelecanidae; genus Pelecanus; species Pelecanus crispus. The sequence continues at coordinate 105,321,934 of NC_134643.1, read as the reverse complement.
AGTCTTGTTAGCAGTTAGAAAGAAAAAAATCTTTGAGCAGCAAGGTCCTCAAAGGTGAAAGTCTATCAAACTGTTGTGCCATCTACTGTTGTACTGTATCCTTGCTGCCCTTCCATAACCCTTCATAACTTGTACACAGCAGAGAAGCAATTGTTGCTAGACTGCATTAAGTTCAAATAAGTGAGTACCATTCTTCAAGTGTCAAAGGCGCAGAGCAAGGTGCATGAGGTGAAAACAGAAGCACTGGCAGAAAGGCCATAAGCGACATGGAACATTTGCAGGGACTAGAGACCAAGAAAGATGTTACTTAGTCTTCCAAGCAGACACTTCCCACAAAAGCTTATTCTGTTTCACCACCATCATAATCGCTTGTTGCAATTGTGAACTGTCCAAACTATCCAAACAAGCAATGTAAATACAGAAGTTTTATCTCCCATATCATCCATCAACTAATTCCTGATTTTGTTCTTCCAATCAATCTAATTTTCTAATCTTCTGACAGCCAGAATCTGCTTCTGTTTTCTGTTAGTAGAAAAAGTGATTCATACGATAATTCAGACTGGAGATCTCTAGTCCAACCTCCCACTCTAGTCCAACCACAGGGTCAGCCATAGCATCAGACCAGGTGTCTCAAGGCTTGATTGATTCTGATCTTGAAACTCTCCAATGTTGGAGACTTCACAACTGCTCTGGGCAACTGCTCCAACACCTCACTGTCCTAATGGGGAAAAAAGTTTCTCCTTATATCCAGTCCGAACCTCTTGTTTCAAGCTGTGCCCATTGCCTCTCATCTTCCCACAATGCACTGCTGTAGCTCCATCTTCTCTATAGCCTCCATATAAGTAGGGGAAGACTGCCACTATATACACCTCACAGTCATCTCTCCCCCATGCTTAACAAGCCCAAGTCCCTCAGCCTCTCCCTACAGGAGAATTGCTCCAGACATTTTAGTGGCTGGCTGCTGAACTCATTTCAGTAGCCGAGTTATACCGAGATACACTGCTGCACAAAGCTGTGAATAAAGTATTTCAAGTTGAGAAACACACCTGACTTTAGATAGACTGGGAGCACTTCAGAGATTTAACAGACAAAAAGAAGACAAATCAAATTACAAGAAAAATTTCAACCCCCTACACTTGTTCTATGCAAGTGTTTTAAGACATTTAATGGTCAGATCTCAAAGACGACATGTGGTAATGTATTTCTCATTTTTAGCCCTAGAGCTACTTGATGTGAGATGAATGGATAGTAGGAGGGAGGGAGCAAGCGCTATCAGTAACATACACTGTGGCTAAGGCACAAATCTGATGTTGATTCATGACTAGACTACAGTGCAGTATTATTGTATTCAGTGACCTACCACAACACACCTGGGGGCTCTGAATGCTATGCTCCATATTTCTTCTATTATGTGAAAGAAGGCTCTCATCCATTCATATTTCTTAGAAAGACCTGTAACTTCTCAGCAAATCCAGAAAAAAATCTGCATAGTAGTGCTGCCTCCTGTTACACAGGCTGCTGGATTTGCCAAGTCACTGGTCTTGGAACCACACAGAGCAGAAAGTAGGTGATAACCTTTTTTCCCAACAATTTTGTTAGAAAAATCCTGAATATGCGTGTCTTTAGCAGAAGATTGATCCACCTACCATAAACATGGGGAGGTAGGGAGGGAAGGAAGGGAGGCCTCTGTTTCAGGCCCCAGGAGTCAAAACAAGTATACTGTCTCTACTTTGGCCAGTGAAACATCAGTCTCATAGTAAAATCTTGAGTAACACTGCATTTCTGCAAATAAATAAAAGCCATTTGATAAGTCTGTTTGGGTGCAACCAGGCATAACTAGAACTGAAGCTCATTCTAAATCCTAAAAAATTAGGTAGTTGCTTCAATACAAGAGTTTTGCCTAACTACATAAGCTCAGACTTTGATCTGAAGAGTGCTGGAAATGGTGAAACAATGGGGAGATAAGTATAAGGATTCTTAGCCCCTAAGCACTTAGCAGATACCCTCTTGGGCTAGAAGTAAACTTTTGCTCACATATCCATTCCATAACCTTTTCATCAATGCTGGATGAGTCAGTCACAACAGCTGTCTATAAATAAAGTATGCCCCAAATACTAGCATGAATATAGTAGCCTCATGTAAGCATACTAGATATTAAATGTAAACTTTAACAAGCAATAAACAGGAGTTAAAAACTGATCCCTGGAGCAGTTGAAATATCACGTCGTGATTTCGCTTCCTCCCTAGCACAACAGCAATGGCTACTGGGGATATTGAGGGGAGGAATAAGTAGAAAAAAACTGAAGGAACATTTTTAAACTGCTCTTTTTAAAGAAAAATGGGTGGGGGAAATCACTATAGACAGTAATTACAGATCACAATGGGATGTTCATTCTTAGCTTTCTCCAATAGAGCAAGTCTGAATGCAGACCATTTCCATTCCTGCGTACAGCTTCTGTTCAGGAAGAATTAATGCAAAAGGGAAGATTATCATCATTTGTTCTAAAAGGTCAATTTATTAGAGTTAAATATGTAGGACAAAACAAAAATATATACATGCACACAAAACAGCAAGACAGATTTGCTGAAAGGCAACTGAAAACATCACAGAGACCATCTATTAATTTAAGCTTGACTAGAGAGAACAAACAGGGCAGTTTTATTATAAAATTAGGATGTCCATTTTGTAATCCAACTTTAAAGTAATTAGTTATTAAAAGTGGCTTCTTCATGGAATGACTGTGTATATATGCAGCAAAGCTATTACAATAACTACAATGAGTGCTATTGCACACAATAGAGCTCCTGCCCCTACACTTGTCAAAAACAAGCCCACACCTCTGCAATTACTAGAGCTCTGTCTGCAAAGCAATGCCAGAGAGATGAGAAAACATTCAGATTTCAAAGATTTGTATTCTGAAATTAGGAAGAGACAGAAAATTAAGGATACCTTTAAATTCTAGAGCCTGCCCTATCCCTCCTAAACCCCTTTCTAGCTCTCTCTTCTGACTCCTTGAAGTTCCCATTGATCTGCCCTTCCTTGCCTTCACCTTTCCACCCTAGCTTCTCACTCTGGCTTCCAAGCCAGGTGTCATTTGGAAATGCTGCATACTCATGCATAAGTTGAACACAAGCCAGCATGCTTGCTTCAAGACATCCTCACCTGGCAGTGGGGAGAACCACTTCCAGAATTCAGGCAATTAGGTCATGAGTCTGTGCAAACAAAGCATTTTGCCAGATCACACAGCTTTCTGTTGCGGCAGAACTGAAAGGAATTTCTTCTTCCACAGAGTTCCAGTATCCTGCTTCAGTGCACAACAGTCTTCACAGACACACAATTGAGACAATTGTATGAATTCTCTAATTAGATATGGGGGAAAATCCTTTTCTCTCTCATTCCAAAATGCTTTAACCACTTCAACCCAACCTTTCCAAATACCACCAGCTGTGGCAGACTGCATGACCAATAAGAGAAAACTGCTTTGGGGAAAGGGAGAACCACACTTCCCACAGCTGAAGTCTTAATTTCTGTGCTTCTATGTCACACATAACATGCATCTCATGAAACTCTGAAAGTCAGACTATTTTGGAAAACTGGTTTTTCCCTGCTTTCCGGTACGCATAAACTACTTACTGCTATCCTCTGCATGGAACAAACAATAAAGGAAGAGTATGTTGCTCAGAAGAGTACTTGTGGTCAGTCCTAGAAGAGATGCTAATATGCAGCTGCAGTAACCTTACATGCTTTTAGTAAGCCCAGTTACCACCTTCAGTAAGTTAACTGCTTGCTAGATTGCAACTGGAAGTTCCTCTTCCAAGCACCTTGACAAATTTCACTTGCCTTCACAGGATGTGTAAGATTTTCTGTGGTTCCAAACAGCAATCCACCATTTAGTAAGTACAGCTCCAATGAGCCATAACCTCTTCCTTTAGTGATGATTTATTACATGATGTTCCCACTACCACTCAGTTTTTTTAGACCATGACTGTGCAACTGAGATCCCCTAAATTGCAATCTATTTCCTACCACCTTTGTGATGTTTAACCCATCACAGAAGTAAATTACCAAGCAGATTTAAGAAGCATGTGAAAAAAGGAGTAAAGGTACACAGAGTCCAGCTACACCAAAAATTTTTTGTGAAGAGAAATCAAAGATGCTGAAATTCACCCTCATACACTGCATGTGAGTCATGAATAACTGGGCAGTCATGGTGGGTGGAGTGGGTAAGCTGTGTAGGAGCACTGACAAAAATGTTAATAAAAGCATTATTGTTCCCCAGCCTGAAGAGATTTAAGACATGTCCACAACTAATTTTCAGGCTATAGGTTAGAATAGCAGCTATTTATGATCCTTCTTCTAACAAACAGCAGGAAGTTTTAGAATTATTTGAACTGTAGCTCATCTTCTTTCCTCTTCACACCCAAGCACTCGCTACCAGAGTAGCTGCCCAGTATTCAATATGTCTGCAACATTTCCAAGACTGAAGTAAAAAATTATTTGACAATTTGTAGGAGTTGTTCTTTCATAGTTGGACAATAGTTTAAACCTCCAAAGATGCAAACCTACCAGTTTCTCTTCTTTACTGTAGAAAATTAAGAAATTGGTACCAACATGCATTAGTCTCAGTGAAATAGAATGAAATTATTTGGGAACTTTCTACTTATTAAATTTTTCATTTCTGTCTGATTCTGCACAGCTATTACATGAGGAGCACCTCACTACATATGCCATCTCCGACTTGTAACCACAAACAAAAGGGGGAGCATGTGACCATTTATTTTATACTTATTATCCTTGCACAAAGAAAATGAACTAACATGTGCATCCTAAAATACTGCTCTGAACACCTTAAAGGGAAACAGAGGAGTATACCTGCAGACACCAATTCCCTGCTGTGCCTCAGGAAGCTATTAATGCTATCTTACCCAACGTCACCTACCCTAAGGAGATTACTGAGGTCTATAAATTACCTCTTCATAGGAATTACTAGTAACATGCACCTTTTCCCTTTGAAGCCCACAAGAAGCAGAATTTTTACTAAGTTTCCCTTCTACTGTTCATTTCCTGTTTGGGGCAGGAAGCCTCATATGCTTTCATTAGTCATAAATTTCTTTCAGATTTGGAAACACTCTGCTTTTCGTTCAAATCTAGATTTGAACCTACACCTACCAAGTTTTCAGGTTTAAAACTTAGGTTCTACTCTTTGTAATTCTAACTAAAATATAGCTGTTGTATCATCCTTTTATCACATACACAGTAACTTTGTTGGTATTAACTCTAATACTAAAATTAATTTAGAACAGAAATTAACTAAAAGTGGGACAGCATTAGCATGATGTATCAATATCTTTGCTTTTATCTCAAAAAAGCTATTTTTATGGTTCAGTAGCAGGTTTACTTAGTTACAGAAAATACACAATACCCTCCATATACAAACTACCAGGCTACTCAGAAAAGGAAACAACTATAAAGTGAGTTGGCTTAATTGTACTTCAAGTAAGCAACTTTTAAAATGCTCAGAATTACCTATAAGATTAATTTAATAATTTGATTCTAATAAATTGATATATTAAACAAAATTCTGTTAGTGAAAGAGACAAATAAGTTTTCCTGATATCTAAGGTCTCCCATTTGAATTCCTGTAAGTATATACAGAGAATAATAAAACAACCATCATCTTAACACTCAAGCACTGAGCAAAAGATGGCAAGTAATCAACATATGCTATCTAGAGTATCAACAGCAGGATTTAGTTGCCAATTTTGTCATAGAAGTGGATGTATGAACAATACAAACTATCTTCTCATATATTGAGCATTTAGAAATTAAGTACATACCTACAGAAGACTACAATTACAGATTGAAGAGCACACCCAATTTTTAGATATTTATCAGTTTTCAAACCACAGCTTCTATATATTTTGTTAAGTTGCACAGGGTTCCATTCCAGACTGGTGATGTTAGAGGGAGCTTTTTCAGTAACTCTAAGGTACCAGTAGTATCTGCAAAGGCCGCTGGTAATTAAGCAACACAGATGTAAGTTTCCTAGTTACACACAGTTCCCAGCAGAGCCAAACAGTGAAAACGCTCAACAGCAGAACCCAGAATATCCCTCAGAGCACCCAGCTGGCTTTGCTCTCTAACAGCTTCTGAGACAGCACAATGTGCTAAAAACATCTACCACTCTGTTTTCCCCTCCATGTCCCTTCCTAAAAGGAGAGGACTGACTACTCAGTGTGCCAAGCAGCCATTTATAGCTGTCATCAGAGATATTTAAACAAGAGCAAAAGGAAAACGTAAGCACATTCAACTCCTCTAAAATCTAGTACACAATTCAAAAATTTGGGGTTTTTCAGCCTTGAGTTTAAATGAAGTTTTTTTGGTTTGTTTTTTTTTTTTTTTTTTTTAAGGGATATCAGAAAGCAAAAAGGACAACTTAGTCAAAAAGTTGTGAAAATGCAGACAATTCAGAGCAATATGTGGTGGGTTGACCCTAGCTGGACGCCAGGTGCTCACCAAAGCCAGTCTATCACTCCCCTTCTCCACTGGACAGGGGAGAGAAAATATAGCAAAAAGTTCGTGGGTCGAGATCACCCAACAATTAGCGTCATGGGCAAAACAGACTCGACTTGGGGAAAATCAGTTTAATTTATTACCAATCAAACCAGAGTAGGATAATGAGAAAAAAAAACCAGATCTTAAAACATCTTCCCCCCATCCCTCCCTTCTTCCCAGGCTCAACTTCACTCCTGAGCGGTGCAGGGGGATGAGGAATGGGGGCTGTGGTTAGTTCATCACACGTCATCTCTGCTGCTCCTTCCTCCTCAGGGCAGGACTCCTCACACTCTTCCCCTGCTCCAGCGTGGGGTCCCTCCCACAGGAGACAGTCCTCCACAAACTTCTCCAATGTGGGCCCTTCCCACAGGCTGCAGTTCTTCATGAACTGCTCCAGCGTGGGTCCCTCCCATGGGGTGCAGCCCTTCAGGAGCAGACTGCTCCAGCGTGGGTCCCCCACGGGGTCACAGGTGCTGCCAGCAAACCTGCTCCAGCCTGGGCTCCTCTCTCTCCCCATGGGGCCACAGCTCCTGCCAGGAGCCTGCTCCAGCATGGGCTTACCACAGGGTCCCAGCCTCCTTCAGGCACATCCCCCTGCTCCGGCGTGGGGCCCTCCCCGGGCTGCAGGTGGGTATCTGCTCCCCCGTGGGCCTCCATGGGTGCAGGGGCACAGCTGCCCCAGCATGGGCTGCACCAGGGGCTGCAGGGGAATCTCTGCTCCGGTGCCTGGAGCACCTCCTGCCCTCCTTCTGCACTGACCTTGGTGTCTGCAGAGTTGTTCCTCTTGCCTAGTCTCACTCCTCTGTCTGGCTGCGGTTGTGTCATGTTTTCCCCCTTCTTATATATGTTATCCCAGAGGCACTAGCACTGGCATTGACAGGCTTGGCCAGTGGCGGGTCTGTATTGGAGCTGGCTGGCATTGGCTCTATGGGACACAGGAGAAGCTTCTGGCAGCTTCTCACAGAAGCCACCCCTGCTAGCCCCCCTGCTACCAAAACCTTGCCATGCAAACCCAATGCACAATACAAGCTAATGAACTGCATAAACCATAATGACATGACTCTCCAGAGACCACCACAGATGAGCAAATAGAAACCATCATTCAGCTCACCTGGTGAGAACATGGCTTTAGTCAGCAAAATTTAGCATTAAATCAAAACACACAACCCACCGTAGAAACATGGTTTTAGCCAAATAAGACATCACACCTGAAGCACCTCTACAACCATTTGCTTTCATTGGGTTCCTCAAAATTCTTCACTTAACCTGCCCATAATCCTACTTCACTCCAAAAGTTACCCTTAAGACTCAGCCACCATATCCTCTCTGCACCAGCAACTCTTCACGTAGCCAAATACAGATTGTCTCGGGACTGGTATCATGGATGCATGGAACAGCTTCCCTGTGCTAGATATAAGAGCAAAATCCCAGGTAATGCATAGATTCCCTTGGCAGTCCCAAGCAGAATACACACCTGACCCTCTGTCAGCCACATCTTTGCTCTCACCTTGGACCTGGCACTGCTCTGTCTCCAGTTCTGGAAGGCAAGTCGCTGTCTGCATCTCTCTGCTTCTGTAGGGGACTCTCACAGCTCTCTTCCCAGGCATTTCCCTTCCTGATCACAGCTCAACAACTTCTGTGAGCCTTTCTTTTCAATTTATAGAGGGTGGGGCAGCACCTGTCACTACTCAGCTGTAGTTTAGGCACACCTGGTTCATCACCCTATGGTAGGATACTTTACTTTGTGTTGCATAAATCTGAAACCATGCAGAGAAGAGAATTAATACGTTTGTAATGTTTCACCTGAATTAAAAAAAAAAAAAAAACCAAAAACCCAAAACACAAACAAAACAGCTAATGTCACCTAGAACAAGATAAATATGCAGTATTTTGGTAAGTCATGGATGCGATTTTTATATTGGCATAAAAAAAGAGCAACTGAAGACACTAGAGATCCCTAGATAGCACAAATGAAATCAAAACCTTTTCTTTGTGAGTCCTATACACCCCAGATTAACTAAACAGTTAATTCAAGTCAGCATGAACCAGGGATAGATTTGTCTCTGTCCTTTAAAATACAATTCTACAATTAGCCTGAAGAAAAGAAAAGGTGTCTGTCTGTCTTGGCTTTCAACTCATTTGCCACTAGGAACAAAAGGTAGTCAGAATCCCTTGTGACGCTCCGTAACTTCAACTCCTAACATTGCTAAAGGCTGAAACATTCGGGAAGGTGCATAAGGGAACATAAAGAAAACAAAAAAGCAGAAGTTAAACAGTGAAAGACAGAACATCTTAAAGAATTGTAATTGCTGAAGACTGTAATACTTTGTAAATACCCTGCCATGTTCTCTATGCCTTTTTGACAACAGAAAAGCAGAGTGGCAACCTAATGATGGGGTTACGTTAGTCTTAGTATTGATAAATCTCTTTGCAACAAAGAAAGCACCTGTCCTTAGATTTTCAACTGTATAAGCCCTGAGGGGACAAGGACTTCATAATGTTTGGCTGAATTGTCTTAGGTAAATTTCCCTTTGGTGAGAATACAACTTGCAGACTAATTCAGTAAAGGGAAATAAGAGGAAGTGGGGAGAGGTTCCTGCTTTGCTAGGTACAAACAAAGCAAGGAGTGGGAGTTCTTTCTGCCTTTTTCACTTGCACCAATTTTTGTTCTCACCTAGGGATGCTCATGCCTGCCCTGTGAGAGGCTGCATGGAAAGCCAGGTCAGCTTCAGAGTGTGAGAAATGTGATGCTAAACACACATAAATCTCCAAACCAGGATCTCTTAACAACACTGAAGAGAAGGAAATTGCCTGTAGATTTCTTAAATGTTTGAAGAAGCTTGCTGAATGTGTGTTATATTAGGAGTGATCAAGTGGAAAGATGACCACATTTTTATGATGAAAAAGTTGCTTGTCTGGTGCATGCATGATCTAAGTGCTCCAGGAGTACACCATGAACCCTCTGTTCAAACTTTCGTACAGCCATGGCTTGCCACCAAAGTGCCTAAAAACACCGTATTTGTGCAACAGTCCCCAGTTAGCTCAAACAAGAGTTAATAGATGATCAGTCCAGGTGGAATGAAAGGCTAACGGGAAGGTGGAGACATGAGTAGAGCACCACCCAGCAGCCACAAAAAAGTCAGCAGCACAGGAATGAAGCGGCTAAGGCAGAGTTGCCTGACGTATCCTAACATAACGATGTTCAGTAACAACAGTCACACTGACAGGCTGCATTTTTAGGAATTTTATTGAAGTTAAAAGCAATGCATCTTAGGAAAACTGTCAGAAAAGTAGAGTCAACCACATCCTTTAACATCCACTTTCTGCTAACCTAAAATAGAGAAAGGGAGAAAAAAATTCCTTTGCCTTCACAGAACAGTATCTCTGAACAAAACAGACATGAAGCAGCCAGTTGTCTGCCTGACTGCTGTCATCCTGGGGATTGATTTGCTACAGATGACACCCTATCTGGCTGATAGCTGCAGAGAACTGGGGCTTCAGCCACTGCCAGACACCTATGAAACACATGCTGTTCCTCAAGGTGTTTTAAGGCACTGCTGTCTTACTTCCCATGTTTGTTAACAAAGTCATGGGTGGCAGAGCATCTAACTTGAGGATACTGTGCACCTGTGAGACAGCATATTACCCTTAAAAAAAGATGATCTCTCTCAGGACATGAGGAACCATGAGATTATGGACCTTTACAGCCTTTAGCTTCAAGACTCCAAGTAAGTTTCAGGCCAGAAGCCAGGTATGCAGTCTTCTGAAGGTCGCAGATGCTGGATTTATGCCTACCTGTGTCCTCACAATAGCCACTAACAGCTGTAAGGTACCAATGGATTTGGTCTTGAGGAGTTATTTAATGTACTTACTTCCTAAATCAAAGTAAAATGTGGGGTAATGAAAATCTTGCAAGTTCCCCCAGCCCCTACCATACTATCCTCAGTTATTTGGTATATCTCGAAAGAAGTAAATGTCAAAAAAAAAAAAAAAAATCACAGGGCAAATTTCCTCCTCCACTACCATTTACACCTCTTCATAGTAACTATATCACAGATGGCCATGTGATTTTGCAGTGTTTGTATGCAACTATAAATCAGACTGCATTTACTACTGGGAATGAGAAAGGCAGAGGAGAAGTGAGCATTCAGATGTAGAAGCAGCCATCCATTTTAATAATAAAGGCAATTACACCAAATTTTCTAAGAACAACAATATACAGCACCTTCTGCTGAGGTACTCTATTGACTTACATCCTGCTTAATAGGTACCGCAAATACTTTGCTTAGTGGAGTATGCCCCAGCAGCATCTGATATTTTTGCATTCATCTTATTCTCATTTCATTAAGATGATCGCTTAATCTGCCTCTTGTAATAATGGCAGCACATCACATGTGGCATGGAAGACCAGTCTTTGAAATGAAAACAAGGCTGCAGGATACATGTTAGCTTCGACTTACCCTTCCTGCACATAAAGACAATTTAAGGTTAGTTCAATGTAGGCAGGAACTTCTGAAACATCTGATAATTTGTTGGAACTTCCTAGTTTTCTAGCAATAAATAATAAATTATTTTTAATCGAGCACATGCCTACAGCAAATGAAACCTTTTAAATAGCCTTAAGTAATATTTTGTTTCAAGGGTAACTATGTTGTTATTAATGAAGACAAAAAGAAAAACATAGCACTGGACAAAAGCTTTATATTTATTCTTGGTAAAGCAGAGCTTTGAGGATGGTATAATCTTCCACTCAAATTGCCTCAGTGTTTTTGACAGAAAAGCAGTAACAATTACATCAACATCAGCGGTCTCTAATATCAGGACTGAGCCACCCTCTAGACACAATTTACAGGATTACTGAGATTGCATGAATTTCTTGCACCTGCTTTAAAGTCCACTGAAAGTAATCATCCTTCAAGTGATTTCACTGGGTTTGGGATCAGACTTTAAACCTTCTGTCTCCATTAACACAACATGTGCAGGAAGCAAACCGAACTGATGTACTTACTTCAATGGCATGCACCACACTCCAACAGACAGCGGCCTGAACTTTCCAACTCAGTTCCACACCATGTCCTGTACAACTAACAGCGAATAAAGACTATTGATCTTTGCCAGCTTGGGCCTGGTTTAAATTGATGGCCTAAAGCTGACAGACTCTGCATACATTAACATATTTCATGGTGCAGAGAAATGGTTACATATGCATTTGAGAGTAAATGACTCTAATTTGATGAAGACACCTTCTTAACCCCTGCTGATGTTGATTCCTTCAACTATGCAGAAGGAATTCTGTTGCCTGTTGATGAAAGATAATATATAAAGCAACAGAAGAAAGAAAAAAAAAATCCATTGGCATAGACACTCAACTCACTGCATGGTGCTTTACGGTCACAAATCTTATTAGCATTAATCAAAGTAAGATGATGGGCTTTCTAACATGTTTGGTCTGGAAGACAGAACCTGCACAAATCTGAGAACTGGAACTTCACGGAGCGGGGAGGGGGAAGGAGGGTGGATGAAGACCTCCCCTGTCTACCAAAATACTGATCCACACAGCATAATGACGGAAAGATTGGAGAGCTCATTTCCTATACTGACTTCCCTAAAGCACTGCACACTAATAAGCAGCTGTCACCAAGGTGGGTAGAGCAATAAAATCCCAACAGTCAAGCTGAACTGATACAGTCCATTACCTATTGAATCATGCCCATACAAGTCTCTCAATTGAATGATTACAGCAGTACCAATGGGCTGTGCACTGCAGTGTTGTATTACAGCTCTGGTTCATAAAATTTTACAATGTATAAGTAATAAATTAAATGCTACTGAAGACATAAGCATTTCTCTTTCATACGCGCACCAGACATATCCAACGATGGCTGAGGGTTAAAATGTATACATGATGAATTTCTAGGAAACTGGCCAAAATCTAATACAATATGGCCACATGGATCTCCTAAACAGACATCCAGCAAAAGTCTTGCTTTTGAGTATTTGCAGCTGATATTACAATTATGTGGCTATCACTGAACTACTGTTTATCCTTATTCTTTATTTTGGAAATAGTTCAATGAGCTTACAGGCAGATGAGCCAGAACTAAAATACATGCTTGCTGGCACGTATTTTGAAGCAATCAACTTATAAAAGAATATTCCAGCCAGAGCTGCATAACTGGAAAACTATACTGTACATCTAACACTGAATGTGCACAAAATCTAAATGCCTGCCTTATTGACACAGTATTTCTTTTCTGAAAACTACACTTTTCTTCAAATAATACCATTGATTTTTAGAGCTGGCTAAATAGTACTCTCCAAATACTGATTCTGGTAAATTTGGGTATGCTTTTGTGTTGTAAAATATTCACAGACCATCCCCATTATTTGCACATCTTCTTGGAAATACATGAAGAAAATTACAAGCAAACAGTCTTATCTGTTGACTATGCAGAAGGTATTGAGCAGTGGTATTTGCTACTTGACACATGAGCCTCAAAATTAGTTATGTGATTAATCTGCCTGCCAAAATAAGTACACCATATCAAAACACCTAGATTTGTTCAATTTATGCTCTTTACTCGAGGCTTTTTTTGAAAGACCAAGCATCAATAAATAACATTGCGTCTCTAGCCTTGTTGTGGTATTTATGCTTTCCTACCCTTGGGCAGCAATGCTAAGCCAGCTTTGTAAAATGATCTCCAGCATATACCCATATTTGTTCATGGTAAATCCCACACCAGACTTCCTGCCAGTCTAAGTGGGCTTAACCTAACAATTTTCACTCATTTACATCAGCAGATAATTTGGGCTGTGGTGTGCACAAAATAGATGAATGTACACTTAAAACTGATTTCTGAAAGTGTTTCCATTGAGAACAACATTTACCAAATGTTGAGATCCTGCTGAAATTTCTGAAATCGGTGAGATTTAAGCACCTGCTTTAATCAACTTATCCTTTGAACAAGAAATTCATTGATAACTTTTGCTGAACAGGATAATAATAATAATAATAAAAATAATAAAATGTGGCCTTATACAAATAAGAAGTAGTGATATTAATTCATTTTCTGTTGTTGTATCTACATAAATGTAAAACAAGAGCTGGGCAATGAGAAACCACACTCCTGAAAATTAAATGAGCATCTACTCTTGTATCACTCCTGTTGCTAGGCTGTAATACCCAGATATGCATGTAACAATTGAATTATTATGATCAAACATTTTCTAACTGCCACAAAACTTACTGGGAATAGACAGATCAGTTCTCGCTTCAGCTAGATACATTTTCCCCAGATCATTAAACCAGCTGTACCTGAAAGCAGCAGTCTGCACAGACTTCAGAATATGCTGTAAGCAACCAAGCTGTGTGAACTAACTCTTACAAAGAGGCAAACTCTGTAGCTGCAACTTTAGTCAATTGTTCTGTGTGTCTAAGAGACCGAGCTACAGCTTTTTGGCAGTTTTGGCAGGATGCTGGCACTCACACCTTCTTCAAGTCTTTCCACACACTGCTGGAAATAGCATTCCTGTTTGTCCTCAAGTTTTCAAACTATGGGAATCGGTCCACTTTGGATAAAGTCACTTCACACACAAAAGCAAATATTCGCTCCAAATTAAGTCGTGTTCATCACTCATAGACTGCACACATTTATTACCAGTGTCTTCTGAGCACATTACCCATATGACCTTATGTAATTTCACTGCCTTTATGGCTTATACCAGTTCAGGGCAGAAGTGCTATTGACATAATTCTGCTTGAACTGGTAGCAGTAGTGGAAATTTGGCGTTACCCTATTGTTAATTCCATATGAAAGTCAGGCTGAGATTGTTTAGCAACTGTTTCAGAAACCACTTCACATTAAAAAAAATAAAAGCTGTAGCCACTTACAACTGAGCTGTTTGTTTCTGCTTTTTTAATGCTCTAGTTAAACTGAGTAAATGGTACACGCGGCAAACAAGGAAGTAAATATAAATGTTGGCAAATAGATGTATGACAAGGGATTGTCAAGTAAGGAAAATATTCAATACATCAATCACCAATTAAATAGCTTAAAAAAAAAGACCCAGATTTTGTATCTCTGGGTGCAAGGAATTCAGAAAATCTTACTAGCACTTATTGGGCCTTAAGAGGTTTGGAGGCTTCTAGTATATAAACATCCATGTCATTGGACAGGTATACTGCCACTTGTTTTTAAAATTGTCTGCTCAGATTCCAGCCTTACAGAACACAAAAATCAACAGAAAGCGCTGGGAGAAAATTAGGGACAGAGTGACTAGTGACTTGAGGGTACTTGTGGTGGGACATTGAAGCAGCGCAAGTTTTGAGGCTGCAGAACCTGACTCCCAGTGTGAACTCCCCAAAGAATATTACACAATTTTTAATCAAAAGTGAGGTTTCTTTACAATATCAACCAGAATATTTAGGTCTTCAATAGAGAAAACAGTGAACAACAGAAACAGAGACAGTTTAAACCCACATCCCTCTTTACACACTTGCATCCATGCAGACAGGTCCTTGCTTTTACAACTGCTTTCAGTCATTCAGTGATTTTCTGACTTGCAACAAACTCTAACCAGTCCCCTCTGGTTCCAGTAGAGCCAGGGCTAAAGTCATATGAAAAGAAAGCAATGTGACAGGTTCCAGCACACTGTTCTGACACAAGTAGTCCTGACTAGACTGGAACAAAAATAAACAGGAAAAAAAACCACAATTGAAACAGGCTGACAGTTGGCTGATAGGACTAAACTGTCTATGTAAGTGTAGAAATAACACTGAACAGCTGTGTTTCCAGAGAAGTACCTGCAAGGACTGTTCTAATGCTAAGTAACTTTATCAGTAGTAACTTTATTTTCTTCTGGATCACTGATAACAAAGCTGGCAAAGGAGAAATATTGGGAAGAGATAGTGAGAAAGTGAAGACAGGATTTACAGTAACTGAGATTGCTTCGTAAACTGGGACACAACCAAAGGATATGTACCACAAAATGTCAGGTTAAATATCTGGATACTAAGAAAAAGCCTTTCATGAGGCTACCTTTAGCTTAGGAGACTAGCGCACACTTCTACAGCTAGCAGAGGAAGACAATTCATAGAATCATAGAATCATAGAATGCTTTGGGTTGGAAGAGACCTTTAGAGGCCATCCAGCCCAACCCCCCTGCAGTGAGCAGGGACAGCTTTAACCAGATCAGGGTGCTCAGAGCCCCCTCCAACCTGACCTGGAATGTTGCCAGGGATGGACCCTCTGCTACCTCTCTGGGCAACCTGTGCCAGTGCTTCACCACCCTCATTGTAAAAAACTTCTTTCTAATGTCTAGTCTAAATCTATTCTTCTTTAGTTTAAATCGGTTATTCCTTGTCCTGTCACAACAGGCCTTATTAAAAAGATTCTCCCCATCCTTCCTGTATTGGAAGTACTGGAAGGTCGCAATAAGGTCTCCTCGCAGCCTTCTCTTCTCCAGGCTGAACAATCCCAACTCTCTCAGCCTGGCCTCATAGAAGAGGTGTTCTAGCCCTCGGATCATTTTGGTGGCCCTCTTCTGGACCCGCTCCAGCAGGTCCATGTCCTTCTTGTGCTGAGGGCCCCAGAGCTGGACGCAGTACTCCAGGTGAGGTCTCACCAGAGCAGAGCAGAGGGGCAGAATCACCTCCCTCGACCTGCTGGCCACGCTGCTTTTGATGCAGCCCAGGATACGGTTGGCTTTCTGGGCTGCAAGCGCACATTGCCGGCTCATGTCCAGCTTTTCATCCACCAGTACCTCCAAGTCCTTCTCCACAGGGCTGCTCTCAATCTCTTCATCCCCCAACCTGTACTGATATTGGGGGTTGACCCATCCTGGGTGTAGGACCTTGCACTTGGCCTTGTTGAACCTCGTGAGGTTCACACAGGCCCAGCTCTCCAGCTTGTCCAGGTCCCTCTGGATGACATCTCGTCCTCCTGGCTTGTCAACCACACCACTCAGCTTGGTGTCGTCTGCAAACTTGCTGAGGGTGCACTCGATCCCATTGTCTATGTCATTGATGAAGATGTTAAATAGCACTGGTCCCAGTACGGACCCCTGAGGGACAGAACTTGTCACCGGTCTCCATGTGGACATCGAGCCATTGACCATGACCCTCTGGATGCGACCATCCAGCCAATTCCTTATCCATCGAACAGTCCACCCATCAAACCCATATCTCTCCAATTTAGAGAGAAGGATGTTGTGGGGGACTGTGTGGAACGATTTACAGAAGTCCAAGTAGATGACATCCATTGCTTTTCCCTTGTCCACTGATGCAGTCACTCCTTCATAGAAAGCCACTAGGCTGGTCAGGCAGGACTTGCCCTTGGTGAAGCCATGCTGGCTGTCTCGAATCACCTCCCTGTCCTCCATGTGCTTGAGCATAGCTTCTAGGAGGATCTGCTCCATGATCTTCCCAGGTACAGAGGTGAGGCTGACAGGTCGATAGTTCCCAGGGTCCTCCTTTCTTCCCTTTTTAAAAATGGGCACAACATTCCCCTTCTTCCAGTCAGCAGGGACTTCACCTGACTGCCATGACTTTTCAAATATCATGGAGAGTGGCTTGGCAACTACATCGGCCAATTCCCTCAGGACTCTGGGATGCATCTCATCAGGTCCCATAGACTTGTGTACACTGAGGTTCTTCAGGTGGTCTCGAACCTGATCTTCCCTTACAGTGGGAGGGGCTTTACCCCCCTGGTCCCCATCTTTTGGTCCATCGATTTGGGAGGGGTGAGGAGAGAGGTTGCCGGTGAAGACCGAGGCAAAGAAGTTGTTGAGTACCTCAGCCTTCTCCTCATCCGTTGATACAAGTTCGCCTTTCTTGTTCATCAAGGGGGGTACGCTTTCTTTAACCTTCCTTTTCTGGTTGATATACCTGTAGAAGCCCTTCTTGTTATTCTTTACATCCCTTGCCAAATTCAGCTCCATCCTCGCCTTGGCCTTCCTGACCTCCTCCCTACACAACCGGGCCGTTTCCCTGTATTCCCCCCAGGACACCTGTCCCTGCTTCCACTGCCTGTGCAGTTCCCTCTTACTCTTTAGTTTGACCAGCAGGTCTCGACTCAGCCATGCTG
Organism: Pelecanus crispus; assembly: GCF_030463565.1. NCBI lineage: Eukaryota > Metazoa > Chordata > Aves > Pelecaniformes > Pelecanidae > Pelecanus > Pelecanus crispus. Next base: position 105,304,294 of record NC_134643.1, on the reverse strand, counting down.
GTCTCTTCCCTTCCCTGCCTGATTTCTTACACTTGGGGACTGAGAGCTCTTGTGCTCTATGGAAGGTGTCCTTAAAGATCTGCCAACTCTGTTCCGTTCCCCTGTCCCTGAGGACCGTCTCCCAGGGGGTCCTTCTGACTAACTGCTTGAAGAGCTAGAAGTTTGCTTTCCTAAAATTTAGGGTCCTGACTGTACTCCTCACTTTTCCCATGTCCCTCAGGAGCATGAACTCCACCAATGCGTGATCACTGCAGCCCAAGCTGCCTCCAGTCTTGACATCACCGATGAGCTCAGTTGCATTGGTGACCATCAGGTCCAGTATCGCGTCCCCTCGGGTAGGTGTGTCTATTACCTGGCTTAGGAAGTTGTCATCTATGCATTCCAGGAATCTCCTGGATTGCCTACAGCTCGCCGTGTTGCTTTTCCAGCAAAAGTCAGGGTGGTTGAAGTCCCCCAGCGGGACAAGAGTCTGCAAGCGCAAAGCCTCCCGGAGCTGGAGGAGGAAGGCTTCGTCAGTAGGCTCCCCTTGATCAGGTGGCCTGTAGTAGACACCAACCACAAGGTTCCCTTTGTTGCCTCTGTCTCTGACTCTTACCCATAAGCTTTCAACTTGCTTGTGGCTATTCTTCAGGGACAGCTCTTCACACTGTATTGATTTCTTTACATAGAGGGCAACGCCTCCGCCCCTCCTTCCTCACCTGTCCCTTCTGAACAGCCTGTAGCCATCAATAGCCACATTCCAGTCGTGGGATTCGTCCCGCCAGGTTTTGGTTATGGCAATCAGGTCATATCTGTCTAGTAGCACAGCAGCTTCCAGCTCCTCCTGTTTGTTCCCCATGCTGCGTGCGTTTGTGTAGAGGCATTTCATCGGGGCTGTTGGCCGTGTCACCTTCTTAGTGGAACATCCCTTGTTTCCCTCGGGGTGTTTCACAAAGGTTTCCTTGTGAGCTCTAACAATCTTAGGAGCCCCCGGCTCATCTCTGCCAGACTTCAGCTGTGCTGCAGCATCCCCATCATGCCTCTGTGCAATAGGTTGAGGGCTCACAGTAGCACCCCGTCCCTCTAACCATTGTGTACCATCCCACAGCTTGTCACAGGCAAGCCTGGTACGTTCCCCCTCCCCCTTCACATCTAGTTTAAATTCCACAAAGTAGGATTCAGAATAACTGCTCAGCCTACCCAAAGCTAATTTGACCTACACTGCCTCTTACATTTACACATATATGCTAAACTATTACTTATATTTGCATTCTCTACTTGATGGTTCTCATGTACTACTTCCTATATAATCCTACATATACAAGCATTCTGAAAGAGTTGGGATTAAACAGTAGGTCAATTGGCATCAAGCCTTCAAGAAGGATGATGAAAAATTGGAGGAGTTTCAGAGAGCCATGAGAAGAAACATCCGTTAAAAAGATAAGGATAGGTGAATTCAATTTATTTTGCTTTTCAAAGAGAAAGTTAGAAGCAGAGATGATTACGGTAACTTTTACTTTCCTGTTACCTAATCTAATAGCACAGTCCTCTTCAGTCTAAAAGACAAAAGGATGAACAATGTCCAAGGCTTCGAGTTCAAATCAGGTAAATGTAGATGAGAAATAAGGCTCAAATCTCAACCTGCAAGCACAATCAATCTCAACAAATTACTTTTTAAAACAGTTTCTCTTTAATTGTAAAACTTTGAATCAATATCAGTTTTTTTCAGGTTTTGAGGGTGTTCTGTCCTTTATTGTTGTTTTTTGGTTTGGTTTTAAAGATCACCTAATTTAGCGACAGTTCCTAGACTCAAAGCAGGCCACAAGATTTCAACAACTTCAGTTGCTAAGGTACACAGAAAGTCAGACCAGCTAGTTTTGGGAAACTTAAAATCTATAAACCTACCAATGCGCTAGCAGGGTATTCTGCTTATGGTGACAGACCCCCAAGCAGGATCAGAGAGCCACACCTGGTAATCTGCATAAACTTTGGAAAGAAAGTCCCTGTCTCAAACAACTTACTATCTCCACAGATAAAAGAGGTTTCATGTTGCAGGGAGGAAGATGCACAAAGACAAGAGACGACTTTGACCAAGGTGAGTCCCAGCTTTCCCAAAGACACAGTCTGCCCCAAAATATGAATCAATTCACTGTTAACACTGGTGTCATATTAACTTTTATTCTATCAGAACTAATTAGACAACCTTAGGTTGTGGTTGACTGAATCAATGCTGTTCAAGGACAACAGAACCTTCAATGTCCCTTTTGTATCAAAGCCTTACCTATACAGCAAAGAAGAAAAGAAACCAACACATGCTACATAGAGCACATACATAGAAATACTTCCCTTCAACTCAGATTTTTGGTCTATGTGTTAGCAGATTAAATTTTTCCCAAAAGCTCATATTGCAACAGCTATCGTTTTCAGATAGACATCGCCTTCCAGAAGCTTTCCCAGAATTCATCTGACAATGCTGATATATGCTACATGCATCCACTTTACTGTCTGGACAACTAAAAATACAAAACGACAAAAAAAACCACATACCTGTTAAAAGAGCTCTACAATTTTTGAGCCTCAGTTTGGAAAAACCCATGTCCAATATTTTAAAAAGTAGAATTAATTGAACATAAAATATTGTTTTAGAAGTATATTTTTACCTATAATCCTAAACTGTCAAATGTCTTATCTCCACCCTTCTGCAGGCACTAGAACAGTCTGCAAAATATCATTTGAGATATCCCATTGCATTGGGATGTCAAAGGACAGTGGATCAATTGTCTTTTAGGCCAATAGCTTACATATTTCCTACTCTTGAGTCAAGAGTAGAAATTAATGATTTATTTCTCTTCCAAAACATTTATTTTCACAGTCAAGGAAATAAGATTTGTGGTGCCAAAATCCTGATAGCAGAGTATAAATATATTTATATGTTCTTGTAATTATATTTATACTATACCTGAGGGATTCCAACTCTGCAAATAAATCTTGTTATTTTCTATACTATGCAAATAAACATCCTATAGTAGAAATAAATCATCACTACAGAATCCTTTTCCTCAAAAGCAGTAAATTATTCTATCAATACCAATGGTCTGTCAGCCAGCAATGGTCAAGTCCCACCAAACTGTGGCAAGTTGTAGCTTCCCATTAGCTGGCTACCATAGCTTACTGCAGGGGGAAAGAACAGGAAAAAGAAAAAGCACTCAGTGAGCAGTGGGACTGGTGAGCTGCATGTACGCTCGTAACAGTAGTCTGCTGGGAATTGCCGACATTGTGCATTGCGGTTTAAGAGCCCTGCAGCTGACTCTGCCCAGGCTGGTTTTCCTCCACTGCACAGTGCAAATTCATACCTACTCCTAAAGGAACAAGACGGACAGCATCATATCTGTAGTTAAGCAGAGGAGGGGTAAACAAGGCAGTTTACTTCTACCTGAGTTTGGGGGCAAACAGGTTTGGGAAGTGTTGATTTTCTGCCATGCAATATTAATCTTAATAAATTCAGCTAGGCAAGTCTCCATTTAAACATATATAACTGTGAGAATTAATCCTAAGTTTAATTTAGTTTACCTTCTTTAGCGGCATCACTTCGATAGCATCCTGGCATCCTGCATTATTTAATTGCATATATCCTCACAACAGCCTTGCGAAGAGGAAAACACTATTATCACTGTTTGACAAGTGAGGATCTGAAGCACAGAGAAACTAAATGACCTATTCAAGGTCACAGAGAAGTCTGTTTCAGCATAAACACTAAATCCCAGATTTGCTGAGTCCTTTGACAGCACAATCCAATAGGACTACATGCCTGTGTCGCCTGCACACTGGTACTGGTGATTCTTCCTGAAAGGACAAATAGTATTTGCCTTATAATTGCCATAAACTATTTCTTTGCAGTCAAAAGAAATTAGGCAAAAGGGAAAAATAAAAAAAAAAAAAAAAAAACCCTGGGAAAAAGAATCTGACCTGAGATATTCTACATAGAACTATAAATACATATAAAAATGAAATAACTTTTCTTCTTCATAAAGGCAGTATATTCTTCTTTCAAAATATAAACTTCCTGATGACAGCAGTGCAGCAAAACCAGAGATAAAACCCAGCATGCCTCACATACTGAAGAAAAAGGATTTACTCCCCTTCCTTTTTTTTTTTACACATATTTCATCTTCCCTCTCCTTGCTTCTCCTCTTCCTTTCATTAAGGAAGATAAGTCATAGTAATGAAGTTACAGACACCTGTTTCCCAGTTAATTGCTAGTAAAGGCATTTTTACCATTTCCCTAAGGATGATGCAGCTCAGACTAAAAATATTTCATGTTCAAATAGGTAAGCCTAGCTCTAGAGCTGCTGGGACATGCTTTGCTCAGAGCTAGCCCATCTTCAGAAGGATCTCTGTTCGCAAAGTAGAGTGGACTCAAGGGAGGATTCTGGGAGACACCTGAATTACACATTTTAGGAAAAATAATGTCAATAGCAAAGAAGGTAATTGAAAAGGTAACCAGGTACATGTCTCAGGGAAGGCAAACACATACAGAGGTAAGTTAATTTGCTGAAAGGTCAGAACAGAATCAGACTTTTGCTCTCCGCACAAGGAGAGCAGATACCAGGAGAAACATACAATGCCAAGCAAATAATTTGCATGATAACTGCCGTAAAGAATTGGCAACTTGTACAAAAATGGCTGCAAAGGGAGCATGGAGGGCAAAAGGGAGATGTGAGTTAGTTAATGAAGCATCAGTTTGAACTGAGGAGCTAGAGACTATACGTTAGTTTGCCAATGCCCATTAAGCTGTTCTGAACACATTGTTTCCCTCCTATCCTTCAACTTTCCTACCTGTAAAATTCACACAATTATTATCAGCACAATTCAGCACAATTATTATCAATGCAATCACAAAATAATAATGATGGCATGGCTGTGGGGCACTTGGATTTCTAAGAGCAAAAAAGCTAAACATTATTACTTATGAAGGAGTATCTCCGGACATCTTAAATTTCACTCTAATGGCAGAGAAAAAAAAAAAAATCTGTTGAAAACTAAGAAGGCCAGTGACTTCCGCTTCAATGCTGCAAAATTAGTGTTCCTGTTCTCTAAGACCCTTGCATACCCCAACACCACAAAGTCAGCATGCTTTCACTGCAGCACCAGATGTTGGTTTTATACAGACCCTCCCTCGGAAGGGAGTTTTTGAGCACTGACCCCATAGCACAGCAAGTGCAGCTTGAAAACTAGCTTGAGATCCCTGCTTCAGCCCAGGTTTGCCATAAACTGGCAAGGCTGCAGCCACAACCCAAGTTCACTCAGCCAACTGCCTTTTGACAAATGGCCTCTTCAGGACAACTGGCAGCTGCTACTGCTTAGCATTTTGGGGCTGCTCTAATCCATAAGGCAACTGGTCAAAGAATTGGCCATAGGGTCAGAAAGCTGCAGCCTGTTCTCCAACTTCCTCAGCAGTGGTCAGGATACAATGGAAACTTGTATCTTACTGGGTAGCACGTATTTTTCTGAAGCCATTTCAGACTGCTGTAACACAGAGGTCATTTCCAAAATTGCCTGATTCATTCAAAAGAGAGAACACTCAGTTCAGCAAGATTAAGGTCTGAGAGTTTTTATGTTTTTACTGTGATATTCTAAATATCAAATTATATTCTACAGTTTAGGAGTACCTTACACAGTGACAGTCCATCTGCGACAGCTCTAGTCAGTCCTCCCTCATCATTTTTTCAATGCCTAATCCCTTTGGTGCAATTTTACAAACCTCCCCTATCAGCATTTCTGATCTCAGTAGCATCCCTCACTTAAGTAGGGCCCACAAGTGCTGCATCTTCGTATGGACTAGAATGGGTGACTTTCTTGACATTACTATGCACTATGGGCCATCTAAAACCAGCTGAAACAGAGGTATTGCCTACCCTACTTTATGATCTTGGTCAGTAATAACCAAGGCTTTTTGATTTTCAGACTTCCGAAAGTTTGCTGGTGGAGGTATGAAACCAGAATAGTGGATTTAAACTTTCTGTCTAAGAAACAAATCTGCCTGATTTGCTATACTTTTTTGTGAATGACTTTGAAAGAGCTCACAGAATTGACGTATCCGTAAATAACAGATTTAAAAATTAAGGAATCCTAAAACATACCCCCACAGTATCTAGATTAGCTTTATTAGAAGAGCGGAGCAAATAATCTTTCCCAAGGTCATTGCTACAAATTAAACTTGCAATTTGTTAGAATGATTAAACTCCCCAAGGGAAGAATATAAATCTCTCCAGTATATGGGACATCTATGTTAGCTCATTTCACACTGCATATTTCATTAGCTGGCACCATGGAATGCGCTTCCTTCCTCCATATGCTCCAATTTTCAAACTATCTGCAGATTCATGCAACTTTGGCAGGTGAGCAATTCAGACCCAAATTTGGCCAATCTTTCCCCTAACATGACATCTTGGTGCAATTCTTCTTCGTTGCTTTTGCCAGCAGACTTCCCTCTGGGGCCAGCAGGAGACCACCCTACTGTTGGGTAACACTGTGGGATGTGATTTTTACCTTAAATTGTTCAGAAGCCAGTTTATGCATAGGTGAGAATACTACAGTTATTATTGCGTTCATATTTGTGCTGACCTTTAAGCTTTTCTTGTTGCAGTATGCACACTCTTTATGCTCACCGAGCTTTCCTTTTGAATCAAGAGGTGAAATCTTATGATAGAGGTTGCCTATGTATGTCAGCTTTTGTGAAAAGAAAACATAACATTTACTTTTTGTATTGGAGCAATGCACTTGGGAAACGGCCGTCACACTCTTTAAATATGAAATTCTTTTTGCCCAAAATTGCTGTTGCTGCTTTCCAACATACACTTATTTTCTTATGGGGTTTCTTTCCAGATCCTGCTGGAAGAATAACTGAACTGTGTTTAGAAAAAATAAAAACGCACCAACCCAACAAGGAGTAGCAAATGCTGCTTAATAAGAAAAACAGCTGATCAGCTAAAATGGTACAGAAAAACATTTCTTTCCAAGTCTGAAAAGAATGCAAAAGAATTAAAAGAGGAGGCAATAATAAATGTTTTGCAATCTAATTTTTAGGAATCAAAATTATGATGGACAAAGTAAATTTTAGGGAAAAAAAGAGGGGGAACGATATAGATGCCAAGTCATAGTATCTTTCACGTTAAAATTGGTAATCCAGACCAAAACCAGATAGTTACATTTAATTTTAAGCTAATTCATAGAATAACACTCCATTTATCAGACAGGAACGACCAGGCTTGATTAGCCTGTGAGTCAATCAGGGCAGAGGAAGCTCAGCAGTCAGTCAATAGAATACACAAGAGGCCCCACCAGCAGGGACTACGTGGAAAGGCCAGCACTGATGCATGGACTGGTCACCATCAGGAGTTAACCACGTTTCCAGGGCTGAAAGCCACTCAACAGGACCTTGTCAAGAACTTGCTGCTGAAACCCTTCATTGGAAATTTGACTAGAGAAGAAATGCAGCCCATTTCTACTTTGTTTTGAAATCACGTATTTTTGCAAAGGGGGAATAAAAAAAATCTTGCCAGCACTACCTTTCACACCAGATGTACCTTACTAGCTTGCAACATGAAGTGAATTTGTAAAAATCTATCCATTTGTGAGTTGTGAGTGAAACAGTTGGAGCTCATTTATGTTTTGTTGTTGTTTTTTGTTGGCTGGGGGCAGATGGGGAGAGTTGTCATATTTTATCCCTTCAAAGACTTGAGCATCTTTGATCCGTTCCTGTGTAATACAGTTTTCCAGTAAAGTAGGACTGCATGGCACAGGATGCAGGATTAGTTTCACAAGAAAATCTAGGAATGTATTGGCTGTCTTAGAAAGCAAGGCTGCATTAGAAGAGTCTGGTACTAAAGAAACAAAAAAAGCTTTTCCAAAAACCCGCAATATCGCATGGGGCTTAGAAACTTCTGAAGGGAGAGACTGGCACATCTCTTCTTCAGTAGCACTGATGCTTCCTCACCTGAGTACCACAGAAGCAGCCTCCAGGACACTGAGCTTACTCCTTGCAAGGTTATCCCTCTGCTAAATTCAGGTGAAAGCTGGGTCCATCTAACCACCAATTCCATACATAACTGATGCCACAGTTTCTCTTCACATATAATGTGGATGCCCTCAACCATCCTGAATCTAAGGGACAGGGAGAGAACTTGTACTCTCCCAGGGTCTTCCGGTATCCAGCCTCAGCAATTTGCAGCACACAATCCTGGTTGGTTTTCAATTACCTCACCTAATGTTTTTTACGTTGAGGCAGGGATTCTTGTTTCTCCAAGCTCTTCACTACTAACATTAGTTTGATGTCAATATTCATCATGTGCTCCATATATAAACTTCTCAGTGCAATTCTCCAGTTGTTATTTGGACAGGCAAAAGGAGAGGAAAAGAAAACAGAAAAGAAGGCAGAAAAGCAACTAACAAACACGAGAATCTGTCTGGCACCTTATTAATGCCTCCTTCAAGTAGCCAAACACATGTCTCAATAAATCTCATCCATTCTGGAGTACAGTATTTTTCAGCCTTATTATTTCCAATATTTTGCCTGTCATTTCTGAATGGTTTCTCAGAAATAAAAGCTTGTCCTTGAGAAGCCAGAAAAAGTTACTATATTTTCAGTTTGAATCACCTCATAATATAAGCACTGAAATGCTAGGAATAATGTAAACTCTACAGTAAAATACAATGATATAGTATACCTAGAAATACCTCAGCTTAATAGGTGTTGTGCCATTAACAGTGAATTTTATGGAAGCTAGTAGATGTAAATCTGTCAAGTAGACAAAGATTTACAGTAATATCCCCTGCAGTGGATGATTTTCATCACGTTTAGGACTGTCAGGCAACTGGTGTGTTTTCTTCAGTCCCTTTAGGCATGAAGGCCCCTTCATTTTATTTAAAGGCTGGTACTTTCACCTTCAGGCATTCTGCACTGACGACCGAAGCTCTGCAATGCCCTGTCCCTTGTTATAGCTATAACCCAGAGCTCAGGTGACTGCACATTCATGCCGCTCTTTCCCAGAGAAAAGCCTTATCGTATGTGTTAGACATTAGACAGGCAAGACCCAAATCCATGGCATATGCGTTTACAAGGTTAAAGCAACGTTTGCAGTACCATGTCTACATATTCCCAGGAAGCAGAGTGAACGAGCTCTCCTTTTCTCCCAGGCATCTCCTAGGGGGACAGCGGTGTGGTTAAGGGGGCTGAAAACCTTTTTGGCAGCGAAGAA